>NC_056055.1:96267829-96597149 GCF_016772045.2 Ovis aries
CTAAGTACCTTACACAGTCTCATGAAATCCTCTTTAACAAGCATGATGTTATCATCATGCCTTCATTTCAAATATTTAAAAAATGAGCCTCAGAGAGGTTAAGGAACTTCTGCAAGTAGCACGGCAGGGCACTGCAGAGTGCTGATGAGCATGCGACACTTGCTTCATTCCCCTCCCTCCATTTCAGCAGCACTGAGTACCTGTTTCATGGAGCTGTGCCACATGACAACTTCTATAACTGCTTGAGATGAAATCCAGTTTAACCATCTGAGTGACCATGGTCTGTGTATTATATACACTTACTTAATCTCTAGCTTCCTCATCTGTAAAATGGAACTAATACCTGCCTCATAGTGTTGTTGTGATGATAGATTCAGAAAGTCTAGTGGGTAGTGTGTGTTAAATGGGGGTGTAACAAATGTTTTTGTTACTTTTAGCTGCACCCTGAAGATCACACAAGAAATATCAATTTGTACAATTCCATGTCAATACCAAAACAGTGCTATAGAAATGTAATGTTCACTATCTTCCTCTTTGACCTGCAACATTACAGAAACAGATTCTAGTGGCAACTGTCTCATTCCTAATTTTCAGCATTATATGGAGTTCAGGTTTCCTCTTTGAGAATTTAGCAATGTAATGAATCAGCCGTCTTCTAGAGAAACCTTTCAACTCAACCGTTATATTTATGAATTAATTTTTTTTCCTTGGAGTAAAAATGTCAATCTTATTTGTTTTCTAGATGGAAGGGTTTAGATTTCTTACACTTTCACATTGTATACCTATATTGGCAACCTGGAAGGAATAACTTCAGCTTAGGTTGTATTATTATAATAGTAACTAAGAAAAAAGAATTTGCCCAAGCATTATCTTATAGCTGCTATTTTAATATGTAAATTAAAAAATCAGAATGTGCTCTTGGGAATTAATAGACAAAACCAACCAAATAAACAAATGAACAAAAAAACCCAACCACATATGATTCCAGTATCATACAGAACCTGTAAATATATTTTCTTTCAAAAGAGAATATCGGTAAAATAAAAGTTGTTTAGACACACCATGATTGTCAGCTAAGAAGGAAGCCAATCACTCGTTCAACATAGCACTGCTTTTCTGAGCAAATAACTGAAAGAGACAAAATTTCCGACATTTTATTCAAAATTCTCCATCTAGGAGCAAAGACATATAACAATGTGCACACATGCTTTAATAACTTATTTCACTGTACAACTTGCATCCCAAACAACGGTACAATAAATGAGCAAAAGAAAATAATTAGCACTTAAATAATCTAGCAAGTAAATAGCACTGAATATGGGGTTCAACAAGGTGGTATCTGTACACTGTTTCATGACTCAGCCATAGCATCCCTCATCTGGTTGAGTGTGTGTCTAAAAATTGAGATGTCTACGCTTTTCCTATTAGTGATGTGAAAGGCTGGTAGGACCTATGTTGGTTCTGGTTAAATTCGGTAGGCAAGGGTGGAGGGGCATCTACTACTTTTCTCCCTTTCTTATACATGTCTTTCCCTTTTATGTTACTTTCACAGTTTTAAATAAAAAATGTATTTTATGATTGTATATATTGTTTTGTCAATACTGTTTCAGCACAGAATTAGGTTAATTGGGTATTTTATAGCTAGCACAATGGTCCAAATACAGGAAGGAAACAAAGAAATTGACCACTTAGTTCTGCCAAAGTAGCACCTAGTAAAAACAGCAGGTCAGTAGAGTTTCTCCTGCTAGTCCTTGTATGATGAAGGCAAAGAGACATGGCAACAACTCCAAAAACATGGGCAGAAATTTAAGGAAGACGATATTATTCTCGTTCTTGAAAAGGAATCTTGCTAGTGAGTATTTTCCTATTCCATTTAATAATCTGAGTTATAATGATTACTAAATCAGAGCAAGACTATACAAGAGGAAAACAAGATAAAAGTGAATGACTGAGGAAATCTGACCTTCTTCCAAGTGATTATATTTTCCAAGGGGAAAAAAAGGCACAGGAGGTACACATTTCAGTTTGGCTCAAAAATAATGAAAAGGAACTGGAAAAGTTGGCAATAACTATGGAAACATTAAAATCCAATTCTCTGTATTTTCTGTGACAGAGCTCAACAAACAAACAGAGAAAAACACCCTGACCGTGGTTCACCATCATCAGGATTATACACAGTGCCTGGCGCTTCTACCCAGACTGAATCCCGAGGAGTGCGTCTGCGAAGCAGGATCTTATAACTGACTTCAACAACACGCATGCTTGATCAATATTTTCCTTCTAAAACTTAATCTGTATTCAAGCTACCTTCCTTCCGTGGAGCTGAAAGAATCTAAATGCTCTGGTTAGTAGCTGATTGTAAAAGTATTACAGTAACCCCACATACCAAGGAACGTCAAGAGATGGAAAGTCAACTAGTCTTATGCCTGTGAAAGCTAACTCAGATATCACTTTGATACTTGTAAACCATGAATCGTAAGTTTCAAAAAACAGCAGTTGTGGTCAAGTTTATATCCTACATCTTTAAAAGACAGCAATACTATTTATTATAATTGTAAACATAATAAGTCTGTCTCCAAAGACAGCACATCCAGGCAAAGGTGCATTTATTGTAACCTGACATCCCCTTACAGACTTTTTGTGACAACTGTAGTGTAACTAACTAACTGCCGTTGCTAAGTAGAACCCTAGAGCACGATAGGAGGGAGTCACCTTTCCCAACATCACCGACCTACGTTAGCAGCAATTATGACTGTGACGAAACATTCTTAACAGGTTACACATTTAAAACGTCATTAGAACATCCCGTTCTTGGACACTGGTATAGAAAGGTCTTCCAAAGATAAAGGAGTGGAGGCCTGGCTTGATTTTCTCAGCCAGAGCCATTATTATGTTAAGATCGCCCTCTGCTGTTAAATCAAGGTCTATCTTCAGGTTCCGAAGCGATTTAAAGGGCTTTTTCCCCTTCTGCCTACAAACAATGATACAAGAGAAATTATAAGATAGAAGAGGTCCAAAGGGGACAAAATGAAAGCAATTAATGAAGGTTTGTCTTCCGTGGAGGAGTCTGACTTACGTATCATCTTCTATATATTTTATTAGCGTCAAGGCTTTTCTGTGAAGGACGAGCAGAAACTGTGCAAGGAAAGTACTCCTGAGAGACAGACCGGGTTTCAAATGAAAGACCTGCAGGAAAATGAAGCATGCTCATAAATAATTTGCTCCCGTTCTGCTTATCCACAGCATGTTTCTGCTGATAGTGCCTGGCAGGTAGCCCATGTTTGAGCAGCTCTCCCTAATCGTCTCCACAGATGGATACATCCTGGTGGACAGGAGGGGATGGGCATACTGGAGCGGTCTGACAGTTCTGCTTCCTCTTTAAGAATGGACTCAAAATTGTCCTTCTACCTTAGACTACAATCATATTTATTTTGTTATTAAAAATCATGATGTAGGTTACTTCTGGTTGTGTTACTTAGCTTTTCTCTGCCCACATCTGCAATTAAAACTAGAGCTCCTAGAGGTTGAGCTGTGCTTACACTATGGTTTTGAGATATTCATATTTTTCTATTTTGAGGGGTGGGAGTGCATGCGTAGTGGTAGAACAATTTTATTTCTGCTTGGGAAGCATGGAATCACATGACTCTGACTTATCCTGAACTTTGCAATATGTCACAGATCACACAGACCTGGATCCAAAATTTCTAGTTAATCTCAGGATTATATTATTTCAAAGCTACATCTATGACAACGGTTTCCTGGCCTGATCCCTAGAGTGACATCATAACAAAGTCCCTCTATTTTAAGAAATAAGACCCATATAATCTAAAATTTTCTTTAAAATCTAGATCTTTTACAAAGAAATGAGACAGTAAGGATGCTATCATTTAAGTAAGTCTTAAAGACATTTTTTGCTTAATTAAGGCAAATACACAACATTTGTACAAAACCTCCCTTCACTAAAAGAAAACATCCTTGGGTTATAAGTTAGTGCTTAGAAGTTATTATCTGAACTGGGAGATACTGCATCTTTAATTGTTAACATACAAACTACTTTCTACAAATAATTCAGCAGAAAAATAATTCTGACACTTTAGAAAAATCAGAGATAAAACTACAAAAGGAGCTAATTCTGCAGGCATTGTGGGATTGAAACAGAACACATATCCTATCGTTCACTCTGACAATCTCAGGTTTAACACTTACCTGATCCAGGAAGGCTTTCACAAGAGTGTCTCTATGTAAGACATCTTGAAAAATATTCCTACGAAGGAAACAGACCAAATGTTAACATGGCTATACAATGCTGTTTTCCACAACCTCTCACGCCAGCCAAACTGAATTATTCAAAATGGGATTATAAACATATTTATAAGAATTACATAAATAAATACAATAAACTACAATAAATAGTTTTGGAAATACAATAAAATAGATTAATACACTCATTTTAACTCAAGGATACATTTATCTATTACTGGAGTCTGTCAAGCCATAATGTAATTATTTTCTTTTTAATAGTGTAAGCAGTCCCAGGAAAGGTACATACGTATCTATCAATGTATTTTAATACCTCACCTTATAAAGAATATTGAGAGCCTTAGGCAATTGGTAAATGCAACTACCAATTCCTGCCATCTCGAAAACATAAAACAGCAACAAAAATAAATATACGCCACTACTATCAAAAACCAAAACAAAAGGTTAACTTCATGTACTAATAACTCCTAATAAGCAGTCTTGGAAGAAAAAAAGAGCAAGAGGATGAATGTTAGGAAACATTCAAGTGGGAATAAGGAACACACACAGATGATTATCTCCAACGTCTTACCCACTGGGTTTGCATCCACAAGTCCATCATCTGGTGAGTAACATGAATCAGCTACCTAAGAAAATGTTAGCTACATCGGCAATGAGCAGAGTCAGAAATTAAGTTCTAATTCACACTTGAGATAATGTTCATCTACCATACAACTTAAGATATTGTAGGCATTTTAAAAAGACTGTCTATTTCCCAGGTCCCAACCCCTTTTGATCTTTCTCTTCTTCCTTCCCTCTCCTTGCCTTCTACTTTCCTAAGGGATTTACTGGGATACTAGGCTATAATCAAGTCAGAGGGGTAACATAACATTTACTAAGGTATGCAATTTTTAACTGAAAAGAAAGAAAATAGTAGGGATCATCATATACCTGATCGAAGTAGCAAGGCAAGAGATGTGTGTGCAGATGTGAATAGCAAAGTACCTAAAACTTCCTAGTTTTAGGGAATGGGTGTTCCCTACTGCAGAAGAAGGAAACTCAGAAAAGGGGAAAAAAAAAAATCAGCATTTCACAATTACTGGCTGTTCAACTGGTGGCCAGTGTGGGTACTGACAACACCTACTTTCTGGCTTTGGAGAGAGAATTTAGCTATTTAAGTCTAGTGTTCTGAACATATCTGCTTTATAATTTGATTGTCTTGGTCAAAAGGGAATTAGATGAAACAAAGTGTCATAAGAAGAGTATTTTCAGTGACTGATTTTTCATGTTTAGGCAGTGAGTGGAATTATTTTTAAAGAGCTAAAATTAAAAATATCTTAAAAATAAGTAATATTGCTTAACATAGACTAAAAAGTAAAACATGTCCATAAAACATAAAAGTTAATAATACATCAATCTAGAGTTTGAAAATATTATTTGCTGATAATTTTATGTTTAGAAAATTTACTTAACAGCTGGAAACAAATTTTAAAAGTTCATGACATTATTTGTTATGATCAGCAAAACAAGAACAGGTGGCTCATCACAGTTTGTCAAATCAGCAAAGCCAACGTAACTGGCTAAAATGAGTAAGACATATTAAAACCACAGATGTATCGCCTCTAAAAAAAAATTCCAGAACTTTAGATAAAGTTCACTAAGTTTCCACCAAAGAGCTCTCCAGCTACCTACCAAAAAAACAGAAAAAATGGACAGCCAGGAAAAGCTGGTTCCTAATGAAGCCATCTTTCCGTATCTAGAGACACATGAGGCTGGGGATTCCTAGGACATGGTGTTCCTCTGCTATGCCTGCGGGCAACACCTGCTGTCTGACTACTGATGCATCACAAGTCTGTTGCCTCAGCTCAAAATTTTCCTGTAAGACACAGGATAGGGTTGCTTGCTCCAATTGTACTGCTGCCTTATCCACTCAAACCTGGATTATTTACTAGTCAGCATTTACCGAGCACACTCTATATGCCGGGTACAGAGAACCATGAGAGAATACGATAATTTATTTTCCTGATTTCAGAACACTGTTTAAATGTTTTACAGTTCAGATTTCTTTTTTTTCTTAATTGGGTCCACATTCAACATTTTATTGTCATTACTTTTTCTGTTAATTTACTGATCATACCTTATGGTAAGAAATGAATAATACAATACAAGAGAATATAAAAGAATACTCTATTAATGTATTTTCACAGTTTTGCTGTATTTTATATTTATATATCAAGGGGAAAAAAAGACTTAGCATTCCCTCTTTGGTTTAGTTAGTAAATAAGCTTCTTAATGACCTTTACACACTAGTCTATAAGCATTGGAAGGACCTGCGTCTGGGGCTGTCTGCTTGGCCACTATTAACCTTAACATCACTGATTCAATGGACATTAACTTGGGTGAACTCCAGGAGATGGTGAGGGACAGGGGAGGCCTGGTGTGCTGCAACGGGGTGGCAAAGAGTCGGACACGACTTGGCGACTGAACAACAACAAACCTTAGCACCTTGTAACTAGGGGCTCAATGTATATGTTAATTAAGTACTTAAGTACTTATTTTTAAGGACTAATCTAACTTATGGCAATCACAATCATACTAAGAAAAACAGACATTTAAGAAAAACAATGCTTGATTCACTAAAGATTCCTTCTAGCATAATTAACATGTCTTCCCCTTTTAAACACTGAATTGTTTGTTTCTACTCATAAAAGACAGTTTCCTAATACTGCTGAATGACAACATCAGAAAGCAGGGCGTGACGTACAAGTCGGGAGTAAAGCTCTCATCTGTGTAGATGAAGGTGTCCTGAGCTACGTCCTCCTCTGAAGTGGCTCGCCAGAACGCTGCCAGCTCTGATCGCATGTACCGACGCTGATTATAAATGTGCTCGTGACAGGGTGGCATCTGCTTGACGGTATTGACGTCCACGTCTATGTGTGTGGTGGGGTAGGGCGCATACATGACTTGCCGGAAGGGAAGTACAAAGCTTCCCGTTGAATCCTGTCAGAATGCAAAGAAAACTGTCTTTTACACCGAAAGATATGAAGATTATCTTTTAATTTAAAAAATTGGCTTTAACTTAGCAAACTCAGCTCTAGAAATTTATCCCAGAAAATGAATCATGTTTGTGTGTCCAGTGTGAGTGACGTGTGTGCTAGAGCATTGGATTAAATGGTAAAACACCAGAAACACCCTGAGCATCCAAAAAGAGAAATAAATATTCATTCATCTTAAATAAATGAAAGTAATTTATTGTTTAGCTGCTAAAAATTAAGTTGCCAGTGTTTATGTGTTGATACTGAAAGATGTTCATAATATATTGTGAAAAAAGGAGCTTACAACATGAAGAGTATAATCTAATTTCCTGGGCTGGGGAAAGGGGAAGATATGAAAAAAATTACAGAAGAAAAAGACCAGAAAGATATATACCAAATATTACTAGGGGTTATTCAATGGATTATGAGATTACAAGTGACTTTTAATATTCTTGGTTATTCACATGTTCTGTTAAGTATCAGTTGAATATGCATTTTTATAGTACGTATGAAAGTGAAGTGAAGGTGAAGTCGCTCAGTTGTGTCCAACTCTTCGCGACCCTGTGGACTGTAGCCTACTAGGCTCCTCCATCCATGGGATTCTCCAGGCAAGAATACTGGAGCGGGCTGCCATTTCCTTCTCCAGAGGATCTTCCCGACCCAGGGATCGAACCTGGGTCTCCCGCATTGCAGGTAGACACTTTAACCTCTGAGCCAGCAGGGAAGCCTATAATAAGTATACTTTCCAGGTACAGTCAGTTGGGTAGTCAGTTGCCATATAACAAGTACCTACTGTTATAATATCAAAGTATGCTCTAAAAGGCTATACAATTTAAACTTGCATGGAAAATTCTTAACAAACATGTTTTTATTAAATTATAGTTTCAAATTCTCTGCTATGCATTTGGTATAGGTCCCTTTAAGGGATAAAATTATACAATAAGTGAGATGATGCTGAGGAAATAAAAGTACTAAGTACCTCACTGAGGAAATAAAAGTCCTAAGTACCTCATTATGCCTTTATAGGAGAAGTTCTAATTTTCAGATCTGTACATATCAAATAAAAAATGAGTTTCCCTTAAGTAGTTTCTGTATTTAAACAATATTATTCTGAGCTCAGAGCAAGCGTATTATTGAAAATGTAAAAGCTGAATATAATTTTTACTTGCAACAATTTTTAGTATTTTTTCTTTCATTTTACTATGCCTACATCCTCAAGAAAGCAATCACTCTGAGAGACTCAGACAATCATTAGGAAACCTACTTCTTCATATCTCTGACGACAATTGAAACATCAGTAATAGATTCAATAAAGCGAATAACGATTCCCCATAATTAGTGAAAATAATTGTTAATTTATATTTATCCGTTTTGCTCCTTGAAAAGCAGACTCAAGTAAATAAAGAAAAAATATAAAATAAATTTTTTCATATATATATATATATATATATATATATACACTGATATACAGAAACTGGTCAAATCCTATATACTTTTTCAACATAGGAAGCAGCTTAACATTTTCTTTTCAGTAAATGAATGTGGTACATAAAACATAAAATGGTAACACAAAAATTCAAATCTGTTCAGTAAATAAGAAATATTCCCATTTTAGTTGTGTGAACTGATTCAAGCACATATCAAAAAGAAAAAAAAAATCCTGAGAACAGACAGGTGTGGGAAACCAAACAGAAACACAAAGAAAGCTATTCTGTGATGTTTCACTGATACAAACTATAAATTTATAAGATATACATTCCATCCTCAGACCTGTGAAAAGGAAGTCAAGCTCCTTACCATACAAACATGAGACACGTTAAATGCTAATATTCAACATATAAAGAATCTCAAAAATGATTTTAAAAAAGTTGGTTTCACTTGTGATAAATGGAAACTGTACCTTTAGTAGGCCTTGTACAAAGAGCCCTGACTCGTATTTAAATGATGATTCTGCTTCACACAATCTGGAGCATTTTCTCTCTGCTGGAGTCAGAAAAAGGCATAATGTTCTTACTATCTGTAAAATGAAAATATTTTAGCATTAAAATATGGATAAAAAGGCCACTAGTTTGCTTAGGAAAGAGACCTGAATAGAAATTTCAGGTGTTACTTTCAATAAAACCTATTCTGAAAAATAAGTATTGATCTCAGTAACCTGGAATAGTCTATGGGATTATAACAGCTATTGCTTAACCTAAGTATTCTGTGGCCAAATAAGCTTGGAAAATGTTAGTAAAGTTAACTGTATGGTATCTCACAACCATTACCATTTGAATACACACTGTGACTCTCTAGGTGACTGATACAATATGCAGACTTTCTCAAACTTATTTTACCATGGAAACCTTATTCCTAATCTTATATGAGGAAATAATGACCTAATATAATTATTGATTATATATCCACCTGGCAATAATTTGGATGAGAAACCTAAATGCAGTTAAATTAGGCAGAATTATATCTTCTGTTTAAAAGTTCTATATGTGAAATCTCATCACAATGAGTATAAAAGAGTTTCTAAATCCTTGAATAGAATTAATTCTATCAAACTTAATTTGAAATAAGCAATCTATTCGGTTGGGGTTTAGAAACCTATCATTCTGACGAGATTTGATCATAGATCTATTAGGAAAAAATAAAAAGTCATGTAACTATCTCAGAATTCAGGTTATATTCAGAATTTTTATGTTAAAATAGTGGTTTTTAAAATAGTGGTGGCAACCTTTTTTCCCTCAAATTAAAAAGATAAAAAAGAAACTATTAAGCTAAAAGAGGATGGTAGATAAGAAAAATGCTGGCAAAATACAGAACCCCAACCATCGAGGCTTTTTCTCCCCAAGAAGCAACTGGGAAGGTCCTATGGAACCTAAAAGCTTTGTAGGACATGAACCGAAAGCTACCTTTTTGGGCAGCAGAAATAATAAGAAGCCACTAGATATAATAACAGGTAAGTTAATCTGTCATAAATGGTTATACCAGAAATATAATCTTGGTAAATCAAGGGTTGGATAAGTCTACAGGGAAGCTTATCACAGAAAAAAAAATAATGAAATTATTTGTCAAGCAAATAATCATTCCTAACATACTTCTTGTGTAAAACCTGAAAAATTAGGTTTGCTTAAATTGATAAGATACATATACTTATCTCTTTCTAATTACTGATCAGTGAAGAAAAGTACACAATCCCTTAGTTTACTACCTAATGCTTGGAAAGGTTCATGAATTCTTTTTTAACTCACAGAGCACTAAAGGAGGTGGTCACAAATGTTGCCATACAACCTCCAATGACCACTTATTAGCAATAGGTTCCTAAAAGGAAAAGATTTAGAGGGAAAAGCAAGGTAATGAAATCAAGATGAATGATGAGATACCATTTCCTTGAAATTAGTACCAAAAGAACATGGCTATCTTCATATACATTAAAGATAACATCAGGAAATAGAAGACAAATATTTTTAAAAACATCTGATTTTAAAATATTATCAAAACCATTCAGATAGTTTATTTTGGCCATAGGGTGTCCCAGTAACTTGGTCAGATTACACTGCTTCCTAATATTATAAGATCATCTTGACTGCAACCTAACCTTTAAATTACAATCTACATACGCTAGCAGCATTAAAAAATCAGATTATTTGCTGGATTACAAAATAAATTACCTTATTTACTTTCTCTGCACTGCTACCTACTACAACAGAGCAGCCACAAGTTTGCAAGTGTGAGCTGATAGCACTGTGAATTGAAAAAAAAAAAAAAAAAGATTAAAAACATGTTGACTGTAAAATAATTTCACAAACTAAAAAAGAAAAAGACAAGTGAACTTCAAAAAACTCTGAATAGCTTTAAATGATGAACACCAAAGTTTTGACTGTAATGCCATCTTTTATTTCTATAGTACTCTGCATTTTCCACCACATGCCTTTCACAGATTCTATCTGAACCTTAAAACAATGCAGTTAGTAACATATCACAGTTTTATAGTGGAAGAAACTGAGGTATAAAGAGGTTAAAGTGGTTTGTTTAAAGTCAAATGGGGCTAAAAATAACCTCATGGATGGCTGACACTGAGCAGAATCAGGACTAAAGAGTTTCTGATTCAAGCCATGTAAAGGCTTTGAGGTTAAACATATACCTTTAAGACCCCATCATGAACCTAAAGGAGAAGACTGCAGACATAATATTTTATCCTTTCATTCCTCATTTTTTAAAACAAAATTTCATGATAATCTATAATTGTAAAGAAACAGACAAGTAGAAGATGAGATTATAAATGCAGGCCGAGCACTTAGGGGGCTAATGTGGAGGCACTCAATAAACACTGGCCATTATCATTGTTATTATCATTTTTCTTAGAATAAATACATAGAAAATGTTAGCTATTTGCTATTATTATGTGCCCATATGTGCCACGCACTGTTTTAAATGCCTAACACGACTCATCTCACTCAATCTTACAACACTCCTATGAAGTAGGTAATATTATCCCATTTTATAGATGAGGAAATGCAGGCATGGAGAGCTCCTGTAGCTTGCTCAGGGTTACACAGCAGTAAGCCAGGATGCCTGATTTTAGAGCTCACATTCTAATATCTACTGTAACAAGGAAAGGATCAGTACAAATATGAAAATTTTCTTTTCTAGGCCTAAATACATCCATCTATAACACAACTTAATTAGAAAGGGTTCTTTGTTTCAGTTTTAATGAGAAGAAAAACAAGAAACCAGAACCAGACAAGGGTCCAAGAACTCTTATCTAAATACTATGGGAAACTCAGCTTCTTTGAATATTAAAAAGAGTCACATCAACTATATCATAGGTATGTAACAAGTAAAGAAGCAACACAAAGCTAAGCAATAATTCAGTCATGCATCCTGACCCTAGAATAATCTAGTTAGGCATTCTCTTATTTTCTTCCTTCCCAATCTTGTCACAGGTGAGCATAAGAGCTGCATCTGCTTCATCCAGCTTTTATGAAATGAAACAAAATTCTTACTTGAGAAGAAAGCCTTCATGGCAACTGTCACCAATATCATCATCATTGAGAACTGTATCAGCTATCTAAAATGCACCAAAAGGAAAAAAGAGAATATTCTGGCTGTTAAAAAAACGCTGAAGTAACAATTTTAATACAGAAGTTTCCTGAAGTCTAGGTTCAGTATGACACACTGCCCTCATTTCTGAGCATCACAAATCCCCATAAAATAATCTGTGTCACCAATATAAACTTGCAGAATAAATGACGCAAAAGCTGGTGAGACAGGTTAAGCAACCGTTTTTATAAGAACTACTTCCTCTTCTGAGCTGCTACAATCAGGAGACAAATCTTAATTACAAAGTCAGGAAGCTGCTAATCTAGCTGCCTAAAGATTTCTCTTCACATCTATAGTGTGTAATTCTTAATGTCCTCAACAAATGAGTGATTAAGGAAATCACACTAGTGAAGATAAGGGAACCTCCATTAGCAGCTAGTGATCTGTACACTACTTTGTTACAAAAAGTACTGCACTAAACACTGATTGACTCTCTAAGGTCTGAAATTCTCATACTTCCAGGAAATACAAAAGTGGAGAATTTAACTAAACAAATTTATCATAACTGCTATTACTAACCAAAAGGTCTCTGCTTGGCCATTAAATTCAGGATTTTAAATGTGCTTGTTAAAGTGGCTCATAATTCATATGAATGATATGTATGATAAAAATTTGTACTACTGAAATTAGAACATTACTAATATACATAATAGTAATATAACAGGGGAATTAATAAACGGTACCATTGCTCCGATTTAACATGACAACTGAGAACTTACATCGATTTCTTCAGGAACACTGTGTGATTTCATAGATGAAAGCAATTCCATTACAGGAATGACTTCTCCAGTAAGCATTGGAATAATACTCTGACCCTGCACAAAAAAGTAAAATGAGGTGAATAAAATCACAAAATAAAGGATGAAGTTGGCGATAACAAATCAAAAACCAAAAGCAAAGAATAACACCCTTTAACAGAAATACTTGACAACTTATTCAAACACTGGAGGAGGAAATAACAACCCCTTCTGGTATTCCTGCCTGGAAAATTCCATGGACAGAGGAGCTTGGTGGGCTACAGTCCATGGGGTCTCAAAGAATTGGACATGACTGAGCAACTGAGCACACACATTCAAACACAGCCTCAAAACAGTGTCTACTCCAAAACCTTTCTATTTCTAAACGATTTATATGCTATTTAAAACTCCTTTTCATTCTTCCAGGAATAATTTTCTTTAGTCAGAATGGAATCATTGGTTTATCATTTACACGCAATAATTAAATCACCACACCAAATTTAGAAAAAATCTCCTTTGCAATTTTGTGAACTCTTGCTAATCAAAGGTGATTGATGTATTTTATATTAAAAATGGGGAAAGACAAGCGTAAAAAGGCTTTAAAATTCTCAGTAGAAATCTCAGTAGTAAAGCTTGAGTCAATACTCAATCTCTATATTCATAATAAGGTATAATCTACCCAAATCAAAGTCATAGCATGTATTTTTAAGAATCAATAAAGAAGACAAGTTTCCTTTAGTGTTCTTTCAAGGTAATACTACGACTGCTTACATCTCAAAAATGTAACTTTAAAATCTGCAGTTTATAGAAGGAAGCTGAAAACTCAACAGAGAACACCACACGTGTGAAGTGCTTCAAGTATGGGTAGCTCCCGCATGCATTCACGGCCACTGTTCAGTTCAGTTGCTCAGTCGTGTCCGACTCTTTGCGACCCCATGAATCACAGCACACCAGGCCTCCCTGTCCATCACCACCTCCCGGAGTTCACTCAGACCCACGTCCATTGAGTCCGCGATGCCATCCAGCCATCTCATCCTCTGTCGTCCCCTTCTCTTCCTGCCCCCAATCCCTCCCAGCATCAGAGTCTTTTTCAATGAGTCAACTCTTCACATGAGGTGGCCAAAGTACTGGAGTTTCAGCTTTAGCATCATTCCTTCCAAAGAAATCCCAGGGTTGATCTCCTTCAGAATGGACTGGCTGGATCTCCTTGCAGTCCAGGGGACTCTCAAGAGTCTTCTCCAACACCACAGTTCAAAAGCATCAATTCTTCGGCACTCAGCCTTCTTCACAGTTCAACTCTCACATCCATACATGACCACAGGAAAAACCATAGCCTTGACTAGACGGACCTTAGTTGGCAAAGTACCAAAATGTTTTGCCCATGCTGAAATCACAAACTTTTAAAAGAGGCAGATGAAACTGTCATATGTCTATCGATTTTTAGCTAAACACGTTTTTAAAATCACATATTAAGATCAATCTAAGAACAAAACTTATCCCCTCATTCACATTTTAGGAAATGATTATATTTAAACTCCTTACATTAAATTGAAGAAAGTAGGGAAAATCACTAGACTATTCAGATATGACCTAAATCAAATCCCTTACGATTATACAGGGCAAGTAACAAACAGATTCAAGGGATTAGATCTGATAGAGTGCCTGAAGAACTATGGACGGAGTTTCGTGACATTGTACAGGAGGCAGTGATCAAGACCATCCCCAAGAAAAAGAAATGCAAAAAAGGCAAAATGGTTGTCTGACGAGGCCTTACAAATAGCTGAGATAAGAAGAGAAGCTAAAGGCAATGGAGAAAAGGAAAGATATACCTATTTGAATGCAGCCTTCCAAAGAATAGCAAGGAGAGATAAGAAGACTTTCCTAAGTGATCCATGCAAAGAAACAGAGGAAAACAACAGAATGGGAAAGACTAGATACCTCTTCAGGAAAATTAGAGATACCACGGGAACATTTCACGCAAAGATGGATTCAATAAAGGACAGAAATGGTATGGACCTAACAGAAGCAGAAGATATTGAGAAAAAGTGGCAAGAATACACAGAAGAACTGTATAAAAAAGATCTTCATGACCCAGATAATCATGATGGTGTGATCACTAATCTAGAGCCAGACATCCTGGAATTCTAAGGTAAGTGGGTTTTAGGGAAGCATCACTATGAACAAAGCTAGTAGAGGTGATGAAATTCCAGTTGAGCTATTTCAAATCCTAGAAGATGATGCTGTGAAAGTGCAGCACTTGATATGCCAGCAACTTTGGAAAACTCAGCAGTGGCCACAGGACTGGAAAAGGTCAGTTTTCATTCCAATCCCAAAGAAACGCAATGCCAAAGAATGTTCAAACTGTTGCACAATTACGCCTCTCACACGCTAGCAAAGCAATGCTCAACATTCTCCAAGCCAGGCTTCAACAGTACATGAACCGTCAACTTCCAGATGTTCAAGGTGGATTTAGAAAAGGCAGAGGAACCAGAGATCAAATGGCCACCATCTGTTGGATCATAGAAAAAGCAAGAGAGTTCCAGAAAACATCTATTTCTGCTTCAATGACTATGCCAAAGCCTCTGACTCTGGACCACAACAAACTGTGGAAAAGTCTTAAAGAGATGGGAATATCAGACCACCTGACCTGCCTCCTGAGAGATTTGTATGTGGGTCAAGAAGCAACAGTTAGAACTGGACATGGAACAACAGACTGGTTCCAAATCAGGAAAGGAGTACGTCAAGGCTGTATACTGTCACCCTGCTTATTTAACTTATATGCAGAGTACATAATGCTCTGGATGGGCTAGATGAAGCACAAGGTTGAATCAAGATTGCTGGAGGAAATATCAATAACTTCAGATATGCAGATAACACCACCCTTATGGCAGAAAGCGAAGAAGAACAAAAGAGCCTCTTGATGAAAGAGGAGAGTGAAAAAGTTGGCTTAAAACTCAACATTCAGAAAACTAAGATCATGGCATCTGGTCCCATTACTTCATGGCAAACAGACAGGGAAACAATGGAAACAGTGACAGACTTTATTTTCTTGGGCTTCCAAATCACTGCAGATGGTGACTGCAGCCATGAAATTAAAAGATGCTTGCTCCTTGGAAGAAAAGTTATGACCAACCTAGACAACATATTAAAAAGCAGAGACATCACTTTGCAGACAAAGGTCGGTTTAGCCAAAGCTATTGTTTTTCCAGTAGTCATGTATGGATGTGAGAATTAGACTATAAAGAAAGCTGAGCGCCAAAGAACTGATGCTTTTAAACTGTGGTGCTGGAGAAGACTCTTGAGAGTCCGCTGGACTACAAGGAGATCCAACCAGTCCATCCTAAAGGAAATCAGTCCTGAATATTCACTGGACTCATGTTGAAGCTGAAACTCCAATACTTTGGCCCCCTGATGTGAAGAACTGACTCAGTGGAAAATATCCTGATGCTGGGAAAGATTGAAGGCAGGAGGAGAAGGGGATGACAGAGGATGAGATGGTTGGATGGCATCATCAACTCAATGGACATGAGTCTGAGCAAGCTCTGGGAGTTAGTGCTGGACAAGGAGGCTTGGTGTGCTGCAGTCCACGGGGTCGCAAAGAGTCAGACATGACTGAGCGACTGAACTGAACTCAAACTCCTTACATGCCTATTTGAAGTAGAAACTCTGCATTCCTAGGACCAGTCCTTTTTTTCAGTGACTTAACCTAGTTTTCAGAGCCCCATATCATGTTAAGTTGCTTTAGAATTTAAATGTGATGCTGCCTCTGGAAATGGTATCCTAAGTCATAGGCCCCCTTGTATCTCTCAGGATGTTTTATTATAAAAAAAAATTTGATCCTGTAGTAACCCATGAATATAAACCTTCGTTTGTTTTTGCTTTTTAATTTTTTAACTGTCAGTTTATAATTACAACAATCAACACATGCAATTAAAACAGACTAATGATTGAAGTTGTGTTAAATTTGCTTACTTGTAAAACAATTTTACCATATGACAGCTACAAGCAACTAAAACCAGCATGACTAAACTTTAGACTATATATCATCGTCAAACAGTATTTATTGCTCAAAATAAAGTCACCGCAACCTCATGATCTGAGATTTGCAAGAACTCAATTATCAGGCAACTCATTTTCAGAAAGGATAATTATGGGAGAATACCGTCCCTTTGGGCCTTCCCTGGTAGTTGATCTGGTAGAGAATCCACCTGCAATGCAGGAGACCCCGGCTGGATTCCTGGGTTGGGAAGATGCCCTGGAGAAGGGGTAGGCTACCCACTCTAGTCTTCTTGGGCTTCCCTTGTGGTTCAGATGGTAAAGAATTCGCCTGCAATGCGGGAGACCTGGGTTTGATCCCTGGGTTGGGAAGATCTCCTGTAGGAGAGCAAGGCAACCCACTCTAGTATTCTTGCCTGGAGAATCCCCATGGACAGAGGAGCCTGGCAGGCTACAGTCCATGGGGTCGCAAAGAGTAGGACACGACTGAGCAACTAAGCACACACCTTCCCTTTCAGTTCAGTCCAGTTGCTCAGTTGTGTCCGACTCTTTTCGACCCCATGATGTAGGCATATATACTATTTATACACAGCATCTCAGACATTTATCATTATAAGCAAATGGAGATCCTCACTGAAGCTTAACAACAACAAATACTAGATGGCTGAACACAGAAGAGGCTCTAAAATGTCTTGAATTTCTCAGCAGGAAAGCGGTTCCCCTTTAAAAACCTCCTGTTTGTTCAAGTATGTGTGTGGTTAGTCGCTCAGTCATGTCCCACTCTGTGACCCCATGGACTGTAGCCTGCCAGGCTCCTCTGTCCATGGGGATTCTCTAGGCAAGAATATTGGAGTGAGGTGTTATGCCCTCCTCCAGGGGATCTTCCCAACCCTGGGATCAAACTCAGTTTTCTTGTATTGCAGGTGGATTCTTTACTGTCTGAGCCACCAGGGAAGCCCAAGTATAATTTCCTCCTGACACAGAAAGGGGAGGATAACATTTTTAAGAAGAGGGCTTAAAAGAGAAATAAACCTTAACGTCAATCGCTGTCAACTTTATAAGCACAGATTTCTGGTTTGAAAAACTCCCAGCAAACGTAGAATTTTACTGGGTTCTAAATTTCATTCTGTTGACACAATGCTACTAGTTCCTCCACAACTAGAAGGTACATCTAGAGGTTGGTGAAAATCACCCCGTTCCTGGGCACACTTCTTACTGCCTAGCAAGGAAAGCCGGGCTTCTGTGAGTAAAGGGAAATATTTTCTTGTTAAGTCTTAGACCTTTCTCCATATCTGCCTCCTTCTGACTTCTGTAAATGTTATTTACAAAAGTACAAACATATAAATTTTGTAAAGATCACTTTATAGCATTTTGTATTTGCCTTGTTTATGTTCCTATATCCTGACAAATTTCTAGAAAAAGTTATTGTTTAAAATACTATTTGTCTCAGGCATCCCAAAGAGAACCAGAGAGAAGGCTTGTTTACACTGGTTTTCAGAGGAGCAATGAGGGTGGCCAGAGGCGATGAGAGTAAATGCAGAGAACACTTTCTCTGTGGGGAGATCTCCCTTCAGAGAATCTCTGCCCTGGGTTGAAATGCTTTGTAATTAATTTCCATGAGGGAAGCCATACCCTTGCAATCATGCTTCTCAAACCGTTTGGTGCCTGTTCCCTAAGGATGTTCAAAGCCATGGGATAAACATGGCATGTTTTCTTGGAGACTTGATACCACCAGAAGCCAGGATGGTAAGAAGGTAAGGAATACTAGTGGCAAACTGTAATGTTAAAACAAACAGATATATCACGGAATAAAGTGTAAACTGCATGAGGTTTAAATTGAGAAAGGAGCATTGATATAGACATACACTATCATGTGTAAAATAGATAAGTAGTGGGAAGCTGCTGTGAAACACAGGGAGCCTACCCTGGTGCTCTGTGACAATCTAGAAGGATGCACTGGGGTGGGGATGGGATATATATATATATATATATATATATGTAAACTTATGCCTGATTCATGTTGTTCAGCGGAGACTGCCACAAGACTGTAAAGCAATGATCCTCCAAAAAAAAAAAAAAAATTCCAAGAGATTTAAAGATATAAATGAGACGTCAAAGAAATATTATGCCTAGACCTGTGTGTGTACTCCCAGATATCTTAGGGGTACTCACTCTCCCGCTATAACTACTTCTGTGGAAATGCTTAAGAAGCAATACCTTAAAAAAAAATAATATATAGCACTTAAAATTTTTACTATGTGCAACTTGTCCAAAACTTATCCTATGCAAATGGAAAAAAGGTAGCAAAATATTAATTTGTAGATGCAGTTCTTATTATCGTTTATTTATTTAACTCTTCAGGTCTAAGATACGGAAGTGTTCATCCAATTTATTCCATTTATCTCCATAAAGGTTCTGTTCGCATTCAGGCTCACTCTGTCAAACTAATAATGTCTGCAGGGAATCCTCTCAACCCAGGTCTCCTGCATTGCAGGCAGACTCTTTGCCATCTGAGCCAGCAGGGCAGTTTAACAGAAGCACCCCTTAGCTTTACGCAGCCCTTAGTGGTGGATCTGGCCGTGTCCGGCGATGATAAATCTGGGCCTTACCTGATCTTCCATTCTCTCTGTGCCTTCCAAGACGATTTTCTGGACATTTTCTTGCCTCTCCTGAGCGAGAGAAATTCATTAAAATTAATAAACCATAACTGTTAGATACTTGTTTATTTTCCACAATACAGTTAAATGGCAGACATCTTCCTGGGTAATTTAATTCATGGGGAAAAATACTTTTCACTTTACAGTGAAAAAAAAAAGAGGGGTGGGTGGGAAGGACCCAACAAATCCATGCTTTCATAGACAATATGAAATAAAGTAACACCCTTTTGGTCAGCAGTTAAAAATAGAATTTGACAGAAAGACAGTCAATGTAACATCTGCAGAATTTCACAAAAGAAACTAATGATTTGTACTTTTCAAACTGGATAAGATCAAGATGAATCTAGGGAATATCGAGCTAGATTTTAAATGATTTTTATAAACGTGCGAATTAAGGAGCTATACCTGCAAACATAGTTTTTTTTTTTAAAAAAACTCTTCTTTTAAAAGATATTACTTTCCCCTACTATCTGGTAAAAGCCTTACAAAAATCAGTAATGCTTTAGTGGATTTCCATGTTAGTATTAAACTGCAAAGCAGAAAGAATGAAATTTGTTCTTCTCATGTGCCAGAATGACAGTATATGGAAATATAAATATCACTATTTATTAAACTATAGGATTTAAGTGATAACAATAATTTCCTCTAGCTCAAGTCACAAAATCGAAAGGAATATCTTCTGAATACCATTTGGTCCAACTTCTTCATTTTAAAAATTTGGGAACTTGGCAAAGAACTTAAAGGGACCAAAGGTTATATGGGCAAAGGCTTATGAAACAATTGTCCTAAACTGCTTACACTCTACACAGTAAGTGAAAGACAGGGTCATGCAATGCAAAAATAAGCTTTCAGAGTCAAACACTTCGCAAGACAAATCCAGACTCTGAAGCTTATGTTTCTTAATTTCTCTAAGCTTTGGTTTTCTGTTTACAATGCGCAGCTATCATCTTCTACCTTCCAGGGTTAAAAGACCACCAACACTAGCCTAGATGGATCTGTACCTAATATGGTAGAAACAAATAACAGCTCCTGTTTGAAGTTAACTGTATATAATTTCTAAAAATTAGATACAAATGTGCATGCGTGCCCACTCAGTTGCGTCTGATTCTTTGTGACCTCATGGACTGTAGCCTGAGAGGCTCCTCTGAACATGGAATTTGCCAGGAATACTGGAGTGGGTTGCCATTTCCTTCTCCAGGAGATCCTCCCCATCCAGGGATTGAATCCAGTCTCTTGTGTTGGCAGGCGGATTCTTACCACTGAGCCACCTGGGAAGCCAGATATAAATGTATTGGCAGGTAAACCGTCAGTGGCTAGGTTAGCATGCTCAATAAGTTCCAAACCCACTCACCTTATGCATCCATATCCTCCCTTTCCGGATAATGTGAGTTAGTCTATCCACACACACTCTGTGAAGTGGGAGGTAGAAGCTCAGCTCTGTCTGGGGAAGTATAATCGATAGTCCATAGGTGCTTCTATCCCCATTCCAGTTTCCGTCGAAGATTAACGAAACAATAATTACTCCTTTCTCAGATAAGACAAAGAACTTCACGTCTATTGCCCCACTCTCTGCATTTCGAAGGATTTCTCCGTTGAGGGTATGGTTGGCAAGAAAAGTTATTTCTCCGTCGCTGAGAAGTACCTGTTCTGTCTTTGGAGCCCAGATGTGCCTTACTCTGGGACCAAGAATATTGTCCCAGTAAGCGAAGGTCGCTGCTAATAAAGGGGATTCACCACTTAAAGCAATCTCTGTCTTTGCAACAGCTGGAGATGGTGGTGGACAGAGGGTCGACATCACTGCATCCCATTTGTCACATTATCTGCAAGCTCCAGGGGTATCTGGACAATGACATACAAAACCAGTAATCAAGTTCAGTGATTTTAAAAGTCATCCATCAAAAACGCAATTGTTGGTATTGATATCTACACGTGTGCGCACACTCAGCCATGTCTGTCTATTTGCGATCACATGGACTGCAGCCCGCCAGGCTCCTCTGTCCATGGGATTCTCCAGGGAAGAATACTGGAGCGGGTTGCCATTTCCTCCTCCAGGGGATTTTCCCAACCCACGGATCAAACTCACATCTCCTGCGTTGGTAGGCAGATTCTTTACCTTTGAGCCACCTGGGAAGCCCACTGATATATACAACACGACTCCGTTTAAAATGGTAACTAATAAAGACCTGCTGTATAACATGGAAAACTCTTCTCAATACTCTGCAATGACCTATCTGGGAAAATAACATGAAGAGTGGACATATGCACGTGCTGTACAACACTGTAAACTAACTATACTTCAATAAAAATTAAAAAAAAAAAACAAGCGCACTCTAAGGTAAAAAAAAAAAAATCTTAAATGATTTAGACATATGTGGCTTTCTCCTCTCCAGTCAAAAAGATGTGAAAGCATATCTCCAACTATGCATGGCAGGGGCACATTAAGTGTTTGCTGATATGATGATAATTTCATGATACACAGTAGTAAATTACCACTTATAATCAGGATACACACTTAGAAATCCAAACTAATGACCTTAAAAAAGCCTTTGAACATTAATATGAAATATTATATACTAAAGCTCATCGAATAGATCCTCACTGTTTCTAAATGGCCAGCCTATTTGCAATTCTAATGTGATTGGCTATTTGGTTCCTGAACCATAGGAATTAAAGAGAAGCCAACTGGGAAAGGGAGGGCTCATCTAGAGACCATGGCCCCTGTTGTGGGCCGAACTGTGCCCTTCCCCACCCCAAACACATGTGCAAGTCCTAATCCCCTGCGATCTTATTTAGAAATAAGTGTAATGAAGCTAGGATGAGGCGATACTGGATCAGGATGGTCCTAACACAATGGCTGGTGTCCTGACAAGGAGAGAAAGCTGCGGAGGCAAGCAGACAGAGACAGGGCTGTGTGGAGATGAAGATAAACTGGAGTATGTGGCTCCAGGCCAAGGTATGTGTGCTGGTACTACCAGAAGCTAAACAGAGGCAAAGAGAGATTCTTCCCTGGAGTATTTAGAGGAGCATGCCTCTGCCAACCACTTATTTTGGGCTTCTAGCTTTCAGAATTGAGACAGGATACATTTTTACATCACCCAGTTTGTGGTACTTTGTTATGGCAGTCCATACCTGGCAGTAGAAAACCTTAAAAACTGCTAAGAAGGTGGGGGGGGGGGGGGGGGGGGGGGGGGGAGGTGGCGGTGGGGAGAGAAAAGAAAGACAAAAGATTATAAGACCACAACAATCTGGAACCATATGAGAAAATGAGGAAACAGGATGCACAGGATTATTCTCAACATACTCTTTGGGCATCAAGGGTATTAAAGCCAAATACAGGTGTTTAAAATGAGGTAAGTATATTTAATATGCTGTTCAAGAAATAGGAAATATATTTAATATGCTATTCAAGAAAGCAGTGTGGCATTTTATCATTACAAAGAAGCTTCTAAATGGCTGAAGTAAAAAAGCTTTAATTATTTAAAACATGTAGAGGACTAAATGGTTGGATGGGCCCTTTCAATCTACTGAGAAAATAGAGAAGAGTGAACTGCCCAAGGTCACTGAGCCACACGAGAATCCAGGTCTCTTCGACATCTTGCTGCTGCTGCTAAGTCGCTTCAGTCGTGTCCAACTGTGTGACCCCATAGACGGCAGCCCACCAGGTGCCCTCGTCCCTGGGATTCTCCAGCAAGAACACTGGAGTGGGTTGCCATTTCCTTCTCCAGTGCATGAAAGTGAAAAGTGAAAGTGAAGTCGCTCAGTCGTGTCCGACTCTTAGCGACCCCATGGACTGTAGACCACCAGGCTCCTCCATCCATGGGCTTCTCCTGGCAAGAGTACTGGAGCCGGGTGCCATTTTGACATCTTAACCCACTCCAATGAATCACTCTAAAATTGTACATTCAATGAGGTATGAATGCAAAATGAATCATTCCTGCCTGATATTAAAATTGAATACCTATGCGTATTCAGTGCCAATTTCATTTAGGCAAGTCTAAAATTGTGGATTCTATTCATTATAATGGTAAAGGATAGTAGTTAATAGGTGAGCTATGATACATCTATCTTTGCCTGTATGATTGCTTTAGAAATAACATTTGATCTATAACTAAGGTCATATCAAAGTAAACCATTTTACTTAAAATAAAGAACTTTATCTACACCTTGTCAGGAGGGCTCAGAGACTGATGAAAAGCAAAAAATAAAATACTCTAATTTTAGAGTGTTGTATGAGCACTTTTATCATGATGTCAAAATGGATATACAGCGTTTTGCAAAATGCCTAACTGTAAGTATGTGCAGAAATCGTTTAACACAAAGACAGTCCTGGTGTATTTTTTATTTTAGAAACCCATTTAGGGAATATTCACAGTTTTAAATGTGTTGTCTCAATTTAATAGACTTTAGAGATTACACTCAGTATAAGTTGTATAGCTTGCTTAAAATATTCACTGTTGGGACTTCCCTGGTGGTCCAGTGGTTAGGATACCACGTTCCCAATGCCGGGAGTGTGGGTTCAATCCCTGGTCAGGGAACTAGGATCCTGCAGCCCACATGACTCAGTCGGGAAAAAAAAAAAAAAATCCACTGTTACAGATACGATTTAAATACTTTATCATGACAGAATATAGGAATATAATTTGAATAGAAACTGTAATGATGCTAAGATAATTAATAACAGCAAACTTTAGAGGCCAAGGAAGATGCATTAAGTAACCACATACCCATACCAGTATACTGTAACATGCTCTTTTGTTCTTCCTTTTTGGATAAAAAAGGTGAATAATCATAAAGGTAATACTGCCATTCAAACATTTCATCATTGTATTGAAAATAAAAAACACTTCTTAAGTGGAATTGAGCCCTGGAACAAAATCTGGTTAGATTATAGCACAACCTTTTACCTAATTGTGAAAACTGTTCTATTATAGGCCACTAACTACGTTCAATGGAAAAGGCAATGGCAGCCCACTCCAGTACTCTTGCCTGGAAAATCCCATGGACAGAGGAGCCTAGTGGGCTGGAGTCCATGGGGTCGCTAAGAGTCGGACACGACTGAGCAACTTCACTTTCACTTTTCACTTTCATGCATTGGAGAAGGAAATGGCAACCCACTCCAGTGTTCTTGCCTGGAGAATCCCAGGGGCAGCGGAGCCTGGTGGGCTGCCGTCTATGGGGTCGCACAGAGTTGGACATGACTGACGCGACTTAGCAGCAGCAGCAGCAAGTACGTTCAATCCTACTGCTAGTAACATCAGCAAGAAAATTAAGGATGAAGATTATGTTGAATTGTTTAGCTTTAAATCTTACTAGAAGAAATAACTTAAGAAATTAAAGTCACAGAGAAGTATAGTTAAGAGAGCAGTAAAATGAATTTGCTAACAGTTAAAGTCATCATCTTTGGCAAAGAAAATTCATATATACAGAAATGGCTTGAAATCAAGAGTCTTTCATCCATATATCTTTTTACATGTATCTTTTTACTGTCTGGCTACACCAGACAGTTATGAAACAAGAGTTTTGAGGTAAGCCAGGATCCAAACTGGGTGACACAGTGGCTTGCCACACTCCTGTAAACAAAGAACAGGGTTCATGAGGGTATACCCAATATACTTGCTGAAAATAATTCAACACATACAGACATAAAGATCAATTACCACATGTTCAAACTGTTAGCACAGGGGTAGTTTTAAAGTTTTGCTTTTTTTAAACCTCTGCTAAAAATCAGTCGTCTCTTCTCTGGTTGCTATTTAGAAAGTTGGTTGGCCTTTACTGCTGTTGTAAATAAGAACTCAACCATCATTAGGCCCACATTTCTCATAACCATGCTTTCTGTTTATTACCTCCCAATCCTAAAAGAGGGGGCTTCCCTGGTCGTTCAGACTGTAAAGCATCTGCCTGCAATGCAGGAGACCTGGGTTCGATCCCTGGGGCGGGAAGATCCTCTGGAGAAGGAAATGGCAACCCACTCCAATACCCTTGCCAGGAAAATCCCATGGATGGAAGAGACTAGTAGGCTATAGTCCACGGGGTCACAAAAAGTCAGACATGACTGAGTGACTTCACAATCCTAAGAGAGGGCTTCCCAGATGGCGAGGTGGTAAAGAATCTGTTTGGCAATGCAGGAGACTCAACAGACTTGGGTTCAATCCCTGGGTTGGGAAGACTCCCTGGAGGGAGAAATGGCAACCCACTCCAGTATTCTAGTCTGGTAAATTCCATGGAGGGTGCACACACACACACACCCATCTCTCACAGCTCCAGTTTCTCAAATAGGCAGGCTAACGTACTACTCCTTAGAATTACTTAATTAAAACAGAAAAACAGGAGTCTTTGGTTTTTTCTTTCTCTGAAAATTAATTTGGATTGCTAACAGAGCCAGAAAAACAACAACAACAAAAAATGACATTGTTTTATTAACTTTATGAGGTGGGAGGAAAAAACCCTTTAGCTCCTATGTAATTGTTCCCTGGGGCAGGTTACTGCTAGCCTAGTGCACAATCTATCACTTCTCTTGTTTTCCTTTCATAGAGTACATTTATCATGATGTTAGTTTCCAACTGATTCAGGGCTTTCCTAAGACGGACAAGGTGCCGGCAATACTATCTGTGTCACATAACACCATCGTATTTCAAGTATTCTGACTCCAGGCTATTAATTTCCCATACATTATATTCCTGCTTCTGTGACTTTTCCAACGTCTCAGATCATCAGTAAGATATAACAGTATTTTCCAAGCTCTTTGTACAAATTAAAATGCCAGATGGATTGACCCCTCCTTGCTTTGGATCACAAGATGAGAACAGTCTGAATCGGAATTTATCCACTGGCCACGGTCAGACTGTTTTCACTAAATCCTAATAATCTCCATTGTTTCGGAAAGGGCCACCTCTCTAGGGCAAGTGCATGACCTCCCAGTCTCCTGAATACAGAAGCCTGGTGGAGATCACCAGGGCCAGTCAGACCCTGTGTGGTTAAAGCAGACGCGTAATCACGGCACTTCTTTCTGCAACTGATGCCATCAGTCAAGTGATACCCAAATCATAATGGTCACTTCCTTTAAGTCTGTGCAATCTCGGAGAAGAGAAGTAAACAGGTCATGAACCACAGAACAGGAGCAAAACCCAGTCTAGAAATGCTGCACCAAATTCCAAGACATCAGCAATCCTTAGAAACCTCGAAACCGAGACAATTCTGTAAGCCAGTAGTTTGATCCCAGCCCACCCCAACCCGCTTCATCCTCTCTCGGACCCCGACTCGGTCTGGAGCAGCCGCGCGCCGCCAGCCCTCTGGCCTTCCCCGGGCCAGGCCTCTTGGTGCCCGAGGCTCCTTCCCCTCGAGCTCGCGCGGCACAGGGATCCGACGGATCGATCTCTTCGGATCTCACGCCAGGACCCCGGGAAAGAGCCAGCTCGGGGACTGCGGGCGGGAAAGCAGAAAAGGAGACGAAACCCTATGCCCCTATCTCTGCGCCGCCGCTGCCGGAAAGTCCGGGGCCCGGATGCAGGCAACTCCACTAGTCGCCGGGCTGGAAAACCCGATGCCCGCTTTCGGTCAGGGGGGAAAGGGAAGACCCGCGGAGCCGAGCCCTAGGGAGAGCCTCCGCCTCCGCCCTTGTCCGATCCCAGGAACCGAAGCCCAAACAGCCACCTACACGCAGAATTCTCACTCACCCACTCGCCACCGCCTGCTGCTTCGCCGTCGCCGCCGCGGGCAAATGGACTGCAACTGCAGCCCCGCCCCCCAGCTCTGGCCCCGCCCCCTGCCCCGCCCCCGTGAGCGTCGCGTCCCCGAACTGGCTTCACGCCACGGTCATTTCTCGCCTCGTGCTTTTCTCCTGGTTAAATTTTTTCCTGTCTTTGCTCGTTCACCCTCCGCGAATATAGTGAGAGCAAAGGGAGGAGAGAAAGGGCGGGAAAAACAAAAACACACACTTCCTAAACACCCGTCCTTTCTGGGCCCCGCCCCCGTAAGGAAGGAACCGGGCAGCAGGGATGGTTGACGCATTAAGCGCCATCTTCCACGAGGGCGGAACAAGTTGCAGCACTACCATCTCCTCGTGGGACACCGTAGGTACGTCTTGGCGTTTTCGAAATACGATTACGTAAACGCACGAGGCCGGCGAGAGGAGGGGCGGGGCCTTCTTGCTCTATCTCTTTGCTCAAAGACGGGCTTTGTAAACTTAGCGTAAGGAGTTAGCCGCGAAGATTTTATAGTTTACCGGGTGGGCTGCCAGGCCCCCAGAAAGTAAAGTCGAATTGATGGCTGTGAATTGTTTTGTTTGTGTTTGGCAGGTAGTGGGCGTTCAACAAATACTTGATGAATGAGTGGATTTCTTTTATTTATGACACAATTCAGTGTACTGTAACTTCGCCCCAAGTGTCCTTAGGCAATTTCCTTTCCCACAATATATAGTCACCGCAGCTTTGTCTTCTGTACATATAAGCATTTTCTCAGGCATGATTTTCACATCTTTAAAGATCCTATTAGCCAGTTGCACAATGTGAGTGAGTTGGGGTTTTACTAAACTTTCAAAATATATTTTATTATTCTCTGATGTGTTGTCAGATTTTTTTTTTATTTAAACCTCGAGTTAAATCAGCCTTTTGGTCTGCACATGTGTATATTCAGGTTATTTGCTGCAGATGAGTAGCACTAACATTTTAAATCTTTATAAATATCTTTATCGTTCAGAGGAAGAAATACACAAAATGATTCTCTCACACCTATACTCTCTGCGGAAACAGACCCCTTTGTGTTTTATGCTTGTATCAAACACCAGAAAAGCTATCATTTGTCTAGTTACGACTGTTTCTTTGGTGGTGTGCTTCTCAGCCTACATAAAGAATTACGCCCAATCCTCCTAACATGTTTAGGATATAGATATTGTCATCCTTGTTTTACAGAGGATTTGACTAAGGTTCAGACAGATTACCCAAAACCATCCAGCCAGCGGATTCAGGCCAGTTTTGTGCAATTCTAAGCACCCACTGAGTTCTGAGGATACCAGGCTGATACTGAGTTGATGACAGTCTTTCTCAGATAACACCTAGGGGGGATAATACCAACACTTGCAGTTTAGAGTACGATTCGGACTCAGAGTAAGTGCTTGAGAGAGGAATACAGTGCTAAGAGCAGTTTTTCCTACTTCAGCATTCTGCCTCAGGACAAGGTAACTTTCCTTGTCTCCAATTCCTCTTGGAGACAATGGAAATTGTTTCTGGCTTTGTGCAACATCAACCCTAGAACAACTGTGCTTCCTGTGAGAGAGATAATCAAACACCAAGGCCTAAATTCTGCATGGCCATGAGAAATAAGATACATAATGAAAGTGGCTCTGTATGCAGGATGCTTTATAGTTAGTAAATGTGAGTCTCCCCCGCGCCCTCACATCTCACTGAACAATTTCTGTAGGTATTGTGCAACACTCCAGCGTTCTTGCCTGGAGAATCCCAGGGATGGCGGAGCCTGGTGGGCTGCTGTCTATGGGGTCGCACAGAGTCGGACACGACTGAAGCAACTTAGCAGCAGTAGCAGCAGCTTATATGTCTTTCAGTGAATCAGAACAACAAAAAATCCAGTTGGAGGGACAAAACAGTTGTGACAGTATTGTGGTTTTTGGTATTTGCATGCTCCAACGTGTAAAATAGGAAGACAGGTATCCTCACACATTGATTTCTTCAGCAAACCAAAGAGAAAATGGAGTTAACTATGTAGTAAAAGTGTTAGTTGATAGGTTGGGTCCGACTCTTTGTGACCCCATGGACTATAGCCTGCCAGGCTCCTCTGTCCATGGTATTCTCCAGGCAAGAATACTGCAGTGGGTTACCATGCCTTCTCTGGTAATGTGATCCGTATTAGCAGCTGGAAAGGGTGGCTTGGGAGTATTTAACCCTTAATTCCTCCAAGTTCTGTTAACCCAAATAAACCACCCCAAATATTAATAACTATACTGTTTAAGGGCAAGTAGGTTTTGTTATTGAAACACATCTTCAAGCAAGAGCCCTATTCCTCATTTCCAACCAGAATGATAGCCCTAAAATCTTATTTAGAAATGCGTGAGTGCACCAGCAGTCCACATATAATTAATGAGCAATTATACAAAAAGGCTTTGCAACTAAGGAAGCCGTGAAGCACCTGGCTAAGAGTTTGGGCTCTGGCATCAGAGCTGGTGTATTATCTCTGCCTTTGGCTAATTATTAGATTTTGAACACTACTTCACTTTCTTGCCTCAGTTTCCTTAGCTGCAAAATCGCAAGCAGAGTAAGTTCTCAAAGGGTTCTGAGAAGCTTGCCCAGGATCAAGCAAGCTAAGAATTTAGAGTAGCACACTTAAGAGATGGGGACTCTAATCTCAGTAACAGAAGCAATAACAAATGACTCATCAATCTCTTCAACGATGTAAATATTTATAATTCCAATAAATAGGCAATCAGAACCCAGGGGACCTTCCTGCTACATCACAATGTCAGTTATGGTCAGGGAACCTTTCCCCCATCTTCTCTTTATTACTTTATTTCAGAAACGTGTTATGTGCTGCTTCTGGGCTGGAGCTGGGGACTTGTTGACTGCCTCCCATTTACCAAGATTACAGCAAATTAGATTCAGCTGTGACTGGTGCGGGCACTCCAGTGTTGGACATGGATGAGGAATATTGCTGAATAAACCACAGTGAGTTTAATTTCTTTCAAGTAAAAAGATTTTATGTGGCTGCCTTAACCATTGCAGACTTAACAATATGTAGTTTAGTTTACTGTTTGGTGGGAATAGGCGTGAGCCAGCCCCCAAATGAGGTACTTGCAGTTGGAATCTTGATTCCTGGATGTATCAAGTTAGTTCTGTGAGTTAGTGTGGTGTATACATGGTTGAGAAAGCTCTAGTGGGTCCATGTTTGGAGCTCACAGTCTCTAGTTCTAATGATGCTCAATGTAGGCAGTGACCCTGCAGGAGAACATCATTAGGATCCAATATATATTTCTTTCTGGGTCCTCCGTAGGACTCGTCATTCTATAGGCAAGTCAGTAAGCCTCTAGTGGGAGGAATCACACCATTGGCCAGATATTAACCTCCGTTCCTTCCATATTGGTGATCTGAAAACAAGTTGTGAATGATCTAAAGCTCCAGATGAAAAACTCCCAGTTCACTACTGTCTCATGTAACCCGCAACAAGAAGGACAGAAAGAGTAGGATGACAGGCATACCCTTTTCTGTTCTTGGCATGCTGTGTGGCATGTGAGATCCTAGTTCCCTGACCAGGGATTGAACCCATGCCCCCTGCATTTGGAGTGTGGAGTCTTAACCACTGGACCACCAGGGAAGCCCCCCATTTTCTAAATTCCTAGACAAGATCATTGATTAATTTCTTACAGAAGACAGATTATGAAGTTTTAGCTTAAAAAGTTTATCCTACTTTGATGGAATTTAGGTGCAATCAACAGTGCACAGGGATGGGTCTGGTGCTGCCCTACTGGATGTCTGAGTCACAGTGGACCAGAAACAGGTGACAGGCAGCAAGCTCCCTTACTGACAGTGACAGGTGAAAGGCAGTGACTCCCTTACTGACCCTATGCTTTCCAGACCCACCTCCCTGAGCACATCTGCCCACGGTTACCCCTCTGCTCACAACTCTCAGCAGTTTTGTGTTTATATTCGTACTTTATTGTACTTAATAGAATGTTGCTTTGTAAGCAGGTTCCTCATTTCCTGCGTGTCTTCTGCCTCTTAACTTTGTCCCAGGCTATTTGAGACCTAGGGCAGAGTACTTACAGCTTCGTCTTCTGACTCCTTTGTTTGGATTGGCAGATGCCAGGTGGATGATTGAACTATTTCACTCCAACTATCATTATCCTTAGACCAGACACCTGTGGTGTAAGTGCTTCTTTTGAAAATAGTTTTTGTCTTTATTTAAGAGTCAGGGTTGCTCTGTTTGAGTATCAGGGTCCCTCCATCAGCAGATGAATGGATAAGAAAGCTGTGGTACATATACACAATGGAGTATTACTCAGCTGTTAAAAAGAATTCATTTGAATCAGTTCTGTTGAGATGGATGAAACTGGAGCTGATTATACAGAGTGAAGTAAGCCAGAAAGAAAAACACCAATACAGTATACTAACACATATATATGGAATTTAGAAAGATGGCAATGATGACCCTGTATGCAAGACAGCAAAAAAGACACAGATGTATATAGTGGACTTTTGGACTCAGAGGGAGAGGGAGAGGGTGGGATGATTTGGGAGAATGGCATTGAAACATGTATACTGTCATGTAAGAATCGAATCGCCAGTCTGTCTGATGCAGGATACAGCATGCTTGGGGCTGGTGCACGAGGATGACCCAGAGGGATGTTGTGGGGAGGGAGGTGGGAGGGGGTTCATGTTTGGGATCACATGTACACCCGTGGTGGATTCATGTCAATGTATGGCAAAACCAATACAGTATTGTAAAAGTAAAATAAAGTAAAAAAAAAAAAAAGTGGATGAGGAGCTGTGAAGGAGACCACCTCTTTTTGTCATCCATGTCATCTTGTCTATCTCCCTTCTTCATTTCTTTAACCCAACAAAGAAATATAAAAGCACAACTGATGACTCTGGACCAATCTTGGGTCACTTAAAAAAATTTTTTTTTAAACAATAGTATTCTTCTTAAAATAAAATAAGTTACAGGTGTACAATATAGTGATTCACAGTTTTTAAAGCTTATAATTCATTCATAGTCATTATAGGGGCTTCCCAGGTGGCACAGTGGTACAGAATCTGCCTGCCAATGCAGTAGGTGCAAGACACTCCCTGGGCCTGGTAGATCCCTTGGAGGAGGAAATGGCAACCTGCTCCAGTGTTCTTGCCTGGAAAATTCCATGGACAGAGGAGCCTGGCGAGCTACAGTACATGGGGTTGCAAAGAGTCAGACACGACTGAGCATGCTCATCACATCATCACAGTTATTATAAACTATTAGCTGCATCCCCGTGTTGTACAGTGTATGCTTGTGGCTTATTTTGTACATCATGGCTTACACCTCATAATCCTCTACGCCTATCTTGCCCCTCCCCTCTTCACTCTCCCTCCTGGTAACCACTAGTTTGTTCTCTGTATCTGCCTCTCTCAGGTCACTTAGTTTTAAAATGTTTTAACACCTGGGGAGTTTTGACATCTCCTCCTTCTTCAAAATCATCTTGACCAACTTGGCCCTTTTTCTTCTGTGAACATGAGGACCAACTGGCCTGTGAACTTCCACAAATAACCCTTTTAGATTTTTATCGGTTTTGCATTGAATTTATAGATCAGCTTCTTATCTTTCCATTTATGAGCATGGTCTGTCTCTCTACTTAACAACTTCTCTTGTGCTCATTAATTAGATTTTATAGTTTTCTCAGAAAAGACACTTTCCATCTTTTGGGAGTTTTCCCCGAGTTATGTTTTAATTAGGTTGCCATTGAAATTATTTCTTCTAAAAATGACATTTTAAATTATTTGTTGCTAGTATTCGGTTATACTCGTTTTGTATGTTCATCTCTCTTTTTTTTTTTTTACATAAATAATTAAAAGCAGCAAAACAAGGAAATAAGCCCCAGACAAGAAGGTACTAATCATTTTACTTTCATGTCCCTTAACTTGCAGTAGCTGCTTATGTTTTTCATAGTGTCCAGAGTCCTTAGAATGGCTCTCAAGGCTCTCCCTAATCTGCTTCCAGTCGACTTTGCAAGACGTCCTTCTTCTTGCCTTTTCCCCTGTTGCTTTCTGATACAGCGTTCACTGCTCTGTAACCGTTCGGTTTTCTCACCCTGGAATGCCCTTACCTTCTGGTTCTGTGTGAAGAAATCTTGTTAACTGCAGCCACATGGTGTCAGCTGCAGGAAGGAATTAATGTGTCTTGTGCACCGTTAATCTCAACTGTTAATATAAAAGCCAAACTCTTCGTCATATATACTTTACATTTTTAGGGCAAATAATGGTCTTGTTTTAATAATATTGAGGTTAGAATCTTTTGGAGAGGATTGTGTGTGTGCTCAGTCACTCAGTTGTGTCCGACTCTTTGCTACCCCGTGGACGTGCCAGGCTCCTCCATCCATGGGATTCTCCAGGCAAGAATACTGCAGTGGGTTGTCATTTTCTCTTCCAGGGGATCTTCTGACCCAGGGATCAAACCCATGTTTCTTGAGTCTCCTGCATTGGCAGGTGGATTCTTTACCACTGAGCCCCCTGGGAAGCCTTTGGAGATGGTTGCAGGAACACTGTGTAGGGTTTAAAGGCATCAGCTTTTAGACTTGAATCAACTGAGGCTTGAATCCTGGACCAACCACTTTGTAACCTTGGGTAAGTTGTGTAACATACTTTTTTTTGCTTTTGTTTTTTGATAAAGGGTTTCAGAAAGAGCTTTACAGACTAAGAATCGGAAAAAGAGATTGTCTTATCATTCCACAACACAAAAAAAGCATCTTTTCCTGGCATCATGAATTTGGCCCTGTCCCAGGAAACATCAAACTGGCCAAAGTTAAACAGGCAAGGAGGACTTTCTATAGCTACTGTGATAGGGAAGAGAGACAGAAAACTCCACTGAAATAATAGTTGGAAAAGTTTCTGAGAGCTAAGATCTTTAAGCCCTGAGTGAGAATCTTAGGTTATCTATATTTATTAATTGCCAAAAGGATAAGCTCAAAATTCTCCAAAACAGGCTTTAGCAGTACACGAACCATGAAATTCCAGATGTTCAAGCTGGTTTTAGAAAAGGCAGAGGAACCAGAGATCAAATTGCCAACATCTGATAGATCATTGAAAAAGCAAGAGAGTTCCAGAAAAACATCTATTTCTGCTTTCTTGACTATGCCAAAGCCTTTGACTGTGTGGATCACAATAATCTGTGGAAAATTCTGAAAGAGATGGGAATACCAGACCACCTGACCTGCCTCTTGAGAAATCTGTATGCAAGTCAGCAAGCAACAGTTAGAACTGGACATGGAACAACAGACTGGTGCCAAATTGGGAAAGGAGTATGTCAAGGCTGTATATTGTCAGCCTGCTTATAAAGCACAAACTGGAATCAAGATTGGTGGGAGAAATATCAATAACCTCAAATACACAGATGATACCACCCTTATGGCAGAAAGTGAAGAAGAACTAAAGAGCCTCTTGATGAAAGCGAAAGAGGAGAGTGAAAAAGTTGGCTTAAAGCTCAACTTTCAGAAAACTAAGATCATGGTGGCATCTGGTCCCATCACTTCATGGCAAATAGATGGAGAAACAGTGGCAACAGTGTCAGACTTTATTTTTTTTGGCTCCAAAATTACCGTAGATGGTGATTGCAGCCATGAAATTAAAAGACACTTACTCCTTGGAAGGAAAGTTATGACCACCTAGATAGCATATTAAAAAGCAGAGACATCACTTTGTCAGCAAAGGTTCGTCCAGTCAAGGCTATGGTTTTTTCAGTAGTCACGTATGGATGTGAGAGTTGGACTATAAAGAAAGCTGAGCACCGAAGAATTGATGCTTTTGAACTGAGGTGATGGAGAAGACTCTTGAGAGTCCCTTAGACTACAAGGAGATCCAGCCAGTCCATCCTAAAGGAAATCAGTCCTGAATGTTCATTGAAAGGACTGATGTTGAAGCTGAAACTCTAATACGTTTGTCACCTGATGTGAAGAGCTGACTCATTGGAAAAGACCCTGATGCTGGGAAAGATTGAGGGCAGGAGGAGAAGGGGACGACAGAGGGTGAGATGGTTGGATGACATCACTGACTCAATGGACGTGAGTTTGGGTGGACTCCTGGAGTTGGTGGTAGACAGGGAGGTCTGGCGTTTTGTAGTCCATGGGTTGGCAAAGAATTGGACATGACTGAACTACTGAACTGAGCTGAACTGAAAAGGATAGGCAGTCTTTGTCTTCGCAATAGGAGATAGCTTTACAACCTGGAGCAAGACTGTCTGCATCCTGAAGATAGGCCCCTTCTCTCTCATGGAGATTGGAGAGGGGTTACTGTCTCCCTTGATGCATATATTTCAAAGGTATGATCCCAGGGCCTCAAGAAAGACATCCCTGGGTTGTAAAACTTGCAAGAGGCTTTAAAAAATTTTACATCTCTGTAGGGAAGATAAGGAATTTACCTTGACAAGCTTTCTAAGGTAAAAACTCTAAAGCAAGAGTGATAGGTTCTAGAGTCAGGGAGAAACCAGTCTGCAGTTTAGACAAGCTGAGGTGCACATGAAGGCCATCTTCCCATCTTGAGCAACTCGTAACTGCATTACCACTTTGAGGTAGAGTGAGAGAGACAGAATCCAGTTATGTTCCTGCAAAATAGACTGTTCCTAAGTATAGGGCTGTGTGTCTGTGTGTGTGACAAAAAGAAGAGAGAGAGAGAGAGAGAGAGAGAGAGAGATTTGGACAAAGAATGAGATGGTAGAGAATTATTTTTGAGAAAATAGGTCATTTTGAGATAATGAGTTGGATAGCATCCCCTACTCAATGGAAATGAGTTTGAGCAAGCTCCAGGAGATGGTGAAGGACAGGGAAGCCCAGCGTGCTGCCGTCCATGGGGTCACAAAGAGTTGGACACGACTGAGCGACTGAACAACAACAAATAAATATAAATCAGAATGTTGGTAAATATCAGAAAACCGAAATGAAAGACCGTTAAAATGATTAGAATTCTTAAGATCCAGAAAGACTTAAGTAAGTTTTCCATTATATTTATTAGATCTTATTAAGTAAGTTACTAAATAAAATATTATGGTTCTGTCAACAGGTATAGGTTTTTCCAACAATGTTTCCAAAAAAATTATAATTTCTTTTTCAGTCTATCTCCTAAAGCAATGGTATGCCATCCAATCTTTTTTTGAAAAAATTTTTATAGCATTTTTTTTTAATTTTTAAAATTCTGGCTGTTCTGGGTCTTTGTTGTGGCAGGTGGGCCTTCTCTTGTTGAGGCAATCAGATTCTCTAGTGTGGTGCATGGGTTTAATTGCCCCACGGCATGTTATGGCTTTGTCAGCAGGTATGGATTTTTTGTGAAAATATTGTTGGAAAAACCTATACCTGTTGACAGAGCCGTATCTCTTAATTGCCCTGTAACATGTGGGATCTTAGTTCCCTGACCAGGGATCGAACCCAAGTCCCTGAGTCCCTTGCATTGGAAGGTGAATTCTTAACCACTGGACCATCAGAGAAGTCCTACCATCCAGTCTTAATGTGTGCACTGACTATGCCACAGAGAAGCGAGTAAATTCAATGTCATTCTTCCCGTCCCTTATGTGGAAATGTGTGAAATATTTCAATATAATATTTAGTTTGACACAGATGCATTTTCGTTGTTAAAGTACACCTATTTTAAGTGATGAGATGGTTAGGTAGCGTCACCCACTCAATGGACCTGAATTTGAGCAAACTCTGGGAGATGAGCCAACTCCCTTGTGGCATGCTGCAGTCCATGGGGTTGCAAAGAGTCGGACAGGACTTAGCGACTGAACAGGAACGACAACGACATCTTAAGTGATGGTAATTTTGTGTGTGTATGGAGAAGAGTAGGTTGCTTGGGTTGTAAAAGTGGAACTTCATGCTAGAGCAAGGATAATGACATCATCCTTTTTACAGATCTCTCCAGTTTATATAGCAACACACACGCAAATTGTGTGCTTGTTTATTTGTTGTAGGAGATGGTAACAGATTACTACGTAATAGTACTCTGTTTTCTGATGTTTGTTAGTAATGCAGTGTATTTGTTTAAATTATTTTTAACCTTTGATCCACTTCACCCATTTCTCCCACCCTCCCCCACTCACTACCTCTGGCAATCACATATCTCTTCTCCACATCTACATGAACTTGCTTTTTCCCACATTTCACATGTAAGAGAAATCATACAGTATTTGTCTCTGTCTTATTGTTCAGTCACTCAGTCGTGTCCGACTCTTTGTGACCCCATGAACCACAACACGCCAGGCCTCCCTGTCCATCACCACCTCCCAGAGTCCACCCAAACCCACGTCCATTGAATTGGTGATGCCATCCCACCATCTCATCCTCTGTCGTCCCCTTCTCCTCCTGCCTTCAATCTTGCCCGGCATCAGGGTCTTTTCCAATGAATCGGCTCTGTCTGTCTTATTTCATTTAGTGTGATTCCCTCAAAGACCATCCGTGCGTGTGTGCATGCTAGGTTGCTTCAGTTGTGTCCGACTCTTTGCGACCCTATGGGCTGTAGCCTGCTAGGCTCCTCTGTCCATGGGATTCTCCAGGCAAGAATACTGGAGTGGGTTGCCATGCCCTCCTCCAGGGGATCTTCCTGACCCAGAGATTGAACCTGCGTCTCCTGTGGCTCTTGCATTTCAGGCGGATTCTTTACCGATGAGCTGCCAGGGAAGCCCCAAAGTCCACCCATGTTGTTGCAGATGGCAAGATTTCCTCTTTTTTATAGTTAAATTATTTCATTGTATAGAGCCACAATTTCTTTGTCCATTTATCCACTGATGGACACAGGTTATTTCCGTATTTTGGCTATTGTAAATAATACTGCAGTGAACATGGGAGTACAGATGTCCTTTAGTATTTTCATTTTCTTTGGATGAATACCTAGAAGTGGAATTATTGGATCATGTGATGATTCTGTTTTGGTTTTTTTGAGGAACCTCCATACTGTTTTCCATAGTGGCTATAACAGTCAACATTCCCACCAGTAGCATAGGAGGGTACATTTTCTCCATATCCTCACCAACATTTATTTCATGTCCTTTTTGATAACAGCCATTCAAAACAGTTGTGAGGTGGTATCCCACTGTGGTTTTGATTTGCATTTCCTAATGGTTAATTACTCTGAGCATCTTTTCATCTACCTGTTGGCCATCTGTATATATTATTTGAAAAAATGTTTATTCAGATCTTCTGCCCATTTTTTAAAATCAGGTTTTATTTTTGCTGTTGAGTTATATGAGTTCTTTATATATTTTGAATGTTTTAGCCCCTTTTAAGATGTATGATTTACAAATATTTTCTTCCATTCACTAGATTGCCTTTTCTGTTCATGGTTTCCTTTGCTATGCAAAGGCTTTTTAGTATAATGTGGTTCCACATACTTATTTTTGCTTTTGTTGCTTTTGCATTTTCTGATTAAACAAAAATCATCACCAAGACTTGTGTCAAGGAGCTTACCACTTGTGTTGTCTCGTAGGAGTTTTATGGTTTCAGCTCCTGTGATCAAGTCTTTAATGCATTTTGAGTTAATTTTTGTGTATGGTATAGGATAGTGGTCAAGTTTCATTCTTTTTCAGTTTTCTCAACACCGTTTATTAGAGACTGTTCTTTACCCATTGTGTTTTCTTGGCTCCTTTGTTGTAAATTAAATGACCATATATGTGTATATTTATTTCTGAGCTCTCTGTTCTGTTCAGTTGCTCTGTTTTTAGGTCAATATCATACTATTTTAATTACTATAGTTTTGGAATAGTTTGAAATCAAAGAACATGATACCTCCAGGTTCGTTCTTCTTTATCCAAATTACTTTGGCTATTCAGGCTTTTTTTGCGATTCCACACACATTTTAAGATTATTTGTCCTGTTTCTTTGAAAAATGCCATTAGAATTTTGATGGGGATTACATTGAATCTGTAACTTGCTTTGGTAGCGTGGACATTGAACAGTATTGGCTATTCTGATTAATGAGCACAGAATATTTATTTATTTATGTCTTGAATTTCCTTCATTACTATCTTATAGTTTTCAGTATACAGTTTTTTCACCTTTTTGGTTAAATTTATTCCTAGATATTTTATTCTTTGTAATGCAATTATAAATGGGATTGTTTTCTTTATTCTCTTTATGATAGTTATTGGTGTATAGAAATGCAGCAGATTTTATGTATTGATTTAGTATCCTGCAGCTTTACTGAATTTATTAGTTATAATAAATACTAATAAGAGACAAAGCTGACATTACATGATGATAAAGGGCTCAATCCAAGAAGAGGATGTAATATTTTACAATTTTTATACACTGAACATGGGAGCACTTAAATATTTAAAGCAGATGTTAACAGACTAAAAGGGAGAAATGGATAGCAACACAATAATAGCTGCAGATTATAACACCCCATTTACGTCAACAGATAGATCAGCACACAGAAAATCAATAAGGAAACATTAGCCTTAAATGACATGTTAGAACAAATATATACAGAACATTCTGCACCTTTGTGTGCTGACAACGAGGTGTGAGCTCTTTCCGCATTATCAGCATCAGGTGAATGTAAGTTTTATTTCCTCACTAGACTAAGATTTCTGAGAACAGGGGGCTTCTCTGATTCACCTTTGCCTGCCCCTTTGCCTCTAAGCTCAGTGCCTTGCCCAGGTGAGAGGTGCCTTACCTTCTCAGTAAATGGTTAATGTAGTTTAACCTAAGAAAATTCCCACCAGGAATGAGGATAAATTAAGCAAATTTCTCCAATCAGTGCATAGATTTGACTATGGAGATTTTTGCTTAGCTCCAAATATAGTACAGATGATCCTAATAAAGAAAAGCTTTACTTGAAATGTTATTGCATTGTTAGGTGGCACAGGCCACTTGCATCAAGATTTCTAGATAAACATTTCATACACTACTAAGTGAAAAGGATGAGAAATTCCTTTTCTCATAAATTCGGCATGTTATTTTTAACTGGCAGTTGTACCCGTAGTGTTAATCATCAGTTTAAACTTTTGTTATGAAAGATAAGAAAGAATTGTCTTTATGAAAGTAATAGAATTTGACAAGTTGTTATCATGAAGGTTAATTTGGACTCTTTGTGAGAGCAAGTAACTGAGTCACAGGCAGTAAGTCTGTTTTTAAAAACATAAAAAGGAATGAATTATCATGTCATTGTTTTCCATCTTAAAAAATGTTGAGAGATACTCATCTTTTTAGTAGCTTGCCTGGGAAATTACAGAATGTCTTTTTTTTTTTTTTTTGCCGTAATTAAGATTTTGCAACTTTTCATATAAATTATAAACATACTGCTGCTGCTGCTGCTAAGTCACTTCAGTCGTGTCCGACTCTGTGCAGCCCCATAGACGGCAGCCCACCAGGCTCCGCCGTCCCTGGGATTCTCCAGGCAAGAACACCGGAGTGGGTTGCTGTTTCCTTCTCCAATGCATGAAAATCAAAAGTGAAAGTGAAGTCGCTCAGTCGTGTCCAACCCTCAGTGACCCCATGGACTACAGCCTGCCAGGCTCCTCTGTCCATGGGATTTTCCAGGCAAGAGTACTGGAGTGGGGTGCCGTTCCCTTCTCCATACATAAACATACAGACATGCGTAAATCATTTAGTATAGAACAATAAACTCGATGGATAGATGAGAGGTAGGTTATTAGTATGAAATCAAGTATTAGTTCTCTCTAGATTTATTTTCCTGCTCAGAAATGACTCATTATTTGCTTGCCCATATTCCATGTACAGCAACATAAAAGAGAAATAGTGCTCAAACATTGTTCATCACATCTCAAGACTATCACCTGCTTTTATAATAGTGCTTTAAAAAAAGAATGAAAATGTTGCATGGGAAATGGCGTAAGGATCTAATTCTAAAGCACTTTTTCCTCTAATGAACTATACATTATAAGTCAGGTGATGTGCACATTTCTTTTCTGAACACAGGGGAAAAAGAAAAGAAAAACAAGTGGCCCTTTTGGTGAATAGCATATACCTAATACCCTTCTAGTTTTGCTACAGCAAGATCCAATTATCTCCTACATTTCTTAACAGTTTTTACAAACTGCTTGTGTATTCAAGTACATGAAAAAAACCCCAGTGAAGAAGAAAAAAAGAACAAAGTAAAGTTGCAGTCCAGATGATTTTTAAATGCCTAAATAATGTCATTGTGGAAAAAACACCATAAAAAGTGCACTTGGAATTCATAGTTGGTCTAGGGCAGCTCATCTACAGGCCAGCTCAGGCTGCCAAGTGCTTGTTAAAATTAATTATCATACAGCAGCTTCCTCGCTCTAAGTGGAACTCACAGAAAATGTGCTTGGAGTGGGGAAATGCAAATTGGGTGATGAGGTAATTTTATACTCTAGGGACAGATTTTCTTTTTTTTTTTTTTTCTCATTTCACGTTAGTTCTTGTTGGAAAAGCTTCATTATTATTTATAAAGCAGAACAAGCCCCAAAGCCAATCCATTTCCGACCTCATTGTCACTTTTCTGCATTCCAAACACCACTAAATTCCCAAATGAGTAGGCTAATTCTTTCCTTACAGAGCCATAAAACTTGCTTGGGGTATTACTGACTTAGGTGACAGCACTTTATTTGAAATAATTCTTATTCTCCAGGAAAAGCTTTCCAAACACCTTATTTCTGGGTGGCCATAACTTTGGTGGAAGCTAAGTAGGCTTGTCTCCTGTGTGTCACCATTGAATTTTGTTGCTTTGAGCACCTGGGTCCTACAGTGATAGGGGCTCCTCGGGTACTTCAGAGTGCATGCTTAGAAGATAGTTAGCACTCTATTTGTCATTTTATATGTTTAATATGCACTCCCGAAAAACATTATTTTTCAGGTGAATTTGGTCCATTAGAGGATTAAAGGGTACACTGAATATAGTATGCTTCTATTTTGCAATTAATCTAAACACTGTTACCTAATTATTTTCAATGCAAAGGTAACCAATGTTGTTTGCTTAGAACCCAACAACAGGGACTTTCCTGGTGGTCCAGTGGCTAAGACTCTGAGCCTCCAATGCAGGGGGCCTGGGTTCCATCCGTGGTCAGCAAGTAAGAGTGTGCATCCTCCAACTAAAGATCCTGCGTGCCATAACTAAGACCCAGCACTGTCAAGTAAATAAATAAGTGTTTCAAAAAAAGAATCCAAAACCAGCAAAAACATTCATTCTCTTTCCTCTTCCCACTCCTGCATCCTGACTCCATTAACTAACGAAAGCCATAGAGCAGTTCTTCTAGTGTGACGAATTTAACTCATGTGAGATGAATTTGCCTTGTCTGCAAATTTGTGGTTAGCATCAGAACCAGGGGCTTGAAGATAAGAGATTTTCCATCTCATCGTAAGAGCTTGCATCCAGATGATGGTGGTAGTGAGTTCCCATCACAGGAAGTGTTCAAAGGTGGCCCCCCCCTGTGCCAAGGAGGCCATTCAGGTATTAGGTGGGCAGTTCCGATCCTGAGCATCAGAGCAATGACTCCTCCCAGGGTGAGTTCTGTCTTTCCATCGCTATAGCCCTATTGTGTGTGTTCAGTTGCTCTTCAGTCCTGCCCAACTCTTTGCTCCCCTGTCCATGGAGTTTCACAGGCAAGAATGCTAGAGTGGGTAGATTGTCCAGAGTATCTTCCTGACCCAGAGATCAAACCCATGTCTCTTGCATCTCCTGCATTGGTGTAAGCACTTACAAAGCGAAATCTCTTTGTAAGTGTAGGACAGGAACAGAAACTTGCTGTTCCTCTCCTGATTCTGGCCTACCCGCGCAGAGGAACTGTCTATGAAAGCTGACAGAGAGAAAAACTTCCCGAGGTGATGTGAAATTTTAAGTGAGAAAGCAATAAAATACAGTAGTATAACTTTTTCAATTTTTTTCAGTGCAGACTCTGATTTCTGTATACTATTTTTATTTTAAGGAAGGACTGAGATGACCAGGAAAACCTAATTTTGTGACATTATTCACTTTTTGATAATTGAGTAGAAACGATGAAGTATCTCCTTCCTGCCTTCCCGTTACATCCCCTTAGCCTCAACCCCCATTCAGAAAAATCAGCATAATCAAGGCGATTCTGGGGGGGAAAAAAAAGGCATTTGTACAGAAAAAGTTTACTTTTTTCCTGTGGAAGAACTTTTTGTGAAAAAGGTTTAATTTATATGATACCCACGACCGAGCTCAAGTTTTACCTTCTCTGAAGCCTTCCTGGATGAGTTCAGCAGTAGGACTTTTCTCTCTTCTGATCTAGAAGTATATTTCCTTTAGTATTTATTTAGCTCTATTGTACACCATTGATAGGTATCTTTTTATCCAGGCGTGTCTTGTCTCCTCTAAGGTCATATTCATGCTGGGCCCTGAGGCAGAGAAGTACAAGTCAAAGATGGAAATTTTACTCCAGTATGACTTATACACCATGAGTTCCCTTCCTCCCTCAACCTCCATCAACCAGCTCAGACACTGTGTCAAGCACACTGATGCACATATTAATCATTGTAGCTGGTTTAAAAGTGTTACTATAGTACTGAACACAAGGCTTTCTACCTAGCAGGTAAACAGTAAGTACATCTTGAGTGTAATTTTATGGATAGATAACACAGTCATCTGTTAAAAAATCAAAATGATCTTAAAATGAATACGCTAGGAAATCTAGTTCCCACCTTCATCCTCATTCACTCTGTTCTTCCTACTTTGGTAGGAAACCACTTTATTCTCTTCCAGTTTTGTGTCTAGCACCTCTTTATGTTAATGCAAGCAAATGTAAATATCTGTTCATTTTGCCTTCCTTTCTTTGATTAAAACGTCTCCAACTCTGTGGCCAGTTTTATCCTCTTTTCATTCAGCCATCTGCCGTCCTTCTTTGTAAGTGTGTAGAGAGCTTCCTTGGGCTTCCCTGGTGACTCAGACAGTGAAGAATCTGCCCACTGTGTGGGAGACCTGGCTTTGATCCCTGGGTCAGGAAGATCCCTTGGAGAAGGGAATGGCAACCCACTCCAGTATTCTTGTCTGGAGAATTCCATGGACAGAGGAGCCTGGTGGGCTACAGTCCATGAGGTCACAAAGAGTCGGACACGACTGAGTGACTAATACACACAACACACACACACACACACACACACACACACACACACACACAGAAGGCTTCTTCATTCTTTTTCTGGGCTATAGAATATTCCACTTTGTGGCTGAATCATAGTTAGAGAACTGGTTCCCTTTAGATGGATTTGTGAGTTGCTTCCAGGTTATTGCTATTACAAAGAATTTTATTATGAATTACCAGTAATAAATATATGTTATTTTCTAAGTGTGTAGGTAATCTTTAAGGCAACCCCCTAGAAATAGACTTGCTAGTATAAAGGCACTTATAATTACAGTTGTTACTGAATTTACTTTCATTGGTGTTAAATGATTTCCACTGCCTCCAATAGTACACGAAGAGTCCATATTTCTTCACAACTTTGCCAACCAAATGTTTAATCAAGCTTGTGGATGTTTGCACATTTGACAGGTGGGAAATTGCAACTTAGTGTAGTATTTTTTTGCACTGCTTTTACTGTGACTGCAGTTGAAATCTTTTCATATATTTAAGGATCATTCGTACGTGCCAATTTTTTCTATTGGATTGTTGGTCTGTGTTTTTTATTTCCAGCAATTTACTATATATTATAGAGAGAAGCCCTTTGTAGCATGTGTTGAAATCAAATTTCTAGTGTTTTATTGTCTTGAGTTTGTCATGGAATTTTAGTTTAGTATTTTTATATAATGAATCAGTTGATCTTTTTTTATGACTTCTGAATGATGAGTCCTATTTGGAATTGCCTTCCTTTCTCCAAGATCGTAAAATTTTTCCATTTCTTGTAGTTAGGTTTCATGTACAGTCTTTGATTCGTTTGCAGTTTATCCATGTGTATAGTGTGATGTGGGGATGTAGCTTCATCTTTCCTTCCCAGAAAATCACCCAGTAGTAATCCAGAAATATAGATTGATTATAAACAGCTGTGACCTGTTTATAGTTAAACCAGTATATTGATTTGTTTAATTCAGAGAAACAACTGATCAGATTAGCAAAACCAGAAGCAAGCCAATGAACAGACATATAACCAACAAAAAACAAATCAACAGATTTCTTTGTGTTTCCCCTTCACCTGCATTTGATCTTCATGGAACAGTTTAAAAAGAGTTCTGTTAAGCCTAGTTCCTAACAGTGAGGTGCCTGGCACCGTCCTAGGCACCGCGCGTGCCACCTCTGATCTGTTTACCTCTGGTCCACCCAGTTTCATGTCAGGTGGTTTTTATTATCCTCATCACGCCCGTGAGAAACTCAGCCTCAGAAGGGAAGTGATTAGCTCAGGAAAAATTAACTTCATTTATGCAGAAAAGTAGAGAGAAAACCATTTAACCATGTCACATCTTTTGGGCTTTCTACTCTGCTTTTAGGTCAGATTACTTGATTATGATTGCCTCTATTAAAACTGAAGATCTAACCTATGCAGAAATGAAATACATTTTCTATTAGAAGTGGGTGACCCAAGTGATGCTGACTTGAGGGTGAATATAAAAAGTAAAATAATGTTGATACTGACCAGATAACTTATGTTATGCTTGAAGTGCAAAGAGGTATGAAGGGAATTATATGTAAAATTCTCATTATATATAATATAGCTTTCAGAAACTTAAGTTCAAAGAATGGCATTTATTGGAATTTTGTTGTGGAGTTTCCTAACATGAGAAAGACTCAAATTCTCAGCTTTGTGTCTCTGTTTCAGTGTTTTATTTGATTCTTTCTTTGAAAGTTCAATTGTTTATGTATTTCCATGATGCAGAAGGTTATGTTTTAGCATGAGCCTAAAAATAAAACCGTGTATTTGCACAATTATCTGTTAATCCCCTAAGTCTCTGGGGCACACCTGTCAGGCTGCAGTGGGCCAGGAATTGGGGCATCTGTGGCGGAAACGCACAGGCAGGAGCATTGTGGGGCTGGCTGCTGAATCTGTGAGAAGGTGTTTACTGTGACTGTGTTGGTCAGGCCAGGAGGTGATGCCTGAACTGGGAGGAGGACTGAGGTCTTAGCCATGCTGAATGAGAGGGGCATCGAGTGAAAACAAAACTAGGACTTTGAAGTATAGGTCACTGCTCACCAAAACGGCAGGCAGATTGTTTTCAGTGTTTTAGCAAGTTCAATCTGAGACCGGTATGCTTTAGCGGAGTCTAGCTTATAAATGTGGACACACTCACTTCTGCTTGAAGCTTCTGTGGGATTGTATGCCTTTAAAATTGAAATGATAATTTGCTGGGGTCCAGCCCCGGTAGATCCAGGGAATTTGAAGCGGGGACGGAGTTGGCGAGGAAAGACTTATTTACTCAGAGATATAAAGAGAGATTAGGAAAGGACAGTGTAGTAGGAAAATTAGTGGAGAAAAGAGGCTGAATAACTTGGTTTACGTGGAAAACCAATAAAGTTCCAAGATAAGGAACTTGCACCGTCTACGTAGGCCACCAGCGCCTGCTTGAATAGCGGAGGGTGCCCCTCCTTGGGCTCCCTCTAGCGTGGGTCTTAGAAGCCAGGGCAAATAAGTAGACATGGTGAGCCTCCTTGCTCCAGATGGGAATTCAGCCAGAAAAGGGAGAAAAGAATGAATGACATGGGGGAGCCAAGCATTGGTGCCAGACCCACAACTTTATTTTCAAAAGCAGCTTATATACCCCAAGTTGTACATAAAGAAATAATGGAATGTGCAGAGTTATGCAGGGGCAGCAGTCCTAACCCTTATTGAGACCAGGCTTTCCTCTTGCATACCTTCCCATATACAAAAGGTCCCAGGTTACATCATCTTCTGGCCAGGGGGCCTGTTAACATTTTCATGGCTCTTTTCCTAGATAAATGTCTATCAACCAGAAAACTCTTCTTCCCTTGAAGTGTCTTTTCTTTAATCTGCATCACCCTCAACATACTAAATAAAGTTACATTCCTATAGAACAAAGGTGCAGTGGGTTATAACAAAGAAAGTACTTAACTCAAAGATCTAATGTTGCTAATACCAGGTCTACTACCTGTTTTTTCTACATGCCAACTATATCTACAAATAAAAGATATGAAAAATTTGGCAGCAAGTATTGGCTCAACAAATGAAACCCTTAATCAGCCCTATTCTAATGATTTTGACTCCTCGGAAGCCCCTACATTCCTAGGATGTTTTAAGCTTCCTGTGTCTCGAGGCCGGGAGGCCACAAACAGTCACATTGGCAGTGTAAGAGTCCGGCAGGCAGGCTAGAAAGCCATCAGAGGGGTTTTTGGATTGAAACACTCTTATTATGCCCAGGAGACTTATCATCTAAAAGCTCTAAATTAACTTTTTCCAGAAAAAGGTGGTAGGGGGACAGCTCCCTGTTAATGTCAGAAGAGTAGGTGGAAAGCATAACACAGTAAAGCAGGCAGACTCTGGTTTTGGGGGTAGATGCTCGAGAATTTCCAGAGGGACCCCTGAGGCTCGATCCCGCCCTTGCGTATGCCGAGCCTCCTTCCTCACGACCTTTGCCACAGGCGGGGTTCCTCATGCTGTCTCCCAGCAATAATTAGTAGCATTTTTTTCGTTGTTATTGCAATTTGCTTTTTTCCTGTCTCAAGATATATTTTTGTGATATGTCAGGATAATACGTATTGTTTGGGGATGGAGAGAAGGAAAGTAAAAGCGGGAGAATAAAGCACGACCCAGGTACATACCTGGCTCTGGAAGATGGAGGGGACAGGAAGGCAGAGGGTGGGAGAGGAGCTTTCAGTCTGGGCAAGTGGTTGTTTTAGTCTCTGCACTTTCCTATGTATTTTATATATTTGGAAATTTTTACTTTTAATTGTGGTAAAATGCACATAATATAAACTTACCATTTTAACCGTGCAGTGTCCAGTGTGGTATTGAGTATGTCCGCATCCTTGTGCCCCGCATCTCCAGAACTTTTTCATCCTGCAAAGCTGAAACTGTACCCATTAACCCACAAGTCTCCCTTCCCTTCCCAGGCTCCTGGCAACCACCATTCTGCTGTCTGTTCCTATTAATCGTTTTCTTCCAGTTTTATTGAGGCATTGCTAATATACAGCACTGTATAGGCTTAACGTGTACAGTGCAATGATGTGATTTACGTACATCATGAAACGATTATCACAGTAAGTTTAGGGAGCATCCATCATCTCATTTAGATACAAAATTAAAGAAATGGAAAAGGAGAAACAAATTTTCTTTGCGGTAAGAACTCCTAGGATTTACTTTCTTAATTTTTATATGTAACATGTTAAGTCACTTTAGTTGTGTCTGACTCTTTGCGATCCCCTGTCAGGCTCCTCTGTCCATATAGCAGTGTTAATTTATCATGTTGTACATTATATCCCTAGTACTTACTTATCTTATAAGCTGGTAGTTTGTATCTTTTGACTGCCTTCATCCAATTCCCCTTCCTCCCACTGCCCTACCTCTGTATCTACAAATCTCATCTCTTTTTCCTTTGAGTTTGTTTATAGGTTTTTTCTTTTTTAATTAAAAAAAAAAATTCACTGTGGCATGAGGCATGCAGGATCTTAGTTCCCTGACCAGGGATCAAACCCATGCCGCCTGCAATGAAAGCTTAGAGTCTTAGAAATGGACCACCAGGGAAGTCCCTGTTTGTTTTTGAAGTATGTTTGACTTACAACAATATGTTAATTACTGTTATACAACATAGTGATTTTTTTCCCATACATTTCAAAATGATAACTGCAATGTTTAGTTATGCTATATCACAAAGGTATTATTTATTGACGTGATTCCCCACACTTGGTTTATTTTATACTCATGACTCATTTATTTTGCAGCTGGCAGTCTGTACCTCTTAATCATCCTCGCCTATTTCCCTCTGGTAACCACCTGTTTGTTCTCTGTATCTCTAACTTTCTGTTCTGTTGTGTTTGTTCATTTGTTCTGTTTTTTTAGATTCCACATATAATTGAAATCATACAGCATTTGTCTTTTTTTGGTCTGACTTATTTCACATAGCATAATACCCTCTAGGTCCATCCATGTTGTTGCAAATAGCAAGATTTCATTCTTTTTTATGGCTAAGTAATATTCCATTGTATATGTGTACTATATCTTCCTTATCCGTTCATCTGTTGATAGGCACATAGGTTGCTTCCATATCTTGGCTATTGCAAATAATGATGCAGTGAACATTGGGGTGCATATATCTTTTCTAATTAGTGTTTTTGTTTTCTTTAGATAAATATCCAAGACTGGAATTTCTGGATCATATGGTAGCTTTAATTTTTTTGAGGAATCTCCATACATTTTCCATAGTGTCTGCACCAATTTATATTCTCACTAATAGTGCAGGAGGGTTCCCTTTTCTCCACATCCATGCCAACATGTGTTATTTTTTGTCTTTTTAATAATAGCCATTCTGTCAGGAGTGAGGTGTTATCTCACTGAGGTTTGATTTGCATTTCCTTAGTGATTAGTGATGGTGAGTATCTTTTCATGTGCCTGTTTGCTATTTTTTAATCTTTGGAAAAATGTCTGTTCAAATCCTCTGCCCATTTAAAAATCAGGTTCTCTATGTTTTTGAAGTTGCATTGTATGATTTCCTTGTATATCTGGGATACTGACCCTTTATCAGAAATATTGTTTGCAGATGTTACTGTCTTCTTTCAGTAAATGGCCTTTTCATTTTGCTAATAGTTTCCTTTGCTGTGCAAAAGCTTTTTAATTTGATGTGGTCTCATTTGTTTATTTTTGCTCTTGTTTCCCTTGCCTGAGGACATATTTCCAAATTTTGCTTTTGTTTCTCTTGCTTGAGGAGACATTTCCAAACAAGATTACTAAGATGATGTCAAAGAGAGTACTGCCTGTGTTTTCCTCTAGAAGTTTCATCGTTTTGGGTCTTACATTTATATCTTTAATCCAGTTTGAATTTATTTGTGTGCGTGGTATGAGAAAGTAGTCCATACTGATTCATCTGCATGTAGCTATCCAGTTTTCCAACATCATTTATTGAAGATACCTTCTCAATGTATGTTCTTGCCTGCCATGTTGTAGACTAATTGCACATATAAGTGTGAATTGTTCCTGCTAATCTGTTTGCTCTATATACCTCATATAAATGGAGTATACAGTATTTGTCTTTTTCTAACTGACTTGTTTCACTTAGCATAATGGGTGCAAGGTTCATGCATGTTGTTGCACGTATCAGAGCTGCCTTTCTTTTCAAGGCTGAGTAATATTCCCTTGTATGTATAAATCACATTTTGTTTGTCCATCTATCCATTGACAGACACTTGGGTTGCTTTAACATTTCGGCGATTACAAAAATCCTCTTAGGAGAATAGGTGTACTAAATGTCTCTTGGAGGCCTTGCTTTCAATACCAAAAAGTGTAGTTGCTGGATCGTATCGTAATTCTGTTTTCAGTCTTTTTGAGGGAATGCCATACTGTTTCCCACAGAGGCTGCATCATTTTATATTCCCACATATAGAGCACGGCGCTTTCAATTTCTCCACATCTTCACCAGCATGTCTTATTTTCTGCTTTGCTTTGTGTTGTTTGAGTAGTAGCCATCCTAATGGGTGTGAGGTGGTGCCTCACTGTGTTTTTGGTATTTTCCTGATGATCACCTATCTTATTTCAAAAGGCTCTATGTTGTGATCTAGGGTAAGGGAGATGATGGGTCTCAGCTGGTGCTGCAGAAGGGGTGGAAGAGACAAGGGCCCGGTTGGGCAGGGAGAGGGGAGAGAGAAAGGCTGAACTGTTCCATGTCCCCAGCAGATGTGGGGAACAGACAGGAGTACAGAGCCTTTTTGGGGAATAATAGCCCTTACCCGCTGACATAAATGTACTTGCTCTGGCAGTGGGGAGATCCAGAGGGGCCTGTGTGCCTATGTTTGAGTCTTTAACAGACATCACCTAAAGTCAGTGGTGGTACAAGCAAATTTAACACCTGAGTCAGTTCAGTGTCCCGCACACATGCTGATGGGTGCTGGAATTTCCAACAGATGTCGTCGGTGCTCCCATGCTGCCTGGTTCCCAGGGACATGCGTCTTTCTGCTCTCCATCCCTTTCTCATCACCTGTGCCCAAAGCCCCACCCATTCGCCATGTGCTCCCTGTTCTGTGGGGAGCCCAGGAAGAGGGTCCCCCTGGTCGAGCCTTTCCTGGTCCCCAGTAACCAGGGTAAGCTGAGACAGAGGACTCCAGTGTCCACGCCCCTGCTCTGTCCTGTTGGGACCTGATTACTGAGGAAAGTCATTCCCAGTTGTGGCTGTCTTCTCAGCCCTACCAGGGCCAGTTATGTGTGTTAGGACAGCACGTCTACGATTTTACAGAAACTATTGCACACGAATAGAAATATCAGTATTTCCGATTTTCAGGCTTAGTGATATTCTTTGAGAATGACCAGAAATTGTCATTTATATACTGTGGTGTTCTGTTTGGATAATGCTAGAGAACAGAGAATGACTTGGAAGAACATCAAGATTCATGGTTCTAGGGTCAATATTTACCCCTCTCTAGTCAATGTAATGTTAAAGCCACTAGTACAGTTTACATGAAAGGAGAATCAATTCCTGCTCCCCCTCATTTTTTTATTGTTGTTGTTAATAAAATAATATAGGAAGTCCTGTGTCTTTTGAGTTTATTTTGTAAACTTCTTTTTAAAAGGAAGAATGTAACATATATTCAGAAATATGCATAGTTCATGGGTGCACAGGTCAGTGAATTATCACAAAGTAAACACACCTGTGTAGTCACCGCCCAGGTCAAGGAAAAGAATATTACCAGCCTCCACTACCCCAGGAAGGACTTGTGAGCTTGATCTCTGTCACTAAGCCCCTCCCTTCACCTTCTGCATTGACTGCTAACAGGATTAGTTTTGCCTGCTTTGGAATTTTACGTTGCATATATTCTTGAAGCGTTTTTAAATCAAAGCATCTGGAAACCGTTCCTTCCATGATATGCCACCTCAGAGGTAGAATAATTGTTTCTTTGTAGGTAGCTCTGTCGGGAAGATGAATAGCTTACTCCGTAAATCATCATCAGAGAGATGTATTTGTAATTTACATGAGAAATCAGCATGAAGAATAACATCACAACCTTGTGATCTACCGTGTGAACACAAATGGAATTATTAAAAACAAAGATAAATGGACACCGAAATTTTCCATTTGTGAATTAGCTGGTTCTCCTTGCTCTAGACTTTCTATCTTGATAGTAAGGTGACTCTAACCTTAGGGACATAGTAGCTTCCTTTTGATCATTTACATTTTTTTTTTCTTTCTACCAACTTTGTTCAAATGAATTTTCCATAACAAAATATCTTAATATTTCATAGTTTAAAAAAGAAATGACTTCAAAACCAATAATATGGGGCTCTCCTGGTGGTCCAGTGACTAAGACTCCACAGTGTCATTGCATGGGGCCTGGGTTCAATCCCTAGTCAGGAAACTAGATCCCACATGTCACAACTAAGAGTTTGCATGCTGGCAACTGAAAGATCCCAAATGCTGCTCTGAAGACTGAAGATCTCAAGCGCTGCAACTACAACTTGGCACAGCCAAATAAATAAATATTTTTTTTAAAACCCAATAATATGTAGAGAGGTTTCTGTTTGGTGACATACTTCTGAAATGAAGACTGACCCTAATTCCTGGGAACCCATGTGAACATTCTGTTTTCTCAATTGCAAGGGAAAATCAGGTGTGAGGTGCAATGAAGAAGGAAAAAGAGTGGCCACATGGAATGTACCAGTTGGGTAGAAGGTATCATTCAGTGTCAGCAGTGCTGAAGCGTGTGTGTGTTGGTGGGAAAAGTGCATCTTGGAATTCAGGAATTATAGTAGTGCCATCTGCTGATGCTGTCAACAGATGATACTGGCCAGAGGTGGTTCGACGTTGATAGGGTTTTCTCTAAAAATCAAAACAGTAGGGGAAAAAAAGTCGAGGTCACTCTAGAAATTTATATTGCTGCCCATCAGCTGCCACTGAGGGTAGAGATGAGTCACCATTTAGATGTAATGGGGACATTTGTGCAAAGTGCCATCCCCGGATTTCTGTAGAAACACTATGTGTGCACGCTCAGTCGCTTCCAATTCTTTGTGACCCCATGGGCTGTAGCCCACCAGGTTCCTCTGTCCACAGGATTCTCCAGGCAAGAATACTGGAGTGGGTAGCCATTTCCTCCTCCAGGGGATCTTCCTGACCCAGGGATAGGACAGGCATCTCTTGTGGCTCCTTCATTGGCAGGTGGATTCTTTACCACTAGCACTACCTGGAAAGCCCCATACAAACACCGCTTGCCCTCAAACATTTGTCTTGTCTCCCCTGCCTTGCTGCCAGCTTAAGAACCACCCATATTTTGAGTCTGTCTTGAGTAAGTTTATGTAAGATGTCTGGGAAGGGAAATGGGCTCCTTGGTTTCTTCCGTAGCTTTCTCTTAGTTCATTGGCACAACATGATCTTATGTGTTAGGTAACTGTCACTGTTGATAGCACAGATCCTGACCTTGAAGGGAATGAAGTGCAGCATGTTACTGCTGCTGCTAAGTCGCTCTAGTCGTGTCCGACTCTGTGCGACCCCATAGACGGCAGCCCACCAGGCTTTCCCGTCCCTGGGATTCTCCAGGCAAGAACGCTGGAGTGGGTTGCTATTTCCTTCTCCAATGCATGAAAGTGAAAAGTGAAAGTGAAGTCACTCAGTCATGTCCAACTCTTAGCGACCCCATGGACTGCAGCCCACCAGGCTCCTCCGTCCATAGGATTTTCCAGGTAAGAGTACTGGAGTGGGGTGCCATCGCCTTCCCTGGAAGTGTAGCATAGACACCTCTTAATTTACTGACTGCAGTCTCAGTTTTCTGAGAACGGAAATCTCCCTCCAAGGCCTGTGCGTGCTCAATTAATGTAGAGGGAGTTTTGAAGAACACAGAAGAGGAAGCCACAGGCCCAGTTTGTTGTTTCCCTGCATCTAACTTTGAGTACTACCTCTTTTTCCTGAGCTTTGAGGAGAAGTCAGTACAAATCACTTATTTCAAGCTGTTTCACTTTGACTCTCTTAATAGTTGTCATTTGCTGTACTCTCGTAAATATCTGGACTATTACTCTCAATATTTTTCTTTAAATCAGTGTTAGTTTTTGAGATATAGTTTGTTTTCAAGGAAGATTTTATTTCACTTCTATAAATAGAAGAACATGACACCTCTCATAAATGAAAGTCACATATAAAAATAAAGGCATTTCTTTATATCCATCTCCCGCTTTGGGAAATGGCTCAGAAGAGTGAATTTGGGATTTGCGAATCAAAGGACCTTGGCTTGGTTACTTACAAGTTCTTTGGTTTAGGAAAAATCACTAACTTCTTTGAGTACCAGTCTCCTCAAAAGGAAAAAAAAAAAAGCAGGGGAAATGATACTAATGCCCACTGCAAGAGTTATGAGGATTAGAAATAACACATAATAAGTGGCACATTTTAAGTGTAGGGACCCAGAAGTTGACAACTAGTTTTATAATTATGTCCTTAGTATTAGTCTGTGAACTTGTTCTTCCTCCTCTCTTCTGAAACTTTGCCTTCTTTCTTTTTATTTTAATTTTAATTTATTAAAAAAATTTTTTTTTTGCCTTCTTTCTTTCTCTAAGCAACATTGGCTAAATCAAGCTACAGAGGAAAACAGGTGACTTATTTTTAAGCCTAAATTCAAGGGAGTATGGCAGATGGAATTCTTCTCAAGTGCAAATGCCTTTTCATAGGCAGTGGTGCCTGGATCACTTTTTGGAAAAGGGTTGTGATAACAGGCTCTGATTAAGGCTGGCTGGCTGCTCCAAGCGTGGGACGCGAGAGGCTGATACTGCCTATTTGACAGCCCTTAACTCCTGCCTCCTGCGCACCAAGCCCTCACAGCTCGCCAGAATCTGTATCTTGCAGGATACCTCTATTTCAGCCTTAACTGCTTCCTTAAAAGAGGCCCCAAGGTCCCTTCGAGTAAATCATACTCATTAAGTCTATTTCCCGTCCTAAAAATGAAAGTGTTAGTTGCTCAGTTGTGTCCTACTCTTTGCAATCCCATGGATTGTAGCCCACCAGGCTCCGCTGTCCATGGGATTCTCCAGGCAAGAATATTGGAGTGTGTGGCCGTTACCCTCTCTATGGGATCTTCCCGACCCAGGGATTGAACCTGGGTCTCCTGCATTGCAGGCAGATTCTTTACTGTCTGAGCCACCAGGGAAGCCCTTTCCTCTGGAGACGGTCTGCTAGAGCAAAGCCCTCTTGCGTTCTTCAGATTCCGTCACCTCTTTCCCAAAAGAACTCACCCTCCAGGCCAGCTGATTCTTGTTGAGAGAGAAGAGCTGCTGATGTAACTGTGATTGTTCTGCCACTTTCCTCGCTCTGTGATGTATGGTGAAGGTTTAGCAGGTACTTGCAGGGGCTCCTTGCTGGGGTAAAGGGGACGGGTGTGTAGCCTGTGCCCCAGTTAGTGCTGGGGTCTCCTCAGCAGCTTGCCCAATGAGCTCCTCAAATTTACTGGGCTCCTCAAATAGTTTGGCAGAGGGCAGCCCTACCAGGAGTGACACAGTAGAAAATCACGAGACATCAAAGACTCCTTAGGACACTTCCCCTTCTGCTGGCTTGCCCTCTGAAATGCACCAGTAAACAAATCCTGAAAACAAGAGCAAAATTATTCTTCTGGGATTGAAGGGCTGCTTTGTCCTAGTAGGAGAAGAGCACTGCAGAAAGAAGCTTGAAGAATACTTAGAAGAATTGAACTTTCAAATGACATTTGGATGCTGACAGATTCTCAGAGCTGACATAGACATTTCTAGTACTTGTCCATTACCGTTTAATATGACAGGTTAAGTGTTGCTTCTGGGAGCTTGGACTGTTCACTACTAAGAAGTGAAAAGATGCTCGTTATTTGCTGATTACTTCTCTTTAGAATTTGCATTGCTTTTACATCCACACACTGCTCCCTGGTAATTTTTCTTACTAGCAAACCCATAACCTGATTGGCTTTTCCTGAAATAGAGGGTGTTGTGAAGTCACTCAGGATACAGCTATGGTGCTGATGGGATCAATTAATGTGAATCATAGCCCGGGGAAAGGTGTTTTGTGGAGTGTTACAATGTGACAAAGATGAGTTTAGAAATAGTAGCTTGTTTTATGACCACATTTCACCATCTTGTTCACCCAAATATTTGTGACAGTCACTTTCTGGAGAAGATGTAAAGGGTGAGATAGAGGAAGACAAACTGGCCAACTTTATGATTTAGAAGGAATCGATGTTTATCGACGAGCACCTCATCATTTCAGAGGGCTTTAAGAAAAGACATCTCCTTTTAGTTCAGATGGCATCACCCGAAAACTCTCCACGCCCCCTGCTTACTTCACTTTCCACTTTCTTTTTCTCCTCCTTGTTAGAAATCACAGCACCTCTGTGCGATTGCATTTGAAAATGACCAAAGAAACTTTGACTAAAGGCCAAGGTTTGGAGAAGGAAATGGCAGTCCACTCCAGTATTCTTGCCTGGAGAATCCCATGGAAAGAGGAGCCTGGTGGGCTACTGTTTTTGGGGTCACAATGAATCGGACATGACCGAGTGACTAAGCACCGCACAAAGGCCAAGATTAAGTGGATGTGTGAGAATGTGCTATTATTATTTTTTTAATTGAATTTTGTGGCTGAGCTTTTATAGTTTTGTGGCATTGTTTGGGAATCTGAATTTGATGATTATATGAGAAATTTCTAATATGATGAGAGGTTTGAGTGACTCACTGTTGGAATTTTCTTCCTTAATTTCAGTTTTCATCCACAGTCTTCTTTACTCTAACTCTTCCAAGGGGCTGCCTTGTTTCTGAGGAACACAAAACCTCTGCCTGGATTTAAGGACTGAATCCCTTTGTATCCCCTCTGTCTTCCTCCTTCTCCATCCTCATCAGGCTTTCTCTGTCATCTCTCCCAGACTGCGTGTTCTTCTCCTCCTGTACCTTGTCTCCCTTCTCTCTGAACTTTCACTCCAGAAATCCGTTTCCCAGACTTGACTTTCCTTTTACTCTCTCTGCCTCTTCAAATTCAGCACGCCTCCTTCAGGTCCATTTCTGCCAAAGGTGTCAGATTATTCCATTCTCTGTAAGTTCTCATTCCTCCGAAGTAGTTTTTAAAGCCATGTTATCGACTAGAAATGAAACGCAGACCCTATATGTAATTTTATACTTTCTGGAAATAACTAAAATGAATTTCAATAATATATTTTATTCAATGTAATATTTCCAAAATATTTTCATTTCTGTCTGTAATTAAGATTATTAATGAGATAGCTTAATTTTTTCCTAAGTCTTATAAGTCTGATTTATATTTTATTCTTATAACACATCTCAGTTTGGACCACTACATTTCAGGTGCTCAGTGTGGTGAGTGACTGCTGTATTGAACCAGGCAGGGTAAGAGTTGGTGCCCGATTCTACAGGTGGCACTAGAGGTGAAGAACCCGTGTGCCTATGCAGGAGTCATAAGAGGTGTGGGTTCGATCCCTGGGCTAGGAAGATCTCCTGGAGGAGGGAATGGCAGCCCACTCCAGTGTTCTTGTCTGAAGAATCCCACGGACAGAGGAGTTGCAAAGAGTCGGACATGACTGAAATGACTCAGCACTCAGGCACCACATTCTCCAGCTCTCAAACCTGCTCTTTCTTATTTCATACCTTTTCACTTGAACCAAACTGCAAACCAGTCCTTAGAATTGGAGGCTATACTTTATACTTCCTCTGTCTTCGTAGTTCAGTCCTTAGAATTGGAGGCTATACTTTATACTTCCTCTGTCTTCGTAGTTCATTCCTGAGTGGACTGTAAGCTGCTAATAATTGCCTGTTGATGGATTGGTAATATCATTCTTATCTGTGACTCCCAATTTAAGTAAAACTTACTTCCACTATAGTGTCCTCGTGCTTAAAATTTCCCTCCTCTTTCCTGTACATCTAGTATGATTCAATCACCATATCACCTCTGTTTTGTTACAGTTGAAACTTAGGGGGTCTGTGTCGAATGGAATTATAAGAAATAGATATGCATTATTTGCAGTTGCATTGCACTAGAGAGCAGCATTTTCACAGAATACTCATCATTCCAGCAACTCAGGCAAAATAGGATTTATAGCTGAAGTCAGTGGAATAATTGTCCCCATGGTGTTTTCACTTTCCTAGTGGAGACTAGCCAAAGACTCACAAGAGTCTCCTGGTCACAGGACCCAGCCGTGACCCAGAGACTCTTCCAGTTTGGTTCCATAATGGCAAGGATACAGTTTTACAAGCTGAAACCAAAACGGGCGTGGAAATAGCTTGTAAAACTGCAGGGAGGGAAGGTTGTGGGGAAGGGAAGGAAGCCCTAGGGAGGACCAGGGAGCAGATGGGGTCCTGAAGTAGAGGATGCTTCCAGACTCTGACAGGGGTGCTCAGATGGGGGGAGCAGCAGGAGATGACACCCCTTTCCTGTTCCGCAGTTTCATGAGCAATGGACAGTTGTGTGTTATTTCTAGCCCTCTCATCAGTTTAATTGAAGGCAAAGGTCTCAAAGACAGAATGCTGGAGTTATAACTCTAGAACTGTGCTAATAAGCAGTAAGTCAAAGTCCATGATTTTTCTCATCACATAAAATTGTCATATTAAAGTTACAAATGTTATCTCCATACAGCCTAATGGTGAGCACATCTTACAATCTTTATTAAGAATCTGTCAGTAGGTTCCTAAATGACCCACTTATTTAACTCTAAAGTCTTGTTTCTGTTTCTTATTGGTAAGATCAATCTTAGTTCCCTGTTTACTTTTTCTCCCCACATGATAGCAAATATATCTGCTACCGAGCAGAATTGCTTATCTGGGCTTAAGTTTACATTTTAAAAAATGTCCGTATTCCAAACCTTTGGTACCTTCACAGGTGAGTAGAATTTTGACAATAAGGCCTTAGTGAAAGTGAAAGTCGCTCAGTTGTGTCCAGCTCTTTGCGACCCATGGACTATGCAGTCCATGGAATTCTCCAGGCCAGAATACTGGAGTGGGTAGCCATTCTCTTCTCCAGCGGGTCTTCCCAACCCCAGGATATAACCCAGGTCTCCTGCATTGCAGGTAGATTCTTTACCAGCTGAGCCATCAGGGATGCCCAAGAGGACTTGAGTGGGTAGCCTATCCCTTCTCCAGCGGATCTTCCCGACCCAGGAATTGAACCAGGGTCTTCTCCATTGCAGGCGGATTCTTTACCAGCTGAGCTACTAGGGAAGCCCCAAGTAGCTACAAGTAAGCCCCATGGTCTTAGTATCACAGCTAATTCAATGGAAGCAAAGGTACAAGTCAGGACCCACATGGCTTCAGATGAAGGGCTTGGGAGCTTGCTGTGACCAGAGTGTGAAAATTCTGTCAAGCTTCTGCTGCTGACTTTTTTTCTCTCAGGACAGTGCATGCTGTCCATGGCCTGGCCCACTCTCTGATCCAGAGCACAGGCCTGGACGTGTACATACTGACTCTGAGGGGCCTGGAAAACACCCTGGACCAGCCAGCTAATGCCTGGCACCCTGAGCCAAGGGCAGCCCTCCTTTCATTCATGCCTTTTGTCGATGGCAGTGGACCTGCCCGCAGATGAAAGATCTTGCTTCTGTATGCTGGTGTTTGGTAAAGCATAGTGTGCTGATGAACCCTGTGATGATTATCTTTTCCTGCATTACGTATGCCTTGATTCGATTACTTGAAATGTAATTTTAAGTTTCTTAAAGCTAATAATAAAAAAAAATAGGATTTGTATTTTGTACGTCTTTGATTGTTAAATTTCATTTTCTAGTAATTTGTTTTTATTGCATTTTACGAAAGTACTGGTCTTCAGTGGGTCCTTTGTCATAGATATTTGAGAAACACTAGTTTTATTCATTAGCGTATAGAGGTGACATGAGGGTTTATTTATTTATTTTTTTTGGCCTTAGAGTAGATTTTGATATGGGCAGGAAAAAGGAACCACAGAGCCCTGGAGACCAAAAGGAGTAAAGGAGATAGGCTATTGTTTCAGTGAAAAAATGGCGCCCTCATGTTTTGCCTGAGGCTTGCTCCTGAATCTGTTAATAGATCTACCATCCTACAAGCTCTTACTGAGCGTGTAATGTTTTCTATATTGAAGGCATTGTCCTTGGTGGTGCCTTTTCCTCTTGCTAAAGCTCCAAGTCAGTGGTTCCTCCAAACTTGGTGGCTATACGTCAGAATCGCATGGGAAGCTTTATAAACAATGTTAAGTTCCAGGGCTCCATCTGAAAACCCACTGAGTCTACATCTCAGTGGGTGACATCTCTGAAGCTGTATCTTCAAAAGGTGATTTTGGTGCTTGGCTTGGGTGGAGTAGCTTTAGCCCTTGGTCATCCATTGAAATGAGGTCAAGTGGGATTAGCAACTACTGGAATATGAAAAATGTAACAAACTCAAAGTGCATTTATTTAGTATTTTATTCTCTCACCTGGTGGCTACAAAGAAGTTGTACTAACCAGGAAGGTTAATGCTAAATTCTATAACCAGAACATGGACATCTCAATGGCTCAGTAGAATAGAACTTTATTTTTTGCTCTTGTAGTATCCTGTGCAGACATTCCTGGTCAGGCTGTTCTCCTGGTGAGTGCTTCTTAAAATGGTAAATCAGAAATAGAGGGTTTTTAAAGTTGGTACCCAGCCATCCTTACCACATGGCCTCTAGCTTGCTCATGAAGGGGAAAAAGAGGAGAATCATGCCTGAGGGGGTGATTTTTTTTTTTTCTTTTAAGCCAGGCCTGCAAGTGGCATGGATTCCTTCTGCTCACATTGCCTGTCTAGATGTTGTCATAACAGCTCCATTAAATGAAGGGGAGCAGGGAAATCAGATCTTCGTAAGTATCCAGGCAGCATAGAAGACGTTTTGGTTACTATGTAAGTATTGTCTGTGCTGCAGAAGTATGAAGTGTAGTCTTTAAGCAATTTTATTTCTTCCAAGGTAGTAGGAAAAACCACTGAAGAGATCTAGTTTAAGCAAATACAAATCTTGGTAGTTTCTGTGAAGAGACCGACAGAGAGTGTTCTGCTCTTAATTCGACCTTCCAAATAGTAAGTGGTAATGGAGGCTTTTGATTTTTTTTTTTTTTTTTACTGTATTTTTGGCCTTGCTGACTCTTGCTATATGTGGGCTTCTCATTCTGGAGGCTTCTCTTGTTGCGGAGCACAGGCTCCAAGGTATGTGGGTTTCAGTAGGTGAAGCATGGGGGCTCAGGAATTGTGGCTCGTGGGCTCCAGTGCATGGGCTCAGTCGTTGTGGCCCACAGCCTTGGTTGCCCCTCGGCGTGCGGGATCTTAGTTCCCTGAGTAGGGATCGAATCCATGTCCCCTGCCTTGGCAGGTGGATTCTAAACCAGTGGATCGCCAGCGAAGTCCTGAGGCATTTGATTTTGTATTGTAAATTATAGCATCATACCTTTAATAACAGGTGTGTATTGGCCACCTCCTGTGGGGTTTTCAAACACTGATGTTGCCATTCTGCACTCTAGATATTTTGAAGTCAAGTTCTCTTTTGATCTACCTCATATGGTCTTTGATAGAGAAAGATTCTTTGATATATGCAAAGATAAGCAGTACTGTTAGAGAAATCAAGGAGTCTAACTGTGTAAAATCTGATTCAGTCAGATAATAAAATATGCAAACCTGAATTCATGAATTTGCAGTATCTTTGGGAGATGAGTCATCATTTTTGAAATACTAAGTATATCATATTGTAGATGGTAAATACTAGTATGAAAAATGCAAGAGCTTACAATCCCATGATAACATAGAGAAGACAGAGGTCAGTCAGGCTTGAATGGTCTTGGGAGATTTTATTGACTTTATGATGGCTGGTGACAGTACAGAAGCAGGCTAGATCTTAAGTCTCACTTTCCAGGTGATCTCACAGATTATCTTCCCGTCTCCTCAAGGTCTATCCTTTCTCACTGCCATTCCATTCCGTCCCCTATAGTAAGGGCCTCAGGAAAGTTTGGCTGGGGGAGGGTAGGAATGTTTATTTTTATATTATATTCCATAATGAACCGTACTGCCAGTATATCCAAATTATGGGGCTTTCCAGGTGGTTCAGTTATAAAGAATTTGCCTGCCAAACAGAAGACGCAGATTTGATCTCTGGCTCGGGAAGATCCCCTGGACCAGGAAATGGCAATCCACTCCAGTATTCTTGCCTGGGAAATTCCAGGGACAGAGGAGCCTGGTGGGCTACAGTCTGTGGGGTTGCAAAGAGTAGGACACCACTTAGTGACTAAGCCACCAACTTCAGTTATTCCTGTTTTCCAGGTACCCCACATTTTAGAAAGTTTTAATTAATTTAGTATTTATTTGTTTACTTTTTGGCCGTGCTGGGTCTTTGTTGCGGTGTGTGGGCTTTCTCTGTTTGCTTCGAGTCGGGGCTTCTCCCTAGTTGCAGTGCACCGGCTTCGTATCTGCGGCGGCTTCTCCTGCGGAACAGGGGCTCTAGAGCGTGGGCTTCTGCAGTTGTGGCACATGCGCTTGGTCGGCCCATGGCAATCTTCTTGGACCAGGGATTGAACCTGTGTCCCTGGCATTGGCAGGCAGGCTCTAAACCACTGGACTGCCAGGGAAGTCTCACTTCTTATTTCAAGATTAACATGGAACCTCGTAGACCTAGCACCAAAACAGGTGAAGTGGCCAGGACCAGAGTGCCTTGCCTTCTAGTACAATGCCCTTGAGTTGATATAAATATTGGTTTTCTGTAAGGCTTCTCTAATATTCGTTTTCCTCAGACTTGTGAAATGTAAGTTCTCACCGGTACTTTCTCATTTTTTTCTTAATTATTCTTGAGTTGTTATTTACTTTGGGGCCAAAAATCTGAATTCTAGCTGCATCTTACTGAAGGGTTCTTTCTTGAGTCCACTTGCTTCCAGCCATTGAAAAGTCTAGAAGATTAGCCCCTACCAGGGCCGTCGTCTCCTTTACAAATATTGACTGTTAACTGACTCCTTATTTGAGCAGACACCGGGTAATGGGTGTTGAAATATGTTCTTTCAGTAAACTTTTTTTTCCCCATTAGTCCTCTTGTCTGGTGCTAGATGACCCTGGTCTTTCACTGGCTCTTCCAGCATACGATGTACATGCATTGTTCCTTTCCCATCAGTTCATCAAGGTTGGTCTCTGCTCACTGCATACAGGAGGACACTTGTGAGTTCACTTTTCTAGTGTGTTGATTGGTATCTGAGTCTGAAGAACTGGCACACACAATGCAGTCTTGTCCACTATAAAGGAGCGTAAAGCTCAGTGAAATAGGTGATTGAAGCAGTCACTTAGCTAGTTAAAAAGTTAGATGCAGTTAGAACCACCAAGTGATCTCTAAATCCACATGTAAACATCTTATTGGGTTAAGAAGATTGGCCACTTAAAATCGTTTTCACTTATTAGGATTGTGCATGAATAATAATTGCCCTTCTGAGTAATTACCTTTTGAAGTAATTACACTCCTGGGATGTATCCCTAGGAAATATAATTTGACAGAAAAAAAGTTACACCTACAGCATTGTTCATTGAGCCATTATTCAAAATGGCAACACTTTTTAAATGACCCAGTGTCCAAAAAGAGATGAATGGTTAAATGATTGATGATGCACTCAAATGATCGATTATAAGGTAATTGTTGAAAAGATAATTGATGACTTTATAGCAACTTGAAGTAAAGTCTGTAACATGATGTGAGATTAAAATATCAGGATACAAAGATGTGGGTTTTCCCACCTAGTAAACCAAAATTTGCTAGGAGAGGGAGGAACCATGGGAAGCAATCAGACAATGATGAGGTAAACCATAAGTGAGTCGCTTAAGTGAAGTCGCTCAGTTGTGTCTGACTCTTTGTGACCCCATGGGCGATAGCCAACCAGGCTCCTCTGTCCATGGGATTTTCCAGGCAAGAGTACTGGAGTGGGTTGCCATTTAAAATCTCCTATATCTGTGAAGCTTGAAATATGGACAAATGAAAGGCAAGAGAGGCTGGAAAGGTTGCAGCGTTATCCATTCATCAACTTCAATGCACCCACATTGTTGTAGATATCGTGAGGAAATAAAGAGAGAGATGGTTTTAAAATTGTTCCTCCATGGATACTTGTCTGTACAAGGTCACGATTTCTTTGAGAACTCTTTGTTTACTTGGGAGCATTTCAGTTACTAATATAGTCAGCTGATATTTGAAATTTATCGACAAGGTAAAACTTATCTGTTAAAAATGATAGCATTTTCTAGAACACACATGCTGCACATACAGTTACCAAATATTTGAATTTTAATAGTTCTTAGAACTAATTTCTGCCCTTGAATTGAGTTTCCATTAAAACAGTCTGAATCTGTCTACTCTAGTAGCAAAGCTGAGGCTAAGCATACCCCAAGGACTCATTATTTTGCCACTAAGCAAGTTACAGAAATAATATTTATTAAGCTCCTGGGAGCATGTATTAAGAACAAAACAAGTTACTCCAAAGATGTGGTTTTGCAAGAAGCATACCCTGACTTTGGAAGTGGACTGCAAGGTTGTAGCACAGAAGCAAAAGGCCAAAGGGGACTCAAGAAATCATATTTCCCATTATCTTCTTTCATGCAGAACCTCAGCTAACTCATCCTAGAAAAATAAGACCCTGGTTTTTAATGACATCCAGGGAGGCATATTGTAATCATATTGAGGGATGGCTTCATGAATGGACAATAAATATGTCTGCATATTGGTGTTACTACATTTGAAAAAATGTTGCTCAGTTATTGCAAAAGCCTCAAGGATTAAAAATGCCTGTGTTAGGCACTGGCTCTGGGGTGGCAGTTAATTTTTCAGGATTTCTGTGGTCTATGTTCAGGGAAGCAAAACAGCCTCATACCATAAATTGAGCACTCTGATAATACACACAGATGCTTATTATCTGAATAAAAATGAAGCTACAACTGTTTCTGCACAGGACTCCGTAATTAAGTGTAGTTTTATCATCAAATAATGTGTCAAACATCTTCAGAACAGCCTAGAAAACCTAATAATCTCATTTGCTTATTTAATAAATATCTATTGAAGATAGCTAGCAGGAAGCTGCTGGAAAGCACAGGAAGCCTATCTCAGGGCTCTGTGATGACCTAGAGGGATGGGATGTGGTGGGGGGTGGGAGAGAGGTCCAGGAAGGAGGGGATATATGTATGCATAGAGCTGATTCACTTCATTGTACAGCAGAAACTAACACAACATCATAAAGCAATTATACTCCAATTTTAAAAAACCTATCAAGTTCATATACATATCATGCTATTAATATACAAGTACCATCTTAGGTACTTTAAACCTTATGTACCACAAAAAAGCGGTCCTTGCCTCAAACAAACTTGAGGTTGGAGAGGAAACACAGATAACATGAACCAAAGAAGTGTATGAGAGAGGACTGAAAGGAGAAGCAGCTGAAGTTATTAGGGACCTTGAGCTTGGCCTTATATGTCAAATGTTCTCCTGGTGAGGACATTCATTCTCTCAACAAATACTAATACTGATTCAATGACATGTGCCAGGCCCTGTGTTGGTAATGAGCGTTTAATGGTGAAGACTGATTGGGTACATTACTCTTCACACTCACAGTGAAGAGGAGCTAGGCCTGAAACAAATGATCAGCAAGTAGAGACCCCCAAAAGTTATCTCAGTAGGGCTCAGCTGATTCTGAGAGTGAGAACGCATTTCTTGTTGCCAGCGGAGCAGAGACTGCATCAGCTGTTCTACCGGAAGGCTAGTGGGGAGGTAGGGCTTTTGTGAGATAAGTTCTAATTGGAAAATGATACTTTAAGAGAGCCTCCTAAGCACTAGCTTTCTGCCAAAAGTGACTATTCAGGCGGTTCTACTGCAGAGAAAAGGGGAGAAAAAGCCCTTCAAGGTTCACCTTTGTTATGACTGTACTTTGATCATTTTATCATTGGAAGCTGTCCTTTGTTTGACATTGTGGCTGATTATCTAAGTCTGGAAAACATTCAATAATTCTCATTTCTCTAGTGTATTACACAGTGTGTTATTGGTCTCTCCCCGTGAATGATAATATGTGAACGTCTATGCCATTATCTATAGTGTCCCATTTAATCCCATTATCTGTAGCATCTCCTTCTTATTATAGCACCAGTTCAGGTTCCTAGATGCTGATTTATGGATGCACAGCAAAGAAACTGTATTTAAAAATAATGATCAAAGCCAGGAGCGATACACTTCAGTGCTTCACTTCTCAGAATACCTGAGGCTCTTCCCTTTCAAGATGCTTCATTAGTGGGTATTTATTCCCAATTACACAGCTCACAGCGATAATGTATTAGTTTTTGATCCAAGTAATTTGCTGCAGAAGTTTATCTCATCAAGGAATTTGAGACTATCCCCAATGTAAACTTAAATAGTTAACTCTGGATTTCTGTATTTATAAGTGATGGGATATCGTGAATAAGTCAAACCCAGAGAAAATATACAAATGTAACTCTGAGTCAGTGATTCTCAAACTGCACCAGTCCTGGGAAGTGTTTTGAAGCACGATGTTGTGCATTAGCCTGATGAAAGGGGAGATGCTTTGCTCTAAAATGAGGTTGGAAGCTGGACATACCTACTTCTCTGCAGGGAACCTCCAAGGAGCCTCAAGTCTCCTCAGAGTTCTGAAGCCTCCACCACAGACCAGGGGTCCTTGAAGTGTGGGGACCAGGGGTCCTCGAAGTGTGTGATCCATAGGCTCCTGTGGGCCACAGGCTTCCTCCTGGTGGGCTGTGAAGTGATCGTTTTCGTAAGAACATGATACACATCTCTGTGGATTTTCCTCTTCCCTGTATGATGCTGTGTGTGCGCTCTCAGTCATGTCCAACTCTTTGCGACCCCGTGGACTGTCGCCCACCAGGCTCCTCTGCCCATGGGATTTCCCAGGCGAGAGTGCTGGAGTGGGTTGTCATTTCCTTCTCCAGGGGATCTTCCCGACCCAGGGATCAAATCTGCATCTCCTGAATTGACAGGCGGACTTTTTACCACTAGTGCCACCGGTATGTGGCTGAAAGCTACTTAATCATGATCTATCCCGGTTATTATAGGATACAAAATTCGGTACTGTGTACCCTCTTCATTGTTTTTGCTTTTTTTTGTTTTTATATTAAATTATAAACTCCCCCCTTCCCCCCAAACAAAAACTGAGTTCTTTTCCTGTTGAAAAGTAGAAGAAGCCCAAATTGTAGGTGGGTCTTAGGTCTCTTAGTTTACCCAAATGAGCTGCAAGGAAAAAATGTTTGAAAATCTTCTCCATAAAAATACATTCAATTTCTTTCCTGTCTACTTTTGGCAGCTAGCACTTGTCTGTACAAGTAGACAAATGAGCATGTTTTCATTCCAGTACATTTTATTTCCTCTGTGGCCACCTTCTGATGGAGGTATGAAAAACCAAAATGTGGATAGCTGGAGGGAAACGTAGAAATAGTGAAGGGCCCTATTAATGGAAGTCGTGATATGTGAAAGAGCTTCTAGATGCTGAGATCACAGATACTGTGTAGCAGTTTATTGCTTTGTTTTGTGCAAATTCAAAATCAACAGGATGTCACTGCCCAGTTCTTGCTCATGTCCCAGCCTCACTAATCCTACCCTTTGCATAACCTAAGCCTCCTGACTCCCAGAGGCAGGATCAGCTCCCCCCTCATCTTAGAAAGCCATCTTGAATATGGCCAGGAGGGACATAAGTGGCTGCCACATACTCTGACATCTGCGTTACTTTACTCTTCAAATTCTTAACCCGTTTTGTCACATCGGAAAAGTGGAGCTTCTCTGTGCCTAGTGATACAAGCCTTCTAGAACGGTTCAGGGCTTCCCTAGTGGTTCAAATGCTAAGGAATCCACCTGTAATGCAAGAGACATGAGTTCTGTCCTTGGGTCTGGAAGATACCCTGGTAGAGGAAATAGCAACTCACTTTAGTACTCTTGCCTGGAGAATCCCAGAGACAGAGGAACCTGGTGGACCTGCAGTCCACGGAGTCGCAAGAGTTGGACAGGACTGAGCAACTAACACTTAGAACGGTTCAGGGACCAGTCATGTCAGCATCAGCTGGGATTTTGTTGGGAAGTGTAAAATCTTAAAGTACCCCCCTTGGACTCACTGAATCAAAACCTGCATTTTGGCAAGATTTCCAGGTGACTCCTATATACATTAATGGTTGAGGAGCACTTGTGTAAATGCATTTCCCTTTCTTTCCATCCTAGTGGCTGCTTGTAGCCTTAAACCCCTCGGGGGTACACACCCACCTCATGGTGGCTGCCAATTCACTGCTTGTCCGTTCTTAGGACTACCTACTCACAAATTGGCCATCACCACATTGGGCTCAGCTCTTTCAGTATTTTGCCACCTTGTCTCAGATAGTGTTTCCCCTAGTTTGTCTTCAGTTGTCTGCTTTGATGACTTTCAGGAACTACTAGTATATCCAACTGGAATCTCTTCCAGTGTGTGGAGCTCTGCATTCACCCAGTGCCTATCTACCCAGTCCACTGTTCCTGAATAATGTTAACCACCTCATTCTCTCACCCAGGAAACATCTTTAAACTAGATATTAACCTGAAGAATTCTTTTAAACATGATTCTTTTTCTGGCTTCGCCACACAACTTGCATGATCTTAGTTTCCCAACCAGGCTTGAACGTGGATCCTTGGAAGTTAAAAGCACAAACTTCTAACCACTGGACCACCAGGGAATTCCCTAAAAATGATTTTTTGAGATTATCCAGTGATTAAGTATCACCTAAAAAGGATTAAACAGAGTCCTATGTGCTGTCTAAAAAAGACTCACTTCAGAGCTAAGACTGTGAGCACACACAAAGACTGAGAGTGAGGGGATGGAAAAAGATATTAATGAAAACAGAAACAGCAAGAAAATGGGGGCAGCAACACTCACGTAAGACAGAAAAGACTTTAAACCAAAGACAGAGACATTATACAACGATAAAGGGATCAATGCAAAAAGAGGATAATGTACCTGTTAGCATATATGCACCCAACATAGGAGCACCTAAACACATAAAGCAAATACTAACAGACATAAAAGGAAAAATCGACAATAATACACTAATACTAGGGGCTTTAACACCCCATTTACATCAATGGATAGATCATCTAGACAGAAAATAAAAAAGGCAGCAGTGCTTTTAAAAGGCAAAATAGATCAATGGGCCTTAATAGATATCTACAGGGCATTCCATCCCCAAACAGCAGAATATTCATTCTTTTCAAGTGCATATAGAATGTTTTCCACGAGAGATAATGTGGTGGGCCTCTCAACATATTTAAGAGGATAGAAATTATATCAAGTATTTTTTTCTGAGTACTAGAAACTAGTGGTATGAAACTAGAAATCAGTTACAGAAAGAAAAATGAGAAAAGAACAAACGTGTGGAGGATAAGTTACATGCTACTGAAAAGCCAGTGGATCAATGAAGAAATTAAAGAGGAAATCATAATATACCTTAAGTGAAAAATGGAAACACGGCATTCCAAAATCTATGGGCTGTGGCAAAAGCAGTCTAAGAGGGAAGTTTACAGCAATACAGCCCTTCTTCAAGAAAAATCTTAAATAAACAGCCTGACCTACCACATAAAAAAATTAGAAGAATAAATGATGCCCAAAGTCAGCAGAAGAGAGGAAATAAGCAAATATGAAAAACAATGGAAAAGATCAATGAAACCAAGAGCTGTTTTTTTAAAAGATTAAAAAAAATAAACCTTTAGCCTGGCTCACCAAGAAGAGAAGAGAGAGGACTCAAATAAAATAAGAAATGAAAGGGGAGAAATAACAAGCCATACTACCGAGTTACAGAAAAGAGAATGCTATGAACAGTTACATGCCAACAAATTGAACAATCTAGAAGAACTGGACAAGTTTCTAGAAACATACAGCCTGCCAAGACTGAATAAGAAATAATCTGTTTTGTAACAAACAGATCATCATGAATTTGTGATTAAAAGTCTCCTAGAAGAGAACATTGGCAGAACATTCTGACATAAATTGTAGCAACATTTTTTGGATCTATCTCCTCAGGCAAAAGAAATATGAGCAAAAATAAACAAATGGGACATAATTATATTTAAAAGCTTTTGCGCAGCAAAGGAAATCATTGAAAAAATGAAAAGACAACCTACTGAATGGAAGGAAATATTTTCAAATGATATAACCAATAGGGGCTTATGTCCAAAATACATTAACAGTCGATACAACTCAATAGTGAAAAAACTCTCAAACAAAGAAACTAATCAAAAAATGGGCAGAAGATCTGAATAGACATTTCTCCAAAGAAAGACAGATGGCCATTAGGCACATGAAAAGAATCTCAACGTTGTGAATCATCAGAGAAATAGAAATAAAAACAACAATGAGATATCACCTAACACCTGTCAGAATGGTATCATCCAAAAGACAGTAAATAAAAAATGTTGGCAAGGATGTGGAGAAAAGGAAATCTTTATACACTGTTGAAAATAATTTACAAGATAAAATTCCACAGCCACTGTAGAAGACAGTATGGAGGTTCCTCAGAAAACTAAAAATAGAACTATGACATGTTCCAGCAATTCCTCTCCTGGGTATATGTCTGAAGAAAACAAAAGCACTAATTGAAAAAGATACATGCATGTCAGTGTTTATAACAGTGTTATTCTCCATAGCCAAGATAGAGAAGAATGTTGTGTCCAGCAACAGACTAATGATTAAAGAAGTGATAGTTACACATGCGGTAGAAATTACTCAGTCGTAAAAAAGAATGAAAATTTTGCAATTTGCAACAACATGGATTGACTTGGAGGATATTATGCATGGTGAAATAAGTCAGACAGAGAAAGATAAATATTTTATATTATCACTTATATAGGGAATGGAAAATAACACAACAAATTTATGAATATAAGAAAATAGAAACAGATTCACAGGTATAGAGAACTAACTAGTGGTTACCAGTGGGGAGAGGGGAGGGTGAGACAGCATACAGGCAGGGGGTTAAGAGGTACAAACTACTGTGTATTAAATAAGCTACAAGTACATATTGTACAGCACAGGAAATATAGTCAATATTTTATAAGTTTAAATGTAGTATAATCTATAAAAATATTGAATCACTATGTTGCACATGTGAAATTAATATATTATAAATCACTTCTACTTCAATAAGAAAAGTATTGCTCATAACCAGCAAGGACAAAGAAGCAGTAAAATAGGCTGTTATACTGTTGATGTGAATGTAAACTGTTACAGCCTTTGTATAAGTTATTAAATTAAAACTGTACATATAAAAATATTAAAATCACTTGACCTCTTTGCAGGAGAACTTCAAGGAACCCATACTAAAAATATATATATATTGTGCAAAGATGAACAAAGATGTATGTATGTTAGTTGAAGTATACTTTTTAATTATGAAAAATTAGAATAAGCCTAAATGCATGTGAATAGGGGAATAAGTAAATAAGTTATGGCCCATCGATGTTTTCATATACTCTGCAACTTTTATAAAGAATGAATTTATATATATATATATATAGAGAGAGAGAGAGAGAGAGAGAGAGGAAGATGTACTAGAGATTATAGACATGTTCCTCCTTAGGCATCATTTTATATACTCATGTGTATATATATATATATTTCTCCAAGACATGTAATTTGATTGAAAAAGCAAATCATAGAATAATATTTATAGTGAAATTCAGTTCATTTAAGCTCAGTTCAGTCTCTCAGTCGTGTCCAACTCCTTGCGACCCCATGGACTACAGCATGTCAGGCCTCTCTGGTCCATCACCAACTCCCGGAGTTTACTCAAACTCAACAACCATTGAGTCAGTGATGCCATCCAACCATCTCATCCTCTCTTTTTCCTTTCTCTTCCAGCCCTCGATCTTTCCCAGCATCAGGGTCTTTTCAAATGAGTCAGTTCTTCTCATTAGGTGGCCAATTGATTGGAGTTTCAGCTTCAAGATCAGCCCTTCTAGTGAACACCCAGGACTGATCTCCTTTAGGATGGACTGGTTGGATCTCCTTGCAGTCCAAGGGACTTTCAAGAGTCTTCTCCAACACCACAGTTCAAAAGCATCAATTCTTTGGTGCTCAGCTTTCTTTAGAGTCCAACTCTCACATCCATACATGACCAATGGAAAAACCATAGCCTTGACTAGACGAACCTTTGTTGACAAAATGTCTCTGCTTTTGAATATGCTGTCTAGGTTGGTCATAACTTTCCTTCCAAGGAGTAAGCATCTTTTAATTTCATGGCTGCAGTCACCACCTGCAGTGATTTTGGAGCCCCCAAAAATAAAGTCAGCCCCTGTTTCCACTGTTTCCCCATCTGTTTGCCATGAAGTGATGTGACCAGATGCCATGATCTTGGTTTTCTGAATGTTGAGCTTTAAGCCAACTTTTTCACTCTCCTCTTTCACTTTCATCAAGAGGCTCTTTAGTTCTTCTTCACTTTGTGCCATAAGGGTGGTGTCATCTACGCATCTGTGGTTATTGATATTTCTCCTGGCAATCTTGATTCCAGCTTGTGCTTCCTCGAGCCCTCCTCGAGCCCAGTGTTTCTCATGATGTGCTCTGTGAATAAGTTAAATAAGCAGGGTGACAATATACAGCCTTGATATACTCCTTTTCCTATTTGGAACCAGTCTGTTGTTCCATTCCAGTTCTAACTGTTGCTTCCTGACCTGCATACAGGTTTCTCAAGAGGCAGGTCAGGTGGTCTGGTATTCCCATCTCTTTCAGAATTTTCCAGATTATCGTGATCCACACAGTCAAAGGTTTTGGCATAGTCAATAAAGCAGAAATAGATGTTTTTCTGGAACTCTCTTGCTTTTTCAATGATTCAGCAAATGTTGGCAATTTGATCACTGGTTCTGCTGCCTTTTCTAAAACCAGCCTGAACATCTGGCAGTTCACAGTTCATGTATTGTTGAAGCCTGGCTTGGAGAATGTTGAGCATTACTTTACTAGCGTGTGAGATGAATGCAATTGTGCAGTAGTTGGAGCATTCTTTGGCACTGCCGTTCTTAGGGCTTGGAATGAAAACTGACAAAAGACAAGACAACAAGATAGGCAAAAAGAAAGGACACTGAAGGAGGAACTCCACAGGTCAGTAAGTGCCCCATATGCCACTGGAGATCAGTGGAGAAATAACTCCAGAAAGAATTAAGGGATGGAGCCAAACCAAAAACAACACCCAGTTGTGAATGTGACTGGTGATAGAAGCAAGGTCTGATGCTGTAAAGAGCAATATTGCATAGGAACCTGGAATGTTAGGTCCATGAATCAAGGCAAATTGGAAGTGGTCAAACAGGAGATGGCAAGAGTCAACGTCAACATTCTAGGAATCAGAGAACTAAAATGGACTGGAATGAATGAATTCAACTCAGATGACCATTATATCTACTACTGTGGGCAGGAATCCCTTAGAAGAAATGGAGTAGCCATCATAGTCAACAAATGAGTCTGAAATGCAGTACTTGGACACAATCTTGGAAACCACAAAATGATCTCTGTTCGTTTCCAAGGCAAACTATTCAATATCATGGTAATCCAAGTCTATGCTCGACCAGTAATGCTAAAGAAACTGAGATTGAACGGTTCTATGAAGACCCACAAGACATTTTAGAACTGACACCCAAAAAAGGTGTCTTTTTCATTACAAGGGACTGGAATGCAAAAGTTGGAAGTCAAGAAACACCTGGAGTCACAGGCAAATTTGGCCTTGAAGTACAGAATGAAGCAGGGCAAAGGCTAATAGAGTTCTGCCAAGAAAATGCACTGGTCATAGCAAACACCCTCTTCCGACAACACAAGAGAAGACTCTACACATGGACATCACCAGATGGTCAACACTGAAATCAGATTGATTATATTCTTTGCAGCCAAAGATGGAGAAGCTCTATACAGTCAACAAAAATAAGACTGGGAGCTAACTGTGCCTCAGATCATGAACTCCTTATTGCCAAATTCAGACTTAAATAGACAAAAGTAGAGAGAACTACTAGACCATTTAGGTATGACCTAAATAAAATTCCTTATGATTATACTGTGGAAGTGCAAAATAGATTAAAGGGACTAGATCTGATAGACAGAGTGCCTGATGAACTATGGACGGAGGTTCATGACATTGTACAAGAGACAAGGATCAACACCATCCCCCAAAAAAAGAAATGCGAAAAAGCAAAATGGCTGTCTGAGGAGGCCTTACAAATAGATGTGAAAAGAAGAGAAGTGAAAAACGAAGGAGCAAAGGAAAGATAGACCCATCTGAATGTAGAGTTCCAAAGAATAGCAAGGAGTGATAAGAAAGCCTTCCTCAACTATCAGTGCAAAGAAATAGAGGAAAGCAACAGAATGGGAAAGACTAGAGATCTCTTTAAGAAAATGAAAGATACCAAGGGAACATTTCATGCAAAATGGGCTCAATAAAAGACAGAAATAGTATGGACCTAACAGAAGCAGAAGATATTAAGAAGAGGTGGCAAGAATACACAGAAGAACTATACAAGAAAGATCTTCATGACCCGATAATCACAATGGTATGATCACTCACCTAGAGCCAGACATCCTGGAATGTGAAGTCAAGTGGGCCTTAGAAAGCATCATGATGAACAAAGCTAGTGGAGGTGATGGAATTCCAGTTGAGCTATTTCAAATCCTGGAAGAGGATGCTGCGAAAGTGCTGAACTCAATATGCCAACAAATTTGGAAAACTCAGCAATGGCCACAGGACTGGAAAAGGTCAGTTTTCATTCCAATCCCAAAGAAAGGCAATGCCAAAGAATGCTCAAACTACTGCACAGTTGCACTCATCTCACACGCTAGTAAAGTAAAGCTCAAAATTCTCCATACCAGGTTTCAGGAATACATGAACTGTGAACTTCCAGATGTTCAAGCTGGTCTTAGAAAAGGCAAAGGAATCAGAGATCACATTGCCAACATCTGCTGGATCATGCAAAAAGCAAGAGAGTTCCAGAAAAACATCTATTTCTACTTTATTGACTATGCCAAAGCCTTTGACTGTGTAGATCACAATAATTTATAGAAAATTCTGAAAGAGATGGGAATACCAGACCACCTGACCTGCCTCTTGAGAAATCTGTATGCATGTCAGGAAGCAACAGTTAGAACTGGATATGAAACAACAGACTGGTCAAATTGGAAAAGATATGTCAAGGCTATAGATTGTCATCCTGCTTATTTAACTTATACAGAGTACATCATGAGAAAGGCTGGGCTGGGTGAAACACAAGCTGGAATCAAGATTGCCAGGAGAAATATCAATAACCACAGATATGCAGATGACACCACCCTTATGGCAGAAAGTGAAGAAGAACTAAAGAGCCTCTTGATGAAAGTGAAAGAGGAGAGTGAAAAAGTTGGTTTAAAGCTCAACATTCAGAAAACTAACATCATGACATTTGGTCCCATCACTTCATGGCAAATAGATGGGGAAACAGTGGAAACAGGGGCTGACTTTATTTTTGGGGGCTCCAAAATCACAGCAGATGATGATTGCAACCATGAAATTAAAAAACACTTGCTCCTTGGAAGGAAATTTATAACCAACCTAGGCAGCATGTTAAGAAGCAGAGACATTACTTTGTCAACAAAGGTTCGTCTAGTCAAGGCTATGGTTTTTCCAGTGGTCATGTATGGATGTGAGAGTTGGTCTATAAGGAAAGCTGAGTGCCGAAGAATTGATGCTTTTGACTGTGGTGTTGGAGAAGAGTCTTGAGAGTCCCTTGGACTGCAAGGAGATCCAACCAGTCCATCCTAAAGGAGATCAGTCCTGGGTATTCATTGGAAGGACTGATGTTGAAGCTGAAACTCCAATACTTTGGTCACCTGATGAGACGAGCTGACTCATTTGAAAAGACCCGGATGCTGGGAAAGATTATGGGCAAGAGGAGAAGGGGATGACAGAGGATGCGATGGTTGGATGGCATCACTGACTCGATGGACATAGGTTTGGGTAAACTCCGGCAGTTGGTGATGGACAGGGAGGCCTGGCGTACTGCGGTTCATGGGGTTGCAAAGAGTTGGACACGACTGAGTGACTGGACTGAACTGAACTGAATATGTGTATATGTATAATTTTATAATGTGTATTAGTTGCTCAGTCATGTCCAACTCTTGTGACCCTATGGACTCTAGCCCACCAGACTTCTCTCTCCATGGAATTCTCCTGGCAAAAATAGTGGAGTGGGTTGCCATTCCCTTCTCCAGTGGATCTTCTTGACCCAGGAATTAAACCCAGGTCTCCCGCATTGCAGGCAGATTCTTTACCATTTGAGCCACCTATAGAAAGAAATAAAGGGAGAAAATTGCCCATACTAGACAGATGATAATTAAGGTCATGGGTATAATACCAAGGTGATTGTCATGGGAAAGTTCCAAGAGGAAACAGACAAGTTCCTCCTTGAGCCGCATTTTCCTTATCTCAAAATTCCTCAGGGTGGAGAGATGGTGAGGGATAAAATACATTTTTTCCTAAGATTTTTCCAACTGAAAATTCCATGTCAGTATCAGTTCAGTTCAGTTCAGTCACTCAGTCGTGTCCAACTCTTTGTGACCCCATGAATCGCAGCACGCCAGGCCTCCCTGTCCATCACCAACTCCCGGAGTTCACCCAAACTCATGTGCATAGAGTTGGTGATGCCATCCAGCCATCGCATCCTCTGTTGTCCCCTTCTCCTCCTGCCCCCGATCCCTCCCAGCATCATGGCCTTTTCCAATGAGTCACCTCTTCACATGAGATGGCCAAAGTATTGGAATATCAGCCTCAGCATCAGTCCTTTCAATGAACAGCCAGGACTGATCTCCTTCAGAATGGACTGGTTGGATCTCCGTGCAGTCCAAGGGACTCACAAGAGTCTTCTCCAACACCACAGTTCAAAATCATCAATTCTTTGGCACTCAGCTTTCTTTAGAGTCCAACTCTCACATCCATACATGACCACTGGAAAAACCATAGCCTTGAGTAGATGAACCTTTGTTGACAAAGTAATGTCTCTGCTTTTTAATATGCTGTCTAGGTTGGTTATAACTTTCCTCCTAATGAGTAAGCATCTTTTAATTTCATGGCTGCAATCACCATCTGCAGTGATTTTGGAGCCCCCAAAAATAAAGTCTGACACTGTTTCCACTGTTTCTCCATCTATTTCCCATGAAGTGATGGGACCAAATTCCATGATCTTCATTTTCTGAATGTTGAGCTTTAAACCAACTTTTTCACTCTCCTCTTTCACTTTCATCAAGAGACTTTTTAGTTCCTTTTACTTTCTGCCATAAGGGTGGTGTCATCTGCATATCTGAGGTTATTGATATTTCTCCCGGCAATCTTGATTTCAGCTTGTGCTTCCTCCAGCCAAGCATTTCTCATGATGTACTCTGTATAGAAGTTAAGTAAGCAGGGTGACAATATACAGCCTTGACGTACTCCTTTTCCTATTTGGAACCAGTCTGTTCCATGTCCAGTTCTAACTGTTGCTTCCTGGCCTGCATATAGGTTTCCCAAGAGGCAGTTCAGGTGGTCTGGTATTCCCATCTCTTTCAGAATTTTCCAGTTTATTGTGATCTACAGAGTCAAAGGCTTTGGCATAGTCAATAAAGTAGAAATAGATGTTTTTATGGAACTCTCTTGCTTTTTCGATGAACAGTATGAAAAGCAAAATGATAGGATACTGAAAGAGGAACTCCCCAGGTCGGGAGGTGTCCAGTATCCTACAGGAGATCAGTGGAGAAATAACTCCAGAAAGAATGAAGGGTGGATCCGAAGCAAAAACAATACCCAGTTGTGGATGTGACTGGTGATAGAAGCAAGGTCCAATGCCGTAAAGAGCACTATTGCATAGGAATCTTCAGTGTTAGGTCCATGAATCAAGACAAATTGGAAGTGGTCGAACTGGAGATTGCAAGAGTCAACATCGATATTCTGGGAATCAGCGAACTAAAATGGACTGGGATGGGTGAATTTAACTCAGATGACCATTATATCTACCACTGTGGGCAGGAATCCCTCAGAAGAAATGGAGTAGCCATCATGGTCAACAAAAGATTCCAAAATGCAGTACTTGGATCCAATTCAAATACAACAGAATGATCTCTGTTTGTTTCCAAGGCAAACCGTGTCAGTATAGCTGCTTTCAAAATGTTTTCCAACGTGGTAATGTCATTTTGCATTTTCACCATCACTATATGGGAATTTCAGTAGCCCTTCCTTTTTCAGCATTTGGTATGGTCAGGGTTCTTTTTTGTTCTGTTTCTTCATTTTAGTGTATAGTAGTATTTCTTTGTGGTTTTGATAAGCATTTTCCTAATGCCTGATGATGAGGACATATTTTTATGTGCTAATTTGCCATCTGAAATGGATCAGAGACCTAAAATCAAAACCTAAAAGTATAAAATTGCTAGATGTAAATATAAGAATCTTTTTGATCAGTTTGCTTAGCTTTGACCTGAGCTAATACCCAAAGCTAAGTAAAAATTTTTTGGGGATAAAAAACCCCTTCAAAGCCATGTAAGAAAAAAATTGTTAGATTGGACTTCATAAGAATTACAGAGTTTCTCTGAAATAGAGCATCAAGAAAACAAAAAGATAAGTCATAGACTTAGAGAAAAATACTTGCAAAAATGCTTATCTGATAAAGGCTTTGTATTCAGAATGCATGTTGCTAAATCACTTTAATCGTGTCTAACTCTGGGACCCCACTGACCATGGCCTGCCAGGCTTCTCTGTCCATGGCTTTCTCCAGGTAAGAATACTGGAGTGGATTGTTATTTCCTACTCCAGGGGATCCTCCCAATCCAGGGAGAGAACCCAGGTCTCCTGTGTCTCCTGATTTGGCAGGCAGGTTCTTTACCACTGATACCTGGGAAGCCCTTGCATTCAGATTATATAAAGAGTTTTCACAACTTAACAAAAAGAAAACAACTGAATAGAAAATGGTCTAAAGATTTGAATAGGCACTTCATCTGCTTCTTTTAATGTTGATGAAAATGAAAGATGAACTGTTCTTTTCTGGGCATTGATTAGTCAGTAGCTGGTGATTAGAGTTCCGGTGCAGATGTAGCTACTTTTGCTATACTGTCCTTTTATGATTCTTATTTAAAATTTGTAGTAAGTGATTTGCCTGAGAATGGCTCATTTTTTACTACAAGTATATAATTATCCGAATTAATAAACACTGTGTTTAAAAGTGTAACTGAGTAGACCCATCCTATACGAAGTGTGAGCTAACTTTGTCATTCATCCCTTGACAAGGAATTGGTCACCATTCTGTGGACAAGGATGATTAAGTCATCATCTCAGCTCTTTGCTTAGATTTCCTCTTCCCCATGTTTAATAAAGTAGGAAATTTATAGTGTTATCTCATCATTTCTCCCTTTGTTTTGGAGCAGGAGGTTGTACAGTCTAAAACAAAGTGGCTTTGCCATTCAGTGGTTAGGCACCTATGTGGAATCAGAGAGAATATTCTAGAGGAGTTTGAGTGGGTGAGATTTCTTAACCAACCCAGAATCCAGAGTAGCATCGATTTGGGTGTGGATTCTCTGGTCTCTTCAGCTTGTTCCTGACTCTCAGGGACCACACAGCCTCTGGTATTAAGAGCAGAATTATCCTCAATACCCTCTCTCTTGCATCCTCTCTATTTTTCTTTCCCTATCAGCTCCTTTTCCAACTGTTTGCTCTCTCCGCTAGGTATTGTGTTCCTCAAATCCAATTCTGATGAGGCCCCAGACCTATGGGTGAAGGAGAGGAGAGGTATGGAGCTGACTCTGTGGTCTGGTCTCAAGGTGAAGCCAGCCTATCCCTGATATTGTTAGATTCCAGGCAGAAGTGCAAATGGGGACTCCCCTGTAGTCTCACTGTTTGGATTGATAATTGGTCTTCATTTAGTTAAGAATATGAAGTTGTTGGAATTTTGTCTGACCTTTTCATGCTATGAATTTAATGTGAATAATTCACTTGCTTATTTTGAATGTTTTGATCAGTAAGTAACTCTCCATTATAAAAAAAATTTGTAGTTTCACAACTGTTAAGTGTGTCACGCTCAACAGATGTCTGTTCACTCCCATTGTTTTCAGCTTTTAAAAGTATAAGCAGGTGTCTCCTTCAAGAGTTCCAGTTTTCTCTTCGCCTGTTTTCCGTTCGAGTTTCATGATCATATATTCTCTTGCTATCCTAGTCTTGTGCTCATTTGCAGTGACTGTGAAGATAACTGTCCCGTTAAGATCTCCGTGTCTACACCTTGGACCCTTTGTCGTGGCGGAAAGCTGTGCCGTGAGGAGTCAGTCTGCGTTTTGTTTTGGGTGTCCTGGGCCTCTGCCGCCACACGGGCTTTCCTGCAGTTGCGGTGAGCAGGGCGTGCTCTCTAGTTGCGGTGTTCAGTTCAGTTCAGTTCAGTCACTCAGTCGTGTCCGTATCTTTGCAACCCCATGAATCACAGCACGCCAGGCCTCCCTGCCCATCACCATCTCCCGGAGTTCACTCAGACTCATGTCCATCGAGTCAGTGATGCCATCCAGCCATCCCATCCTCTGTCCTCCCCTTCTCCTCCTGCCCCCAATCCCTCCCAGCATCAGAGTCTTTTCCAATGAGTCAACTCTTCGCATGAGGTGGCCAAAGTACTGGAGTTTCAGCTTTAGCATCATTCCTTCCAAAGAAATCCCAGGGCTGATCTCCTTCAGAATGGACTGGTTGGATTTCCTTGCAGTCCAAGGGACTCTCAAGAGTCTTCTCCAACACCACAGTTCAAAAGCATCAATTCTTCGGTGCTTAGCCTTCTTCACAGTCCAACTCTCACACCCATACTTGACCACAGGAAAAACCATAGCCTTGACTAGCCGGACCTTAGTCGGCAAAGTAATGTCTCTGCTTTTGAATATGCTGTCTGGGTTGGTCATAACTTTTCTTCCAAGGAGTAAGCGTCTTTTAATTTCATGGCTGCAGTCACCATCTGCAGTGATTCTGGAGCCCCCCAAAATAAAGTCTGACACTGTTGCCACTGTTTCCCCATCTATTTCCCATGAAGTGATGGGACCAGATGCCATGATCTTCGTTTTCTGAATGTTGAGCCTTAAGCCAACTTTTTCACTCTCCTCTTTCACTTTCATCAAGAGGCTTTTCAGCTCCCCTTCACTTTTTGCCATAAGGGTGGTGTCATCTGCATGTCTGAAGTTACTGATATTTCTCCCAGCAATCTTGATTCCAGCTTGTGCTTCTTCCAGCCCAGTGTTTCTCGTGATGTACTCTGCATAGAAGTACAGGCCTCTTATTGCCGCGGCCTCCCTTGTGGCGTGCGGGCTCTAGAGCACGTGGGCTCAGTGTGGCACGTGGTCTTAGTTGTTCTGCGGCATGTGGGACCTTCCCAGTCCAGGGATCAAAGCACCATTGTTGAATTTCTGGCCTATAATAAATCTGTATTGTTTTAAATCACTGAACTGTGGTACTTTGTTATAGGAGTGATAGAAAACTAATGCTAAAGGATCAAACAGTCCAACACAGTTAACTTCATTTGAAGTGTACAGAATTTAGAAACATTTTCATCTAAAATTTAAGTTAAAATAAATGGACAATTTTTAAAATTTTACTTTTAAAAACCTTTCTAGTAATAGTTATTAAATATTTGACAATACTATCATAATTTTACAATATAATTGAAAGAAAACAAACTGTAATATAAAAATTTTAAATAAAATTATTTAAAGTTTTGGATTATTTTAGTTTAATTTTTATAAATTTGACCAAATCTTAAGTATTTTCATAACCATAAAAGTTTTTGCACTTCTCATGTTCAGTTTCCACATAATTGCTAATACTTAAACCTCATTACATCTAAGCCTATATATACACAGATTTAAGGCTGCTATAAAATATTCAATATTGCAAAATGTTCTTAAGCAACCATGTTTAATTTTCTCTGGAACTATGAATTGAAACATGAAGAGAAGCAAAAAAAGATAGATGCATGACACTTGGGGAGCTCTATTTCATTATGCAGGAATCTATTGCGTTCACTTTATCTGAGAGGAAGTTGACAAGATAATTAATTTGCCTTTTCTCTTACCTAAGTGCTTCTGCCATTCAAACGTTCCCTCATCTAAATCGGTTTTTGTATCTGATTTCCACCCACAAAATTCACAGAATTCACATGTATTTGCCTTTGGGTTTGAAGTCAGAGGGCCAGATATGTGGAGAATCCTCTCCCTGGGGCTTGAAGGGCGTGAGTTGTGTAAACAGATTTCGTGGTTGTTGGTCGTGCTGTGCCGGTGCTGAGCATCGGGTCTCAAGTGGCAGAGGCGCATGCATGCCCTTGATAAGTTGATTTGTTCGTCTGCTATATGGCAGGCTGTGTAAAGCACACAGGAGTGACACCGCTTGTAGGCTTCAGGGCGATATTGAAGTATCTAACACACCACCAGTTCTCTAGACCATGAAGAGTAATCTCCAGCTCATTGTACTAACGGAGTGTTTTCTTCAGGGTTGAGTTATATTACAAATGGTCCCCACTTAATTCTCTTAGTAACGGAGGTGCTGGGTTCCAGAAAGAGTGAGAGGAGGCATTTAAGGAAACCCATTTCCTCATACTAGTGAATATGACTCACTTACTGCTTATCTCCAGTATTTTATTACTTGGGCTTTGCCCCATTGACTCCAAATCCTTATGATTGAATTTGTCCCCTGACTTTCATAACACACTCATTCTTCGTTCTCCGTAGTTTCTCTCCCCTGCCGCACTCTTGTGTGACTGCACACCAGGCATTTGCAGTGGCCCTTGGCATCTCTGCTCTCCTGGCTTGCCTCAGGACACCTCCCTGTGCCCTGGGCTGCCCTCATTCCGTGCCAGCCAGCTCCTACCTCACAGCATTCACTTCCTTATTCTGTTGTGCTTGTTTTTATTTCATTGAAAAGCAAGGGAGTCCCAAGAAGATCCTGGCAATCTAAGTGTTCGTCTGATAACTCTTCGCAGTGGCGGAATGAAGGTGTATGTTGTAGGTTTCGAGAGCAGAAGAGGAAGGGAGGTATTGTTCATATACAAGTGTCCACCTGAGAGCTCTCGTGTAAGCAGTCCAGCAGGGCTGATGACCAGTTTGAACACCAGTGAGCCTAATAATGTGCGCCTATCACTCATTATGAAGTCACACTTCATTATCTAACATTTATTTCAACAGGACGTAGTGACATTATAACAAAAATGAGGATTGTTCGGATATTGTAGGACAGATATCAACGTGGCTGCAGCTCAGCCATTAGTAAGCATCACTAATGCTAAAGGCCCTCTCGGTACCATCTGTGTGTGCACTCTGAGTACTCTGAGCGTACATAGTCTTTGCACAGTCAGAGGGATGTTTTATGGATGTAAAACCTTTTTGGGAAGATCAGGCCCAGTAAGCCAAGAAAAACCTTTCTCTAGACCAGTGGTACCCAACCTTTTTGGCACCAGGGTCTGGTTTTGTGGAGGGACAATTTTTCCACAGACTAGGGTTGAGGTGATGCTTTCGGGATGATTCAAGCGCATTACATTTATTGTGTACTTTATGTCTATTATTATTACATCAGCTCCACCTTGTATCATCAGGCATTAGGTCTCAAAGGCTGGGGATCCCCGCTCTAGAATACTTCTAGGTTCTCTTTCAGAAGAGCTTGCAGAAGCAGAGGCTTGCCTGCCTGGGAACTCCAGAGCAGGGCAGCAGGCTGACCTGTAACTCTTTACTGCCCACTCTGTATAGGATTTAGGAAAGGCAAGCATGGTACTGTTTTCAGATATATGCAGGACCTCCACAAAGGTCCTCCCTCTAACTGCTAATGTTCCCAGGTGATAACTGCCAATCTCAAAAGACAGCATAATATTAATAGAAGGCTTTTAAACAGTGAAAAAGGAACCAACTAATAGAAACTTCCTCTTTTTTTTAATGAAAGAAAAGTTAAAAAAAAAAACAGGAGTTCTGCGATTTGTCAGTTCTTTTTTTCTGTTCCTTTTCTTGTCTTGCAAACTTAATATAACCATAGCATAAAATCCTAAGACTGCTAAAAAATGCAGTTAAACACATTCAACTGGAGAGAGTGAATAAGATCTACCAAGCCTAGTTGCCTAGGCTTTTCAACAGTTGAAGAGATTTCATCCACCTCTGTAGACTGAGCTCTGAGCCCTGCCCCAGGTTTTAACAGTGATTCTTTTAAATATGGTATTTGTTCCCCTGCAAGAAAAGTCTGGCTCAGTGGTTCTCAGCCTTAGTTGCTTATGAAAAACAGGAAAAAAACCTTTATAAAATACTAGTGCCTAAGCTCCAGACTTCCCAGGTGGTGCAGTGGTAAAGAATCCTCTTGCCAGTGTATGAGACGCAGGAAACTAGGGTTCAATTCCTGGGTCAAGAAGGTCCCCTGGAAAAGGCAATGGCAATCAGCTCTAGTGTTCTTGCTTGGAAATCCCATGGACAGAAGAACCTGGCAGGCTCCAGTCCATGGAGTCACAGAGTCACAGACCGCTGAGCAACTGAGAACATACAAGGACTTCTCTAGTGGTCCAGTGGTTGAAAATCTGCTTTGCAATGCAGGGGAAATGGGTTCTATCTCTCAGGGAGCCAAGATCCGACATGACGCAGAGCAACTAATCTCACGAAGTGCAACTGCTGAGCCTGTGCCCTGCAACAGAAGATTCCTGTGTGCTGCAACTAAGACCCAATGCAGTCAGATAAACAAAAGACTCAGGTTCTGTTCCTGAGTTCCATCCAGGGCTCCATCAGTTCAGTTCAGTTCAGTTCAGTCACTCAGTCGTGTCTGACTCTTTGCGACCCCATGGACTACAGCATGCCAGGCCTCCCTGTCCATCAGCAGCTCCCGGAGTCTACCCAAATTCATGTCCATTGAGTCGGTGATGCTATCCAACCATCTCATCCTCTGTTGTCCCCTTCTCCTCCTGCCCTCAATCTTTCCTAGCATCAGGGTCTTTTCAAATGAGTCAGCTCTTCTCATCAGGTGGCCAAAGGATTGGAGTTTCAGCTTCAACATCAGCCCTTCCAATGAACACCCAGGACTGATCTCCTTTAGGATGGATTGGTTGGATCTCCTTCCAGTGCAAGGGACTCTCAAGAGTCTTCTCCAACACCACAGTTCAAAAGCATCAATTCTTTGGTGCTTAGCTTTCTTTATAGTCCACCTCTCACATCCATACATGACTACTGGAAAAACCATAGCCTTGACTATGTGGACATTTTTCGGCAAAGTAATATCTCTGCTTTTTAATATGCTGTCTAGGTTGGTCATAATTTTTCCTTTTTTAAAATCAATTTATTTATCTTAATTGGGGGCTAATTATTTTACAATATTGTAGTGGTTTTTGCCAAACATTGACATGAATCAGCCACGGGTGCACATGTGTTCCCCATCCAGAACCCCCCTCCCACCTCCCTCCCCATCCCATCTTCCAGGGTCAAGCTACCAACGGTATTTTTCAGAGAACTAGAACAAATAATTTCCCAATTTGTATGGAAATACAAAAAACCTCGAATGGTCATAACTTTTCTTGCAAGGAGTAAGCGTCTTTTAATTTCATGGCTGCAGTCACCATCTGCAGTGATTTTGGGTTCCATTAGTTGCTCTCAATTAAGGGCGACTTTTGCCCTCCTGGGGACATTTGGCAATGTCTGGAGACATTTTTGGTTGTCACAACTGGGAGGGTGCTATTGGCATCTAGTGAGTAGAAGTCAGGACTGCTGCTAAGTATTTTGTAGTGCACAGGACTTCCCAGGTGGCTCAGTGGTAAAGAATCTGCCTCCAGTGCAGGAGACACAGGAGACAGGGTACAATTCCCAGATTGGGAAGATCCCCTGGAGGAGGAAATGGCAAACCACTCCTGTGTTCTTGCCTGGAAAAGTCCATGGACAGAGGAGCCTGGCGGGCTACAGTCCATAGCATCTCACAGAGTCAGATACGACTGAAGCGACTTAGCATGCATGCTGTAGTAAGTACCATTAAGAAAAATAAAGTGGGGCGAGGGATAATTGTACATTATGGTGGGAAAGTTGTTGTTCAGTCGCTAAGTCGTGTCTGACGCTTTGTGACCCCATGGACTGCAGCATGCCAGGCTTCCCTGTCTTTCACTATCTCCCAGAGTTTGCTGAAACTCATGTCCATTGAGTCTATGATGCCATCCAACCCATCCTCTGTCTCCCTCTTCTCATCCTGCACTCAATCTTTCCCAGCCAAAAAAAAAAGGTGAGGAGGGGGAAGAGGGCACAGTTTTAATATAATGCTCAAAGAAGAGTTCTCTAAGGATGTGGCATTTTATGGAAACCATATTGATGGAAAGAAGTGAGCCATGTTGCTGCCTGGGGGAACCTAAACAAAGAGAATAGGAAGGGCAGAAACTTGAACTCAGGAAGCAGCAAGAAGGGTGTTAAGGACTGAAATGGAATGATGAAGGAGAATGGTTAGAGGTGAGCTAGAGAGGTGAGCAGGGGCCAGCTCACGAGGAGGTGTAGTTTGTGTAAAGGAACGCCGAGCACAGCCATTGGAGATTTTGAGCAGGGGCTTGATAGGATCTGAGTTAAATTTTAAAACATCACTCTGGCTACTGTGTAGAGAATTGATGTGGTGGTGGGGGATGAGAGGGTGTTATAGAGCAAGGGGAAGAACAGTTAGGAATCTATTGAAATAGAACAGGCAATATATGTTGTTCTTGACCCAAGCACCTGGGAAAATAGAAATGGTATTTGTTGAGATAGAAAAGAGTAGGTAGGAACAGGTTTTTTAGTTTTTTTTTAAAAATACATTAACAGTCTTCAGTTTACAAAATGGTTGTGAATATAAGTAACTTGTCCCCCTGAACCATTTGTAAGTTGCCAATTTAATGCCCCATCATCACCTTTAAATATTTTGTATACTTTAGTGTCCAGAGTATTTAGTAATCAAAGTATTCAAATATTTATACTCCATGTGTTTGTTTATTATTAGTATTTCTACTAACAAGGATGGTCTCCTAAATAACTGTAAAACCTTCACCAAAATTAGGAAAATAACATTGATATACTTCTACCATCTGATTCGCAAACCACCTTCAAGTCTTTACAGTTGTCTCAGTAATGCCCAGAAGGATCCAGTTCAGAATCTTGCATTGCATTTCGTTCTTATATTTCTTTGGTCTCCTTTAGTCTGTAAGAGTTTCTCAGTCTTTTATTGACTTTAATGACTGTCCTTGTTTTCTGTGCTGCATATAAAAAAATAACATAAATTTAGCAGCTTTAAACAGTGCATATTTATTATCTCAGTTTCTGGAAGTCAGGAGTCCAGACAGGACTTAGCTTCAGGGTTTCAGCAGGCTGCAGTTCACATGTTAGCCAGTGCTGTGGCCTCATCAGAGGCTTGAATGCAGAAAGGTCTGCTTCATAACTCCTTCAGATTGCTGGAAGGATTCATTTCCTTGCTGCTGCAGGACTTCTGTTTTGTTGCCAAAGACTACATTAGCTTCTGCAGTTTCTTACCATGTGGGTTTTTTCCAACAAGACTACTTCATGGGAGAATCCTCCTTCAAGGACAGAAGCCGAGACTCTGTGGGTGTGATGGAGCCTTATACATACTGTAATGTAATCATGATAGGGACATCCCATCAACCTTTTCTGTGTCCTCTTGGTTCTGCCCAAACTCAAGAGATAGGATTGCACAAAGACATTAACACCAAGAAGCTGAGATTATTGGTATTCATTTTAGGGTCTGTCTGGCACAATGACCTTGATGTTTTTAAGGATTACTTCATAGACTACTCCTCAGTTTGGGTTTGTTTGATATTCCATCATGTTTATAATCCAGTTGATCTTTTTCCAGAATATTACAGATATGATTTTGAATTGTTCTCATTGTGTCGGTGGCTCATGATTTCAGTTTGCCTCTTTATTTATGTTCACTTTGTGGCTCAGCTGGTAAAGAACCCGCCTGTAGCGCAGGAGACCTGGGTTTGATCCCTGGGTTGGGAAGATCCCCTGGAAAGGGAAAGGCTATCCACTCCAGTATTCTGGCCTGGAGAATTCCATGAACTGTACAGTTCATGAAGTCACAAAGAGTCGGACACAACTGGGAGACTTTTCTTTTCTTTTTTGATTCAGTTCAGTTCAGTTCAGTGGCTCAGTCAAGTCCGATTCTTTGCGACCCCATGAATTGCAGCACGCCAGGCCTCCCTGTCCATCACCAACTCCCAGAGTTCACTCAAACTCATGTCCATTGAGTTGGTGATGCCATCCAGCCATCTCATCCTCTGTTGTCCCCTTCTCTTCCTGCCCCCAATCCCTCCCAGCATCAGGGTCTTTTCCAATGAGTCAACTCTTCGCACGAGGTGGCCAAAGTACTGGAGTTTCAGCTTTAGCATCATTTCTTCCAAAGAACACCCAGGGCTGATCTCCTTCAGAATGGACTGGTTGGATCTCCTTGCAGTCCAAGGGATGCAACGAAGTGATGGGACCAGATGCCATGATCTTCGTTTTCTGAATGTTGAGCTTTACGCCAACTTTTTCACTCTGTTTCACTTTCATCAAGAGGCTTTTTAGTTCCTCTTCACTTTCTGCCATAAGGGTGGTGTCATCTGCTTATCTGAGGTTATTGATATTTTTCCCGGCAATCTTGATTTTTTTGATTATTTGGGTTAAGTCTGTGCTAGAGCTTCTCCACTGTAAAGTTACTCTTTGCCCTTTTGAAATTAATAAGTGTTTTGTGGAAAGTTACTTTAAAACTATTTAACTCTCCCATTTCTCTTCTCACTTAAAATCAATCAATCAATTTATTTAGTATGGACTTAGAGGTTTTGATTAAATTCAATGAGTTATAATCCGCTACTATAATTATTTATTTTGATGCTGAAATTTCCCCATATTTAGTCATTGAAAATCCCTTCAGAATGGCTTTTGTCTTCTCATATCTCTGTCATTCTTTGAGTGCTTCCTTACTTTTGGGAACAGTGAGTTTCTGTGGCTCATGTACTTTTATTGCCCCAATGCTGAGATCACCTATTACTCCAAGGAGCCCTGGCCTAACAGAGAAAGATACATAAAAGCTGAATTCTGCAGCCTAGTTGTTCTCATTGAGAGTGAAGCGTTGTTCTGAGGCCCTCTGAGTGGTCCGAGTTAGGGAATATTTACCTTTCTAGCTATCTTTCCTCATATGTATATTTGCATTTCCTTATCTGTATCAGAGTCATGACTTTTCACCTCTACCTCCAATTTCAATCCACTACCACAAAGTATATTCCAGGTTTTTTTTTCCCCCATTACATATTTGTAACTCCTTTCTTCAACAGTGAGTAACTTGGCTCCCATTAGCCTTCTATATTGTCTGATCAGTTATCCTATATGTGACCAATCTCACATTGTTGCTACACTGGCACACAAAGATACCCATCTTACCCAACACAGGCTTTGACATCCCTAGCTGGGCTGCTGTTATCCACCTCAACACTGCCCCTCCCAAACCGTGGTATCCCCATCAACTTCCTCATGCTTCAACAATCCAGCCTGAGTCACATCTGATTGTCCTCACTCTGCTTGGGCTCTGACACCTCAAATTAAGTGTTTGTTTTAATCAAGCTTTTGTTCCAAGGATCATAAGAGACTACTACAAGCAACTATATGCCAATAAAATGGACAACCTGGAAGAAATGGACAAATTCTTATAAAGATGCAGTCTTCCAAGACTGAGCCAGGAAGAAATAGAAAATAGGAACAGACCAAACACAAGTAATGAAACTGAAACCATGATTAAAAATCCTCCAGCAAACAGAAGTCCAGGACCAGATGGCTTCACAGGTGAATTCTATCAAACATTTAGAGAAGAGTTAGCAGCTATCCTTTGGAAACTCTTTCAAAAAACTGTGGAGGAAGAAACACCGTCAAACTCATTCTACGAGGCCACCATCATCCTGATACCAAAACCAGACCAGTTTATCACAACAACAACAAAAAATTACAGGCCAGTATCACTGATAAACGTGAACACAAAAATCCTCAACAAAATACTAGCAAACCGAATCTAACAATACATAAAAAGGACCATAAACTATGATCTAGTGGAATTTATCCCAGGGGTACAAGGATTTTTCAATATCTGAAAATCAGTGTGATACGCTGCATCAACAAACTGTAGAATTAAAAAAAAAAAACACAACAGGTGGATTCTTTACCAGCTGAGCCACAGGGAAGCTGAAGAATACTGGAGTGGGTAGTGTATTCCTTCTCCAGGGGATCTTCCCGACCCAGGAATTGAACCAGTGATCTCCTGCAGGAGGATTCTTTACCAACTGAGGTATCAGGGAAGCCCAATTGAAGAATGAAAACTATATAATCTCAATAGATGCATAAAAAGTTTTTGACAAAATTCAACACCCATTTATGATAAAAACTCCCCAGAAAGTGGGCAGAGAGGGAACTTACCTCAGCATAATAAAGGTCATAACAAACCCACAGTAAACATCATTCTTAATGGTGACAAATGGAAAACATCTCCTCTAAAGATCAGGAATAAGATGAGATGTCCACTCTCACCACTATTATTCAACAGTTTTGGAAACCCTAGCCATGGCAGTTGGCAAGGAAAAATAAAAGGAATACAAGTTGGTTAAGAAGTGAAATTGTTACTGTTTGCAGAGGACATCATAAAAAAATCTACAAACAGTAAATGTTGGAGAGGGTGTGGAGAAAATGTTGATGGGAATGTAGATTGGTATAGCCATTATGGAGAACAATATGGAGGTTCCTTAAAAATCTAAAAATAGAACTACCATATGGTCCAGCAATCCCATTCCTGGGCATATACCTGGAGAAAACCATAATTAAAAGGGACACGTGCACCCCAATTTTCATTGCACCACTATTTACAATAGTCAGGATATAAACGCAACCTAAATGTCCATCGGCAGAGGAACGGATAAGGAAGATGTGGTATGTACATACAATGGAATATAACTCAGCCATAAAAAGGCAAGTGATGCCATTTGCAGCGACTAGAGATTGTCATACTGAGTGGAATAAGTCAGACACAGAAAGACACGTTTATGATATCACTTATATGTGGAATCTAAGAAAAAGGACACAAGTGAACTTATTTACAGAACAGAAGTAGAGTCACACATGTAGAAAACAAATTTATGGTTACCAGGGGATAAGGAAAAAGTAGGGATAAATTGGGAGGTTGGGACTGACATATATACACTGCTGCTGCTGCTGCTGCTAAGTCGCTTCAGTCATGTCCGACTCTGTGCGACCCCATAGATGGCAGCCCACCAGGCTCCCTGTCCCTGGGATTCTCCAGGCAAGAATACTGGAGTGGGTTGCCAGTTCCTTCTCCAATGCATGAAAGTGAAAAGTGAAAGTGAAGTTGCTCAGTCGTGTCCGACTCTTAGCGACCCCATGGACCGCAGCCCACCAGGCTCCTCCGCCCATGGGATTTTCCAGGCAAGAGTACTGGAGTGGGCTGCCATTGCCTTCTCCGATATATATTAAATAGATAACTAATACGAACATGCTGTATAGCACAGGGAATGCTACTCAATACTCTGATGGCCTATATGGGAAATACTCTTTTTAAAAAAGTGGATATAGTATATGTGTAACTGAATCACTTTGCTGTACACCTGTAACTAACGCAGCTTTGTGAATCAGCTATACTCCAATAAAAAGGAAAAAAAAAAAAAATGAAAAAAGGACACTGCCTGGAGGGGAAGGGAAGCTTTTGTTTCTATTAATTGTTACAATTCTCTAACACAAAGTGACAGCTTTTTTTCTTTATGAAAGCAGCCACCAATATTAGTATAACATCCCTTGAATATTAAGGGTCAGCTATGTTTATTTGTTGATTAATTGTGTAAATAAAATGTATGCAACAGGAGAAGTCATGACCCACCTATTTTATGACTCTAATGAGTTGTGCACTCCAAGGCTCACTTTTACTTCCTGATGTCATGGTGCTAATCCCTCTTGAAAATACCTAGAGACGAGAGCAGGATTTAGGAAAGACAAAGAATCTTTCTCTTAGAGCAGCTGCCTTCCAGAAAGAAAGGATGCAAGAAACAATACACTGACATAAAGTTTGGATTGAAATTCTTTGTTTGTGAATTGGTAATAGCCTTTTTACTAGAAAACCGTGAAACTTTCTAACAGCATTACTAATTGGGAATCTTTACGTCTCCAGAAGTGTAAGGGCTGATACTTGAGGGTGGTGAATCCTGTAGAACTCATTGTGGGTTGTGATGCCACTTTCTTCAAGGGATACTGCAGCTGAATAAGATAATTTTTTTTAACCAGATAGCCCAGGGGGAAGATATATTTGAGATTCAGGGTGCATCTTTCATGGAAGAGTGCAAAACAAAATGAAGAAACAAGGCAAATTTGATTGTCAGCCATTTTTATGATTTTGCTAATCTTTGTAGCCAAGTTTCAACAGCAGAAATATGAGCAAAGCAGGCTCTGCACTTGATTGGATTCAAAGCCCAAAGCCATTTGAGTGGATTCCAGTGCACATTAAAGACGGTTTTGGAAAGGTACTTCCAGTTTTTACAAGATCGTTTTCTTTTTGTTTTCCTCCAAGATTTCTAACATGCACAAAATATACTTTTGAAACCAGAAATCCTTTCCCTTTCTTGTCAAAACCAGATAAAAACAGTTCCAGAAACAGAAAGACATTTGGGCTTAGGTCCAGGATGCATCTGACGGTGTGCCCATTACAGACCTCCCGCAACACTGGGACAGGGGTACAGAAGCTGCCACAGCTGGAAAATGAAACTGTTTAGACCAGCTGTTCTCCAATCGTGCGTCTGTATCACTTGGAAATTAAGAAATGAAAGTACTCTAGCCTCACCTCAGACCTTCAAAATCAGGAACTCCAGGGAAGGGGGCCAGAAGTCATATCTGGTTTTTAAACCACTGTGTTAGATTAAGCTACAGTTGACAAATGTTGAATTCAGTAGACTGTCTCCACCTCTCACATTTTCTTTTCAGAACATGAATAGTTTCTGTAACTCTTAACAGCGTGAAAAGTAGTGAAAGTGTTAATCACTCAGGTGTGTCTGACTCTGCAACGCTATGAACTGTAGCCCACCAGGCTCCTCTGTCCATGGAAGTCTCCAGGCAGGAACACTGGAGTGGGTTGCCATTCCCTTCTCCAGGGGATCTTCCTGACTCAGGGAAGGAACCTGGGTCTCCTGCACTGCAGACAGGTTCTTTACTGTCTGAGCTGCCAAGGAAGCCCACTTAACGCCATGGAGGCTAAGTTTTGAAAACATAACTTTTTCTTGTGTGTTTAAACAAATACTTTTCACACTCTTTTCTCATATGTGACCTGTATGCTGCTTAATACAAGAACTGGTGGGTAGTAATGATGGTAAATACTAGTTCTTCTTCTCTTGTCTCTTAGATATTGGCCTGCTATTCATTAACCGAAAGAGATGGAGATAAGATACTGGTACTTCTAAATGATCTAACGGTAATTTCAATGAGTAAATGGATAATTATTCTTTACATGAATTGTACTCTTCAATTCAGTGTTTCAAATATGGCAATTCTAACTGCAAAGCAAAGCAAACTAAACATATTCTTTATCTTCCTGAACAAACCGATGTCTTTATATCAATAGAGTACTTTTAAAATTAGGATTAAACATACATCTTATTTTTTCCTGAAATTTCTATATTTTCCCCTTAAAAGCAAAAATTAAAGACCTGTTGTCCTTCTCATCCTTTCAGAAATTTTTAGCACTTTCATTTTCACATGTGTGCAAGTATCCACATAAAAACTGGATGTCTAGACAGTGTTCCTCATGGTCTCCATTATTGTAGGCCCTGCATCCTTTGACAACCCACATTTCAGATAAATGTCAGTACTGCTGCTATGGCACATATCTATTCTAAGGAAAGACCTGCAGGATATATGAGAATACCCACATTTTGCTTATCAGTTCAGTGCAGTTCAGTCGCTCAGTCGTGTCTGACTCTTTGCGACCCCATGAATTGCAGCACTCCAGGCCTCCCTGTCCATCACCAACTCCTGGAGTTCACTCAGACTCGCGTCCATCGAGTCCGTGATGCCATCCAGCCATCTCATCCTCTGTCGTCCCCTTTTCCTCCTGCCCCCAATCCCTCCCAGCATCAGAGTCTTTTCCAGTGAGTCAACTCTTCACATGAGGTGGCCAAAGTACTGGAGTTTCAGCTTTAGCATCATTCCTTCCGAAGAAATCCCAGGGTTGATCTCCTTCAGAATGGACTAGTTGGATCTCCTTGCAGTCCAAGGGACTCTCGAGTCTTCTCCAACACCACAGTTCAAAAGCATCAATTCTTCAGCGCTCAGCCTTCTTAACAGTCCAACTCGCACATCCATACATGACCACAGGAAAAACCATAGCCTTGACCAGACGGACCTTAGTTGGCAAAATAATGTCTCTGCTTTTGAATATACTATCTAGGTTGGTCATAACTTTTCTTCCAAGGAGTAAGTGTCTTTTAATTTCATGGCTTTAGTCACCATCTGCAGTGATTTTGGAGCCCCTCAAAATAAAGTCTGACACTGTTTCCACTGTTTCCCCATCTATTTCCCATGAAGTGATGGGACCAGATGCCATGATCTTCGTTTTCCGAATGTTGAGCCTTAAGCCAACTTTTTCACTCTCCTCTTTCACTTTCATCAAGAGGCTTTTGTGCTAGTGTTTACCTTAGCCTACCTAGCAATGGTTCTCAGTACTAGATCTATGTAAAAATCATCTCATACTCTTGTTTAAAAATTCAGAATCTGTTCATCTCTTCAGATTATTGATTTAGCGTTTGGGGACTGAAATCTAGAGGAAGAATATAGATCATGGATAAGCATGCAGGTGTGCTTTGTGATCTCAGTGAGGTAGTAGTGAGCAGCGGTGTGAAGCACGATCTTCATTCCCTGCCCGGGAATTGGACCTGGGTAGCTTGGATGAGACCCAGAAATCCTCGTCACCAGAGCAGCAAGGGCTAGAGGCTAGAAGCTATTTTCCCTGGAAAGTTGCCCCCAGTGAAAAATGTGTTTGACACAGAGGCAGAAACTGTGAATGCAGGTACAGAGTTTATTATTAGAGACGTAGCACAACAACAAGTGGGAGAGCATATGGAGAAATGGTTTGTTTAGTTAAGACAGAAGCAAGGCAGAGATGCACACCCAGAAAGAAAGGGGTGTGCTTCTGGTGAGGAGGAGCGCAGTAAAGAGGTGGTTAAGTCACTTATACAGGGCAGTTCTTCCGGGTCTTTGTCTTCCTTTAGGCCAATTATCTGGCTTCTTTTTCCACACCTGACCTACCTTTGAACCCTCTGGGTGCACACATACCCCTTAGCCAAGATGGATCTCGAAGTGAAGGCTTCTGGGAGAAGCAGGACTCATGGTGGCCTCGTGTTATCCCTTGACTGTTGACCCACAGAGAGCCTTTCTATGCGTGTGTAATATCTCCCTTGTCCCCAAAAAACTGGGAGCAGAGATGCCTTAATTCTTTACTCAGTCAGAGTTTTGCCCATCTTTGTTCTAGCCATGACTGTTACCTTGACTATTGCCATGACTGTTACCTTGACTATTGCCATGACTGTTACCTTGGCTATTGCCATGACTATTGCCTTAAGGTGTTTACAAGAGACAAACACTGGCTGTTACCCTGTTTCTGCTGTTAGTTCCATTTCAGAGGGCAAACGGGAGGCTGATTGTAAGTGCCTTAACTTGAGTCCATCTATCTTTTGTCTCAGGAGATGCTAACAGTTTAAAGTATCCAGCCTGAAGCCCACTTCTTCATGTCCCGTGAAATGCAAACAGGCGGCCAGTTGTAAATGTCTAACCTGGAGCCCACCTATCTCCTACATCATTTGCAGGTCTTCAGGGGCCAGACACTGAGAAGAACAGTCCGGGGGTCTCCCTTGATTCTGTGCCTATTAACATTCACATTGGTATAAGAGGATTTGTTGCTAAATGCAGAAACCCTCATTCCTGCCACCATTCAGACGTCACTCTGGGTAGTGGTGGGTGGAAGGGTTAGGAGAATCTTGTGATCAGATGGCACCTTTCCAGGATCAGGCTCCTTGAACTGGTTTTGAAACACCCTGAATGAAGGTAGTAATGTCAGCTCGCTTCATGACATTCTGAGCACAGTGAGCCCTCAGAATTCAGCGACCACATGCACCACCAGTGAGGAAGACAGTGGTCTCTTCTGCACTCTGGCCTTCTTTCATAGGAATCTCTGGGAATATCCAGAGACATGATCATTTGTGTGGACAGCGCTGTTCTCAGGATGGCTAAGGCAAGGGGTCAGGTCTTTCTGGCTGACTCTGGAAATGTGATATGGGTGATGGGGAGTGGACCAGGAAAAGGAGAGTCTGGGCCCTGAGTGGCGACTATCCTAACTTGGAACACATTAGAAGGACTTCTCTGGAGTCCTTCTTTGAGGAACTTCTTCTATATCTCAGAAATAATAATGGGACAGCTTGAGGGCCAGGCTAAGTTCTTCACATTATTTTAGCCAGATCTATTAAGGCAGAAGATACTCGGGCCTTGCATTTTATGCACCCTGGTTTTTAAAAAATCTATCTTAGGGGAAGTCATTGTCCTGAAGGAGCATCACTCACTGATGTTGTTAGATGGATATTGTTGGATGTTCACTGAGGACAATTAAAAACTGTTGGGTACTGTATAAAACAGAGCAGTGTTATTTCACTGCAGGAACCTTTTTCATATCTGAACTCCTGAGGAGGTGCGTGAGTGACAGATACTGCCAGTCCTTGGCCCATTGGTGAATTCAGCCATTCAGAAGCCAAAAGTGTCCTGGCTGTGGGTGGTCTGCAGGAATTCTTTATTCCAGCTACAAAAATTCAGTAATTATACTGTGTTCCTGAAGTATTTTATTAACTTCAGTTCAGTTCAGTCACTCAGTTATGTCCAACTCTGCGACCCCATGGATAGCAGCATGCCAGGCCTCCCTGTCCATCACCAACTCCTGGAGTTCACTCAAACCTATGTCCACTGAGTCGGTGATGCCATCCAACCATCTCATCCTCTGTTGTCCCCTTCTCCTCCTGCCTTCAGTCTTGCCCAGCATCAGGATCTTTTCCAATGAGTCAGTTCTTCACGTCAGGTAGCCAAAGTATTGGAGTTTCAGCTTCAGCATCATTTCTTCCAATCAACACTCAGGATTGATCTCCTTTAGGATGGACTGGTTGGATCTCCTTGTAGTCCAAAGGACTCTCAAGAGTCTTCACCACCACAGTTCAAAAGCATCACTTTTTTGGCGCTCAGCTTTCTTTCCAACCCTCACATCCAACTTTCCTTCCAACTCTCACATCCATATGTGACTACCATAGCTTTGACTAGATAGACCTTTGTTGGCAAAGTAATTATTAACATCAGTTGAAACAATTACCTGGGGGTGATGACAAATAACATACTTATAAAATATAGAGAAAAATCCTTGTGCTGTAAGAGAGATCATGAGAAGGACAGAAAGTTTGCATCAGAATAGAAAGGACCCAAAGCTTTTGCCTTTGGGAGAATGCAGCTCTTTGACACAAATAAGAGCTTCTTTCATGAGAGCCACCATTTTGTCCTGGTGGATTCATTAATTTATTAGGTGGTGTGGATGGTGGGGTTGGGCATCCATAGGTGAATTGAGTCTTTGAGCCATCATGGTTTCTTGGAGGTTTCCTGGAGGCCAGGAAGAGATTCTTGTCATGGAATGTGGGATTGCGTCCACTATCATGTACATCAGTGATTTTTATCTGGTAGAGAGAATGAGCTGATGGGGCCTCAAGGGCATTCTTTTACTTGTTGAAAACGAGTCATTGGCTTTCAAGTAGAGATAACTAAGCACCCAAAAAGTTGTAAATAATAAAATGTATCTACAGTGTGTGTACACCTATGAAACGCTTAATAGTTTAAATTAGAGAAGAAAAATAACAAGCGAGTTATGCCGTTTTCCCCCTCTCTTGAGGATCTCTCACACTTTTATCCTTCTTGCTTGAGAACTGTAAAAGTGATCAATCTTAGATTGGGAAATGTTTTCCTAATACAACTAACTATGGTATATGAGTATAATAAATTACTGGAATTTATTAAATGATGACTAAGTGAATTCAGGTAGCTGCATGAAAAATCTATGTTAAATAATACTAAATAAAAAATAATTTGAACATTTAGGTAAATAGTGATTTCTCTGAGTGCCAATGATGTCTCTATAATGATAAGGGTTAGGAGGGGCCCAGCTTTATGATAAACTTATTGTTTTAAAATTAACATTATTGCAGTATAATTAATATGCAATAAAATGCACCAGTTTTGAAAGTGTTCAGTTCAATGACCTTTTGCAAATGTACACAGCTGCGTGTCTGCCATCTCAATAAAGACCTTCTCATTATTCCAAGAAGCTGCCTCATGCCTCCGTGTAGTCAGCTCTCTCTACTACCCCTGTCTCAGTCAACTACTGGTCTGCTTTCTGTTCCTGTAGATTAGTTTTGCTTTCCTAGAATTTCATACAGGCTGAATCTTACACTTTCTTTTGTGTCTGGCTTCTTTCTTCAGCATAATAATATTGATGTTCATTTGTTGTTACTCAGATCAGAACTTCATTCCTTTTCACTGCTTGAGTATTATCTATTGTGTGGGTATGTGTGGGTATTGTGTGGGTTTCTATATTTAGTTATGGATGGAATTCTGGGTTGTTTCCAGCTTTTGGCTATCATGGATAAAGCTTTCATGACCATTTCTGCGAGTCATTGTATGGACATATGTTTTTATTTCTTTTGAATAAATATATGGAGTGGAATTGCTGGCTAAACATTCTGTTTAAAAATGTCTTTATTTATTTTGCTTGCATCTTTTGTGATTTGGTCTATTTTAGCCTCCAATAAATACCTCTGTGTTATAATCATTTGATCAAAGTTATTCTGATGGAAAAGAGCCATTGTCTGGTTTTCTTTTTAGTTGATGTTTAACTGGCTGGGCTCTGGAAGCAGTCCAGATCCACGGCAATTTCTTTTGTAGTGTTGCCTCTATTTCAGGAAACTGAAAGCATGTCTTAGTTTATAAGGGGAAAAGAAGAAATACTCTCTGCGGTAAAATTTAGGAAGACAAGAACTAGAGACAGAGGGACAGTTGAGTGTCCGAATCATCAGCAAATGAGTTGGCCGGAAAGACTTGGTCGGCAAAAGGATTAAGATGAGCACAGAGGCAGGAGACTTAAGACTCTTGAATAAATACCAAAGGGTAAATGCTGAGCACAGAACAGACTTCATAGTCATGCATCTGCAAGACCTTTCCATCTTTCAAATACAGAAAGTGACAAAATACCAACATGTCACTTTACCCTGGGTTCTTTAGAAATTCTCCGAGATGATAACTTTTAGGAATATAATACTTTCTCATGAAAAGAAAGCAGATGTAGGTTCCTTTTCTTTCTGTATGGCTGGGTCTTCATTGCTTTGTGCAGGCTTTCTCTAGATGCAGCAGTCAGGGGGTTGCTCTCTATTTGTGGTGTGCAGGCTTCTCACTGCGGTGTCTTCTCTTGTTGCAGAGCGTGAGTTCTAGAGCCTGGGCTTCAGTAGTTGTGGTGCACAGGTTCGTTGTTCCAGGGTGTATGGGATCTTCCCAGACCAGGGATTGAACCCATGTCCCCTACAACTGGGAGGCAGATTCTTTACCACTGGGCTACTAGGGAAGTCCCAGTACATTTGTTTCTTAAAAGCACATAATGTTGGATGTTAGAGAATCCTGCCACATCAGAAGGATTGTTCTTTTTTCTACAAAACAGATTTTGTTTTCTTTCTTTCTCTTAAATCCAGATATAAGCTCGTTCCATCTACTGCTTGAAAGCATCTTTTAATGTGATTTTGTAATCAGCATTTGTTTGCCTAAAAGGCACAGTTACTCATATCAGTTCAAGCAAAAATGTACATGGAAAAAATATAAGGCTGTATCACTAAACTAATGGTAGGAAGGATGGCCAGTTTTCATGGGCACTGGGCCAGGAGGTGGAAAGCCAGTGGGAACGCAGGAGTTCTGTCTCTGACGCTGCCATTCTCTGAATCATACTCTGTGTCTGTGTCTCCTTCACTGTGTCTCTGTTACAGTACAGTAAGTTCTTTCAACTCTCATTCTCTGCAAATCTCCTTCATTCTCTCCTCTACTGGATGGTTTGAGCATCTGATCCATAGCCTCAACTCCTTTTTTTTTTAATTAATATTTTTTGATGTGGACCATTTTTAAAGGCTTTATTGCACTTATTACAGTATTGCGCTGTTCTGCTTTTTTGGTGGTGAGGCATGTGGAATCTTAACTCCCTGGCCAGGGGTCAAACCTACACCCCCCTGGACTGGAAGGCACCATTTTAGCCACTGGACCATCAGTAAACTCCCTCTACTCCTTATTAATGAGGCTTTCTTTGATACCAATTCTGATTTCAACTCTATATAGTCTTTCAGCTTTTCCTGACAATAATCTATGTGTCTAAGAGTTTAAATTCTCAAGAGAGAAAGAGAGAGAATCCCATTGGTAACAGAGAGGCCAATAGGTTAACAGGCATAGAGAAAGCTCTCCATCTTTTGTCCAATAGCTCATAGAGTTCTAAGCTGGTCACTTAGCCCTTCCCCTTTAAATAAGGACCAGGAGTATGGGAACTTAAAGAAAACTTGGGCATGGCTGGCACAACAGAATGATATGTCCAGTATGAATAAGCATCTACTTACTGAAAGTGGTAGAAAACCTGTCATAGTAGGCAGCAGTCATCTAATGCTTCCAGTAGATAGAAAAGCAGGCAGGCCAGTAGACCAGCAGTATCAGACTATGCAGTTAGTCACACTACAAACTTTGTAGTTATTTTGAAAGAACATTCTTTCCTCAAGTCTAATTAAAATTGGCTAGATTGCCAATGGCCTGCTAACTGATTTGACTTAAAACAGCTACCATTAATGCGTATTGGATAAAGCATGAAGAGTAAGTGCAGAGGTGAGTCAATTTAAGGGATAATGTCTCAGAATCTGCATAGTATTGAAGAAAATATCTGAGTTTGGCCATGTCTGCTACATTGCCATCATCCCATCCAGCATTTTAGGATCCAAGCCATGAACCTGGAGCCTGTATTTTGACTAGTTTAATGTGTCATAATACTTGGATTTAATGGAAGCCAGCTATCAGCTTTGGGTTACTTTGTCTTTAACTCATCAGAGTGTAAATGGGCTTCAAGGTAATTTTTAATCTATATGTAAATTAGCTGTTTCTATAACAGCCGTAGTATGAATTTGAGTATTTGCAGACAAGAAGAATTGGATGCGAGCAATATTTTGAAAATAATGTCAAGAAATAGGCTGTACAAATGATACATGACATTCAGTGAATTTGAATATAGGTTATATTAAGACACTTTCAATTAAATTATTGTCACTGAAAATTTTCTGGGGCTGATAATGCATGAAGTAATGTATAGAACAGAAGGTGAAAATAAGATTTTATTGGAGGTTGTCAAATGATGCTAAAGGTCACACAGTAAAGAGCTTCTATTTGGCAGATTTTATATAAAATTTGATTGTATTTTACTGAATTCATTTTTTACTTAAATAGTAAAGTGCCTTAAATTTAAAGTGATTACAACTCTTTGGTTTTTTAATATGAAAATGACATGCTTTATCTATTATTTAAAGCTAAGTTTATTAGTCAATAAGCTTGTCTTGTATTTCTCTCTGTAGGCAGAGGAAAAAATCATGAAATCTTTATTCTTTTCTTAATTTTGATCAGTGTGAAAGCTGTGTTAGTATTTGATCTCCTAAATCTTCTACTCAATTATTTCTTTTTTAAGGAACAGTGTAGCAGGAAAAGGCAATGGCAACCCACTCCAGTACTCTTGCCTGGACAATCCCATGGATGGAGGAGCCTGGTAGGCTGTGGTCTATGGGTCGCTGAGAGTCAGACATGACTGAGCGTCTTTACTTTCACTTTTCACTTTTATGGGTTGGAGAAGGAAATGACAACCCACTCCAGTGTTCTTGCCTGGAGAATCCCAGGGACGGGGAGCCTGGTGGGCTGCCGTCTATGGGGTTGCACAGAGTTGGATGCAACTGAAGCAACTTAGCAGCAGCAGCAGCAGCACAGGGAAATGGTCTGAAGGACGTTAGTGAAAGTTGTCATTTAGTCGTTAAGTCGTGTCTTTGTGACCCCCTGGGCCATGGCCCACCAGGCTCCTCTCTCCAAGGGATTTCCCAGGCAAGAATACTGGAAAGGGTTGCCATTTCCTTCTACAGGGGGTCTTCCCAACCCAGGGATCAAACCCAGGTCTCCTGCATTGCAGGCAGATCCTTTACCTCTGAGCCACTGGTAATAAAAGTTACAGATGTTCAAAATTCATTAAAAATTCAATGGGTATTAGTCTCTAAAAGTACAAGGAACACAATAGAAAGCATGAAAAGTACCGAATGGCTTATTATAACTACCATTTTCCCTTCTCTAACAATTTAGTTAAATGGAAGGTGGAATATTGTCAGAGGCAGTGTCTATACCAAAGTTAACTAGTAACTTCAGACCACACAACTTGATGTTTTTTAGTTGCAACTGGTTTTAATTCAGTATGCTTTGAATTCATTTCCAAAGGGGGATAAATATATTTGTTAATAACTAGACCATTCAGGTATGACCTAAATCAAATCCTTTATGATTATACAGTGGAAGTGAGAAATAGATTCAAGGGACTAGATCTGATAGAGTGCCTGATGAACTATGGACGGAAGTTCATGACATTGTACAGGAGACAGGGATCAAGACCATCCCCAAGAAAAAGAAATGCAAAACCAAAATGATTGTCTGAGGAGGCCCTACAAATAGCTGTGAAAAGAAGAGAAGCGAAAAGCCAAGGAGAAAAGGAAAGATATACCCACCTGAATGCAGAGTTCCAAAAAATAGCAAGGAAAGATCAGAAAGCCTTCCTCGGTGATCAATGCAAAGAAATAGAGGAAAACAATAGAATAGAAAAGACTAGAGATCTCTTCAGGAAAATGAGAGCTACCAAGGGAACATTTCATGCAAAGACATTTCAATAAAAGACAGAAATGGTATGGACCTAACAGAAGCGGAAGATATGAAAAAGAGGTGGCAAGAATACACAGAAGAACTGTACAAAAAATATCTTCACGACCCAGATAATCACGATGGTGTGATCACTCATCTAGAGCCAGACATCCTGGAATGTGAAGTCAAGTGGGCCTTAGAAAGCATCACAAACCTAGTGGAGGCGATGGAATTCCAGTTGAGCTATTTCAAATCCTGAAAGATGATGCTGTGAAAGTGCTACACTCAATATACCTGCAACTTTGGAAAACTCAGCAGTGGCCACAGGACTGGAAAAGGTCAGTTTTCATCCCAATCCCAAAGAAAGGCAATGCCAAAGAATGCTCAAACTACCACACAATTGCACTCATCTCACATGCTAGTAAAGTAATGCTCAAAATTCTCCAAGTCAGGCTTCAGCAATATTTGAACCATGAAATTCCAGGTGTCTAAGCTGGTTTTAGAAAAGGCAGAGGAACCAGAGATCAAATTGCCAACACCCACTGGATCATCGAAAAAGCAAGAGAGTTCCAGAAAAACATCTATTTCTGCTTTATTGACTATGCCAAAGCCTTTGACTGTGTGGATCACAAGAAACTGTGGAAAATTCTGAAAGAGATGGGAATGCCAGACCACCTGACCTGCCTCTTGAGAAATCTGGATGCAGGTCAGGAAGCAACAGTTAGAACTGGAGATGGAACAACAGACTGGTTCCAAATAGGAAAAGCAGTACATCAAGGCTGTATATTGTCACCCTGCTTATTTAACTTATATGCAGAGTACATCATGAGAAACTCTGGACTGGAAGAAATACAAGCTGGAATCAAGATTGCCAGGAGAAATCTCAATCACCTCAGATATGCAGATGACACCACCCTTATGGCAGAAAGTGAAGACCTAAAGAACCTGTTGATGACAGTGAAAGAAGAGTGAAAAATTTGGCTTAAAGCTCAACATTCAGAAAACGAAGATCGTGGCATCTGGTCCTGTCACTTCATGGCAAATAGATGGGGAAGAAACAGTGGAAACAGTGGCTGGCTTTATATTTTGGACTCCAAAATCACTGCAGATGGTGATTGTAGCCATGAAATTAGAGACACTTACTCCTTGGAAGGAAAGTTATGACCAACCTAGACAGCATATTAAAAAGGGAGAGGCATTACTTTGCCAGCTAAGGTCCCTCTAGTCAAGGCTATGGTTTTTCCAGGGGTCATGTATGGATGTGAGAGTTGAACTAGAAAGAAAGCTGAGCGCCGAAGAATTGATGCTTTTGAGTTGTGTTGTTGGAGAAGATTCTTGAGAGTCCCTTTGACTGCAAGGAGATCCAACCAGTCCATCCTAGAGGAGATCAGTCCTGAGTGTTCATTGGTAGGACTGATGTTGAAGCTGAAACTCCAATCCTTTGGCCACCTGATGTAAAAAGCTGACTAATTGGAAAAGACCCTGATACTGGGAGGGATTGAGGACAGGAGGAGAAGGGGATGACAGAGGATGAGATGGTTGGATGGCATCACTGACTCAATGGACATGAGTGTGTGTAAACTCCAGGAGTTGGTCATGGACAGGCAGGCCTGGCATGCTGCAGTCCATGGAGTTGCAAAGAGTCAGACATGACTGAGCGGCTGAACTGAACTGAATGATTAGAATTATTGTTGTCAGGATTGATCTAGGTCTAAAGTACAAATCATTGTCATTAAGATTAGTATTAAACGCCCTTAGGATTAAAGAACTCCTGTACCTATCAAGTTACTATTTTGATTGTCCAGAGATATTAAACACCCTTGTTCTTATAATATCAACTCAAAGGATTTTAAACATTCTTTCTTTATTTGTATTTTTATAACCTCCTGGCATTTAACTACCATGCTGGATGATTCTCACTGTGAAGCCACTCTCATGAAATTGTATTCTTGCTGGGAAATGATTTTTATTACATAAGAAAATGAATGTGCAGAGACCAGTGAGCTGTGTCCACTGATAGACTATAATTTCAGACTGTGATGTCAAAGCAGAGTTGAGATTTGTGACAACAGTTGGGGATTGCACTGCTCTGCACTTCTGTGGCAGCAATGAACCATGCAATCTCATTCCACGTTTTGCACACATAAGTTTCGTTTACGTAGTCATGTATGGAGAGCTTTCATGAACACAGGAAATATTAACAAGGATTAATGTGTTGGCTCTGCACATTTCATTACAGTCCTGTTGGCACTGAAATGTTTTTATCCATTGTCCAGAAGGAGCACTTGTATCCCATTCCATCAAAGGACTGAGAAAGGGGATTTTACCACTGCCCAAAACTGTTTACTGCTGGGCACAAAACAGTAGCTATTATTATTACTGAACCTACTGTCAATGTTTTTTGATGACTTTGTCTGAAAAATAGCATGTGTTTTCTGTTGACTAGTGCACTATGAAGTTCTCTGTCTTTAATGGTTCAAAACAGTTGGGTGTAAACCAAATTGATTTGGTTACCTTTTGAGGAAAGAGGCATTGCTGCATAGGGTTTTTTTTTTTTTTTTGTGTGTGTGCTCATAGTTTGGAAGATAGCCTGCTGGTTTTGGAAGCCACATTCTTTCAAGAACCTTTGTGAGCCTGAGTCCCCCAGGAAACAGTAATGCTGATGGAAGGCAGAATTTTGCCCCTGTCCTCCTGTGAACCCTACCCTCTGATGGACTGCTCTGGGTTGCTGCTGCTGCTACTGCTGCTAAGTCGCTTCAGTCGTGTCCGACCCTGTGCGACCCCATAGATGGCAGCCCACCAGGCTTCACCATCCCCGGGATTCTCCAGGTAAGAACAGTGGAGTGGGTTGCCATGCTACATTAAATGGCAAAAGGGGCTTTGTTGATGTAGTTCAAATTAAGATCTTAAGATAGGAAGGTTATCCTCAATTGTCCAGGCAGGTTCAGTCTAATCTAACAAGGCTTGAAAAGTAGATAACTTTCTGGAAAACTTGCTGGAGTCAGTGAAAGAGATGGCATAAGAAGAAATCTGACCCATTTAAAGCATCACGAGGACTACTGCTGTTGCTGGAGGAGACCACATGGAGAGCTAGAGAAAGGATATGGGCAGCTGTTAGGGGCAGAAGCTATCCCCCTTCCTTGTGTCCCCAGGATTACAGCAGCAAAGAAATGGGAACCTCAGTCCTGCAACTGCAAGAAACTGAATTTGGCCAGTGTGAGTGTGCTTGGGAGCAGACTCTTTCCCAGCACTTTGACTAAGGAGCAACTCTACCAACACATTGATTTTGGTACTGTGAGACCCTCAGGAGAGGATGCAGCCCAGTCCATCTAGACCTTTGACCTTTAGAAGCTATGAAATGATATATTTTCATTGTTTAGGTCATTAAGTCTGTGATAAATTGTGATTGCCTTAATGGGAAACTAATACAATGTCCATCCCTGAGAGATCCCCAGATATAGGTCTGGTATTTCTGTTGCAGGGAAAAGCCAATTCTGACTCCATGGTGAAACTGTTTCTTTGACTTGCTTTCTGTTACTTTTGTTATTATAGTCATACCTAATGGTCTGCTTCAGAGAATCCTGCCCCTCTGCCTGAACGTTAAAGTAAAGTGCCTTTATTCAGGACCCTGCCTACCTGTGGAGGGCAGGAAGGAAGAACTTAACACATCCCCTGCCCATAGCTGGTGGTTCTAGGAGATATTTGCAAGAGTAATGGCCTTTTTATAATACTTCGTTTCCTCACCCTCTCCAGCTCTGTTCTATGAAAGAGCCTGGCATCGAGACCTTGATAAGTTGGTTATTTTGAGACGTTAGTCTGCCATCTTGTCTGTGTATTCCTTTCTTCAACGCCTCATCTCTCAGATTTATTGGCCTGTAGTGAGGCAAGCAGAGCAAGCTTGGACTTGGCAGCATTTCCACTGGGTCAGATTTCATCTATTAATACTTCCCTGGTGATGTATTCCTTGCCATTTAAATTCAGCTCTTGTCACTCCTGGCCCATCCTGTGATTTGGTATAACATCTGTTAGTGTCCTGTAACTTCTAGGATACATACAAGATTCTTGTAACACCTGTAATAGCCTATAATTTCTTTGATTCACACAAAAGGAGTCTACACAGGTAGAAAGTGTAGTTGGGGAAGCCGCTTATCTAATCCAAGTAACCTGTACCTCTAGAAAATGATGAAATTATATCAAAATCTATTTTTAAAACATGCGAAGTATCTCTTTCCTACCTTCATACTTTCTGCTGACAGCCTCCCTCCCTCTGAGCAATTGATTTTTAGTGGTATGCAATTTAGATTTAGAAAACGGAAATTTGTCATATGAGACCATAATGTTAGGTTACTTCAAGGTTGTCATTAACAAACTCAAACATTACTTGCTCAACAGAGAATTGCCTCTCCTTGGTCCACTCTAGCTCAGAGAGCAAATTAACTCATTTGTTTTCTCAGAAATTTGCTTCTGGAGTTAGATGGGAAGAATATGAGTTTACAGCTGAGTTAACTACAGCTATGAGAGCCCTTTCCATTAATTGCTGGCTCTTGCAGGAAGCGTGTTATAGCCATTACTTCATTTCCTTTGCCAATTTTTGAAAACACCCAAAGGTTTAATAAGTGGAATGTGCCTTTGCATTCTGAAATAAATAAGCAGGACAGCCAATTAAGGATACATGCATATGAATCAAATTTTTTTTCAACATTTGTGCTTGTGGGAAGAAAAATGATATAGAGGGCATTTGTAAAATTTCTCACAAAATGGGTAGGGTTGGGAGGTTCACTGGATTAAGACTGGCTACTCATTTCCCACTCCAGTATTCTTGCTTGGAGAATCTCGTGTACAAAGGAGCCTGGTGGGCTACAGTTCGTGGGGTCGCAAAAAGTCGGACACGACTGAGCGACTAACACACACACACACACACACACACACACACACACACACACATTTCCTTATCTTTGAAGTCACAGAGCTGGGCTTGAATCCCGGTTCCATCATTTACTGACTTTGTGAGGTTGAGTGACTTACTTAGCTTCTCTGATCTTCAGTTTTCTCATCTTTGCCATGGAGATAATGTCACATACCTTGAATCTTTAAAGTACTTGGCACAGTTCTCCCAAATGACCCTCAATAGTGGTGCTTTCAATCAAGACAATTCAAAGTTCTTTGTTAGTTCCCTACACATAGCACGTTCTATGTAAAATTTTAAGTAGATAGAAATCTCAGCTCATTTCTCCCCCTAAGCATGGTTAGGAGAAGGCAATGGCATCCCACTCCAGTACTCTTGCCTGGAAAATCCCATGGACAGAGGAGTCTGGAAGGCTGCAGTCCATGGGGTCGCAGAGGTTCAGACACGACTGAGCGACTTCACTTTCACTTTTCACTTTCATGCACTGGAGAAGGAAATGGCAACCCACTCCAGTGTTCTTGCCTGGAGAAGCCCAGGGACGGGGGAGCCTGGTGGGCTGCCGTCTATGGGGTTGCACAGAGTCGGACGCGACTGAAGTGACTTAGCGTCAGCAGCGGCAGTAGCAAGCATGGTTAAGCACGGTTAAAAGTTTTCTATACCTCCCCAAAAGAAAAAGGATGACAAAATAAAACAGCCAAGAGAGAAGGGATGTACAGAGGAAAGGAGCATGACGAGGACAGGTTGTACATGGAAACTATCCTGTATAAGCTCTCGAAACTTATATCATTGACGTTTAAATATCACTGACATTTAAATATCACTGTCGTTTGTCCCCTAGAGCCAAATTACTCTGAAAAGTCTTTAAATATATTTTTAAAATGTTTTTTTTTTTCCAGGCACTGTCTATGACATGTTAACATCATATCTTTCAAGTCAAATGTCAGTCTTGAATCTGAAGTTATTTCTTGTGCATTTGAGAATAGAAATTGAGCTTCTAATGTGCTGTGTTTATGGTGGTAGTAGGGCATGTCAAGACAGGTCTGAACATAAAAGAAATTATTGTTTCACCTTTTCTGAGAATCTCAGAGAACTGTCTTCTTAAATAGAATGCTAATCTTTTTCCTATGATAGAAAGTTACATTGTAAAAAATGCTGTGTATTAAAACCAACCTTCCTTTTCTGTTTAGATGTCCATCCAGCTAGAAGCCATGAGGGGATTTGTTCTTTATCTTAGTGGAGGATGTTATGATGATCATTTTAGGTAAAGAAGAAATAAAAACAGGCTTTTAAACAATAAAAGAAACAGAAAAAACAGAAAAAAGGTAGTTTTTCTCTTTAACTTAAAATATGAATCTCAGGTGAGTTTTTCTTAGCTGGCAGAAAGGATATGTTAAACTGTTTGCAATAAATAAAAGACATTCTTCGGTATGAGGTGGAAAGCCTTTCCATGTCAGAAGTACTGACCCCAGAGTCGAAAGTCATAAAAGCCCAGAATGAAAGTCATTCAGTTGTGTCCGAGTCTTTGCAACCCCATGGACTGTGGCCTGTTAGGTTCCTCTGTCCATGGAGATTCTCCAGGCAAGGATACTGGAGTGGTTTGCCATGCCCTCATTCAGGGGATCTTCCCAACCCATGGACAGAACCCAGGTCTCCTGCATTGCAGGCAGAATCTTTACCATATGAGCCACCAGGGAAGCCTTAAAAATCCGGAATTCACCCTCAATCCCCTATCTTGCTCACCCCACACACTCAGCATCATAAAGTTCTACATCTTCTTCCTGTCTATTTAGTCTTTTTCATCTCTGCAACTCCACTTCCTCCCTTTCCTCCTGCCTAGACTTTGCAGGTCTTCTAACTGGTTTCCCTGTTTTCAGTATTACTGCCGCCCCTCCTACCACCACCGTAGTTCATCTCTGTAGTTCTGTTAATGTGATCTATCTGAAATGAATCAGATCAGGTTGCTCGCCTACTTGACCGCTGACCAATTTCTATTGCTTAGAGAATGAAGACCAAATTTATTGCTTTGCTGTGTCAGGAGCTCATGGTCTGGCCTTTGGCCATTTCTCTTTTTTTGACCCCATCCTCAAGCCCTGCACCCCACCTCCAACTTGCTATTTCCAGCATCTATCTGACTGTTTCATTCTCTGTATCTTGGCTCTATCTCTTTTGACGGATCCCCCATACCCCGATTTTCCTTATAAACCTGCATCCTCGAGACTGAGTCAGTGCTCACTCTGTGACTCTCCCTGCCCCGCCCGCATAGACCTGACTTCCCCCCACTTCAAGTCCCCTCTGTATTCTGTAGAGACCTCTGGACACAGTGCCCACCATATGGTTTTGTGTTTGTTTCAAGTGACCATTTCCCAGTTCTGGGCTTAATCTAATTGAGATTAAAACTGCATCTTATCTGGCAAGTAGCAATGTGCTTGGCGTCTAGCGTGCACTTATTACGTTTGTGGAAAGGAGGAAGGAAAGGAAAGATCTGGATGGAACTGGATGCTTGCCAGCTATAAGAATTCTGAGAAGGCATGTGATGTCTCTGAGCTTAGTTTTACTCACCTGTAAAGTGACAGTAATGTTATCACCCCTTCATTGAATTTAAAACCTTTCATCCACGGCCTGTTAGTCCCAGCTTTAAACACCATCTGCCCTCTGCGACCTCATTTCAGACCTCTATCTGCTTCCTTCCCAGTTTTTTCAGAGGAATTTATCTTCTGAAAGTTTCCAGAGTATGCCAAGCTGTTTGTCCACCCCACACGGCCCCCTTGCACACACCACCTTTATTCTTGCTGACTTCTCTGAATGGGAGGTGCTACCCCAGCCTCTGCTGGGTTGTCTGTTTCTCATCAAACAGCACCTCCTCAGAGGGGCCTTGACTCATCCCCTCTCTAGAGTAGGGCTCTCTGTACATGTCTGCTTATTTGCTTTGCTTTATAGTATTCTTACCGACATGATGGACATGAGTTTGGGTGAACTCTGGGAATTGGTGATAGACAGGGAGGCCTGGCGTGCTGCAATTCATGGGGTCGCAAAGAATCGGACACGACTGAGCGACTGAACTGAACTGAACTGAACTGATAGTATTCTTGGTTTTTCCTCTTTATATGGTACTCTGTACTTACCATAAGGTCTTTGTTTACTCTGGTTTTTTTTTGGTTGTATTTCCTTCCCACTATAATTTTGACTTCAAGTGGGAGGCAAAGATCATTTGTCCTATTTGCCATTTCTTTCCTAGGGCCTGACACAGAGCAGGTTCCTCATAAGTCCTGACATATGAACCAATCTCTAAGGGTGATTTTTGAAGATCGGGTACAGTATGTGAGTCAAGTTTATAAAGCAGAAGCTCTATACAGTGTGAAGCATGGTTGTTATCACAACTGGAACAGACATAGAGGAACCTGGGAAGATACCTGCCACCTTTCATTCTCCCAGGAAATGAAGGAACATGCAGCTTGACAACCAGTAATTACTCATTTTCTAAGTGTGGACTAGTCCAGCAAGAGAGGGTTCCTCCAGGCCAAAGGCAGATATTTTTTCCTTAACATATTTTCTTCTATAAGTTGACTAGAATATGGGTGATAAAGAAGGCATGCTAGTATTTTTTCTTTCTTTTTAAAAGATACTTAGATATGTCTTAAACTTTAGGTTCTCTGCACACAAATTTCTTTGCTCCTGAAAATTGAAATATGGTTGTGGTTTAGCCACTCAGTTGTGTCTGACTCTTGCGACCCTGTGGACTATAGCCCGCCAGGCTTCTCAGTCCATGGGATTCTCCAGGCAAGAATACTGGAGTGGGTTGCCATTTCCTTTTCCAGGGGACCTTTCCGACCCAGGAATCAAACCCAGGTTTCCTGCATTGCAGGCAGATTTTTTACTGACTGAGCTATGAGGGAAGCCCAACTGAAAATTGAAATAGCACATCAAAAGTTTTATTACAGTTCAGATTTTTGAAAACCAGAGACTGTAGTTCATATGTGCTATTCTAATTATGCTCTGGTCAAGCTACCCATTGTCTTTTTTACATTCCGTCTACACAAGTTTATTAGCTTCAAATTCTTGATATTGAGTTTCATCTTCCTGACCTCAAGCTTCTAAGACAGGCAGTCCTTGAGACCTGTTGGGCTTCTTTTGGTCGAATCGAAAAGTGGAACTAAAGTATATTCAAGTCATTCAAATCCAAACTACATATATTCTTAATGAGTTACCTGTATCGAGGTAGAGAAGACATCTTAGAACTTACAGGTTAGCAACATTTTAGAATACAGTCTGTCCCAGTGTAGGGTAGCTTTCTCAAGCTGCTGTATAATGATGTGAAAATTACTAGCAAGAAACAGCAATACAGGAAGTACAAGAATAAGGATTATGGCTAACCTGACTCTGTGTCATGGTTATTCTTCACGTTCGTATCCTCAGCGAGATCTCTGTGGCACAGGCAGCGATGATAGCTACATCTAAATCTTTCCGTTCTTAATGCAGTCTCAGCTTCCTGCCATGGTTCTCTCTGAAGCAGAGGAAGCTGGTATTCAACAATGCATCATCCTTTCCACCCTTTTCTTCTGGGCAGTTAATAATGTCCTCACCTTTCTTCCTGTGGGGTATGTCTCCATCAGAGAGTAAGTTCTTTTCTCTGTCCCGTCCACCCTGTTGGGTGGATAGCCCTCATACTTTCATCTGCTAGTATTAGCATTCATCTGTGGATCTGACCTACAGCAATTTGAGTGACTTTTTATTTCCTCATTCTGCACCCCCCCCCATTTATGAATTGGAATTCATCTGAAAAAAAGTTATTTTTTCTCTTTCATTTGCTTGTTTATTCAAGCAGGTATTTATATCAGTACAAATGCATGTATATTAAATTACTTTATTCTGTGGATCATAATGCAATGCTGTCATTATTTTCTTGCTCAAATTGTTTCATATTTTGGCCATTGTGAGCTCTTTTGTGTCGGCTCCTGTGTCCTTTCCACATCCCCCTCCCCATCCTTTCTTGACCACTTGTTTACTTTTATGAATTAAAAGATGCTCCAGACTCATTCAGTATTTTTCCTGCCTCAGCTTTAGAATCTGCCACTTCTTCAAAGAAACCCTCTGGTTTCTTTCATTAGAGAATGGCCTTTAGAAACTAAAATGTGAATAATGAGTGTGCTCATTGCCACCAGGGTATCATTTTCTTCCTTTTCTCCTTATTTGTAACGTCTTTTCTGAACATGAGAAACTTGGTCCTTATTATCTACGATGTAGTCACTTATTTTGTTCAACTCTAGTGGAAGATAAAGTAGTTTCAGAATTGATAGCTCATATCTCTGAGAAACAAATTTACTGACTCAAGTACAGTATTAGTTCACAATTTGAAAAACCCATAATATATTTTGTGTTAAATCAGTATCTGAATTGTGATCACTGCTCTTGTATTTTAGCTTTTATTTTTTTTCCAAGGGAGGAAAACTTGCAAAAAGTATTCCCACACAAACTAGAGGCTGCTTCACCTTGTTTATTACATTTCCTCAAAACTTCAAAAATACTCTTTTTATCCAGCAAGTTTGTTTGGAAATTAAGTTTGGAAAGATTGTATTGAATGAATAGTTTAAATAGATTTTTACGTATGTTCATACTTCACTGTTTTAGAAAGTTTATGTTGCTGCTGCTGCTGCTGCTAAGTCGCACCAGTCGTGTCCGACTCTGTGCGACCCCATAGATGGCAGCCCACCAGGCTCCCCCGTCCCTGGGATTCTCCAGGCAAGAACACTGTAGTGGGTTGCCATTTCCTTCTCCAATGCATGAAAGTGAAAAGTGAAAGTGAAGTTGCTCAGTCATGTCGGACTCTTTGTGACCCCATGGACTGCAGCCCACCAGGCTCCTCCGTCCATGGGATTTTCCAGGCAAGAGTACTGGTGTGGGGTGCCATTGCCTTCTCCAAGTTTATGTAGTTCTAATTAAAAAGTTGAGGTTGTCACTTAATTCCTTGAGGTATATTTGTTGTTGGTGGTGTTTTTAGTCAGGAATAGCATCCTTCCCAGTATGCGTAGCTGTAAACATGCTTCCCTAGGGAAGCATGACAACTGTACCCAAGATTCAGGGGCCCAGATGAACAGACTGGGTAACTCGCAGCTCTAACAGAAGGAAGGCAGTTTCTCTTTGTGGGTGGCAAGCATACGTGTCCACTCAAATGCACACATGTGCAGGCACACACGTGTGCACTCACAGACATGTGGGCACACATGTAGTCCAGGCCAACGGCCTATTTTGCAAATCAGTTTCTGCATCTGTTTAATGGGAGAAATTTGTTTTTAAAATTTGGTCTGTGTTTTAAACATCTATACATTCTGAGGAACCTTTAAATGTGTGTGTACAGTTGCCTGAAATATTTTGGAATTCTCCTTCGCCATTGTGTTCATAAACAGCTTACAAGTTACTCAACGTAATAAGCTACTTCATAGTGATATCTTATATGTTGATAGTAAATGGCATTATCCAGTTTGACCCTTCACTTTACTTATCATCCTTGGCTCTGAATAAGTTTTGGTTATTTCAGGTGTTCTTTTAAAGATAAAAAATTTCCACCCCTGACAAAATAAACCTTTAGGGATGTTAAGAATGATGATAATCCTGAAGAGGACTCCCCTGGCCCCAGACTGCCCCTCTCCCCTAACACAAAATTTGAAGCAGTTGCAGCTTTGTTAAAATCACTAGTCATTAAAAGCTCATCCTTTCTCCTATGATACACATTCACTGATGGTTTTGTTTTTCAAAAGGTTGCAGCGTGCACATTTTTGTGAGTTGATGAAGATCCTCTGTTTCTGTTCAGTTTCACATTTAGGGAAATGAGATGCCCCAAAAGAACACCACATGCCTCTAGCAGCAGGCCAGCGTCAGGCCGTCGTGCATCACCAGTGAGCCTGCCACTGCCCCTCTGTTTCCATCTGATCCTCAGAGACTCGATGACAAGGTTGTGGCCCATGGGATGCTTACTAGGTCAGAACCAGAAGACCTGGTTAGGAAACTGGTGGTTGATCTAACGAGGGGTGCCTTTCAAAGCACTTGTGCAATATTTGGTACCCAGTTGGTCCTCAGATGTTGATTTACAAATCTGAAAGTTAACAGTAAAAGCTATAAAAGTCAAAACTTACTATATCTTATATACACAATTTCATAATGAGATAATTTTAATAATGCAATACAGTGGATCTCTTAATTCTTAATGTAAAAAGTGTAAAAAGATGAATGAATCTAGCCTATAATTACTCTGCCAGGTTATGAGGTGTAAGGAAGTAATTTTAGAATATTGTATAATTGTACTTTAAACCCTAGATTGCGTTAAGTCAGAGTAGTAATTTTTCAGGTCTCCTGTGGCAGGGTTTATTTTCTCAGTATAGAAATGTTTAATTCATCATGCAAAAATGTGTGTGTATGTTAGGCCTGTTTTCCATGCCCCCAGGATTCCTTGCTTCCATCTCCCCGTGTTCATCCATAGCATACATGCAGTGCACTTGTGCATGCCTGTTCATACACGTGTGCGGGCATGTGGGAACACACACACACACACACACACACACACACACACACACACACACACACAGAGCACGTGCAAACTCAACCTGAAGTGTTGGTTGCTCAGTCATGTCTGACTCTTTGCAACCCAATGGACTGTAGCCCAGCAGGCTCCTTTGTTCATGGAATTCTCCAGGCAAGAACGCTGGAGTGGGTTGCCTTTTCCTTCTCCAGGGGATTGTCCCTACCCAGGGATCAAACTCGGCTCTCCCACATTGCAGGAGGATTCTTTACCAACTGAGCCACCAAGGCAAGCAGGTATGATTGGTCACCATTTACTTTAGGATTTGGATTTGTAAAAAAACTCTCTCTCTTCTATTTTTCTCCTTCGGAGAAAACTAAAGAGAAATCATTTAACATCCTCAAATTTACTGGCCTCATGCATTCTCTTTCTTCCCTCACCTGTAAGCCTCCTAATCTTGCCAAGGTTTTCTACTATGCGCATGTCAGATGCAGATTACAAGCCCCCAGGGGCTGGATTCACACTGGCCTCTTGGCTTTTTTACAGAACCTTACATAACCTTGTCACTGGCTTGATGTTCAAGCAAATAACGCTAGCATCCTTAGTAAGGCCTTTGCACTGAAAACCGAGGAAGTTCAACCACAGTGAACATGCTGAGAATAAAATCAGGCACTGCTATAATTATTAGGTCAGAGGCAGTTAAGTGCAATTATTTCTGTACTGAACAAAGACAGGTGGGGCTGTGGCTGGCTTTCCCATGAGAGGGCAAAGTGGGTGAGGGCTGGGGATGCTCCGTCGATAAAGCCCACACGCGTCCAACACCCACATGCTGCCTCCTATGTGTTTTTCCCATCTATGCTTATTCTTTCTCTTTGTTTTTAAAAGCAGTCCTAAATTGCTTAACGCTTTTTTCTGCTCTTTACACTCTTTTCTGTGCTTGCAGGCAAGGACAGTAAATTAAGCATATCTAAAGACTAAATGCTCAAAATCACCTTGGATAATTGGCTTAAGGGGTTGGAACATACTTTTCCCTCCATTTCTAATCCTCATGCTACTTCTCCTCTGAGGGTACATCTGTCAATAGTTGATGGAGCTTTCTTGGGTAAGTGAGCTGTTGCTTGGGATGTTATAAATCATATTTGGAATCAAGTTTATTTTCAAGCTGCTTTTAAAGTCTCAGTGCTGTGCTAACTGAATAGAAAATGCTAAATGTTTGAGGGAGCAGCTCAAGCAGTGCTAAAGGCATGAGCTGGACTTCAGGAAACAAATGGAATTCGTACCCTTGGAGAAAAGAACACGTCTCTGATCAGAAAAGCATGTAGGTCTGGCAAGGGCCTTCGGAAGGAAGCTGCTTGAGTACCTACTGGGTGCTGAGCATGGTGTCCTAAGATTCCAGATTGTGCCTGACTCACCTGGCAGGTGTTCGATCACCGTTGCACAGGTCAAGCAACTGAGGCGCAGAAATGTTTATAATATCCCCAGTGCACGCAGTGAGCAACTGAAGGACTTGAAATTAGAATCGGTTGGACTGTGAAGTGCTTGCCCTGCTCACTCCACACTAAGTCAGACGTGGTCTGTGATAGGGTCTTCAGTCAGTGGCATCCTGATACTTTTCACGTTTGGCTTTGAGAATAAGGCCAGTGGCCCCTGTCCCCAAACCTAGCAGCTCTCTCAGCTCTGCTTCAACCAGTGCAGCTCTACTTTGATCTATTTTATTAGTTTTTAATTGAAGTATAGTTGATTACACTGTTTCAGGTATACTGCAAAGTGATTTGTGTTATATATATATATATATATATATATATAATTTTTTTTTCTTTCAGATTCTATTACAGGTTACTATAAAATGTTAACCCACCTGCCAATGCAAGAGGCATAAGAGACATGGGTTCAATCCCTGGGTTGGTAAGATCCCCTGGAGGAGGGCATGGCAACCCACTCCAGTATTCTTGCCTGGAGAATCCCACAGACAGAGCAGCCCTGGTGGGCTACAGTCCATGGGGTTGCAAAAGAGCTGGACACAACTGAAGTAGATGCAGATTACAAGCTCCCAGGGGCTGGATTCACACTGGCCTTAATACATAAGATGTTAAGTATAATTCCTTATGTTATACAGTAGGTCCTTGTTGGTTATATAAGTTTATGTAATAGTCGTGTGTATCTGTTAAACCCAGATCCCTAATTTACCCTGCACTCTGCCTTTTGCCTTTGGTCACTGTAAGTTTGTTTTCCATGTCTGTGAGTCTATTTCTGTTTGGTAAATAAGTTCGTCTGTATCAGTTTTTTTAACCACATAAAAGTGATATCATATTTGTCTTTCTCTGACTTGCTCTGCTTAGTGTGATAATCTTGCAGTCCATCTGTGTTGCTGCGAATGACATCATTTCATTCAATTTACAGCTGAGTAATATTCCATCTTATATGTGTACCACATCCTCATCCATTCATCTGTAGATAGATATTTAAGTTATTTCCATGTCTTCGCTGTTGCGAATAGTGTTGCTGTGAACATAGGCATGTGTGTATGTTTTCAAATTAGTTTTGTCCAGATACATGCCCAGGAGTGGGATTGCTGGATCATATGATGGCTCTGTTTTTAGTTTTTTAGGAAACTGCAGACCGTTCTCTACAGTGGCTGTACCAACTTACATTCCCACCAACAGTGTAGGAGGGTTCTCCCCATCCTCTCAGACTTTTATTTGTTTGGTATAGAGAGCTTTGGCATGACCCTTATCAACATTTTGGGTAAAAAAAAAAAACTTCCGCTGAAAGATGTTTAAAGGCCACAGCTGCACGACAGAAGCAAAAACCAACCTTATAAAATAAAGATAGTGCATGTAAGAATATGTTTGATATGTAAAAAACTGAGAAGTCTTTTACTTGTTTCTCTCCTTCAAATGACACACCCAAAGAACAGTCTACACTGGCCTAAGTCTAAGTATTGCTGCAGGGAGAGAGCTGAGCATGGACTCAAGAGCCCTAGGTTTGCAGTTTTGATCAGACGTGAACCTCCTGTGTGCTGATCCTTTGCTCAGTTTTCACATTTATGGACTGGGACGATATATTAATACTTGTCCTACCAACCTTTGTCATACTGTATGATCAAAGGAGACCAAAGGTAAGTAGTTTGAAAAAGAAAGAACCTGGCTAAAAATATAAGGTGTTTCTTAACTACTGCAGTTTCTGTTTTTTATTAATTCATCTGAATATTTTCATCTTTCAGTGGCACAATGTAAGAGTTGAGGATACTTTAGTATGGGCCATATGGGGGTGTAAAAGGCATTAAACCATTCTTAAAAGCTCATTCAGAACAATTATTGTAGAGATTATGGTTTATTAAGTTCATAATATTCACTGCTGAGTTTTAGTTATTCACAATTTTGGCTTCTGGTGTTTTTTAAACTTTCTAGTGAAGAGGTCCAACGTGAATCACTCTGCGTTTTGTCTTTCTTCCAAATTGTCAGGGCAAGTCTGTGCTGCATGTGAAAGGATGAAATGACTGAGTTGAGACCAGAACTACCATCTGACTCCACCTGATTGAGATGAAGAGGACTTGCCTCCCGTATGTCTGTTTGCTTGTCTTTCTTCCTTCTTTTCCCTCCCTTCCTTCTAGTTTTCTTCCTTCCTTTCCAGCAGACATTTATTAGACACCAGCTATGCACACTCAGAGAAGGCAATGGCACCCCACTCCATTACTCTTGCCTGGAAAGTCCCATGGACGGAGGAGCCTGGTGGGCTGCAGTCCATGGGGTCGCGAAGAGTCAGACACACTGAGCGACTTCCCTTTCACTTTTCACTTTCATACATTGGAGAAGGAAATGGCAACCCACTCCGGTGTTCTTGCCTGGAGAATCCCAGGACGGTGGAGCCTGATGGGATGCTGTCTATGGGGTTGCACAGAGTCGGTCACGGCTGAAGTGCCTTAGCAGCAGCATGCATGCTCAGTCACTTTAGCCATGTCTGGCTCTTTGTGACCCTATGGACTGTAGCCCGCCAGGCTCCTTAGTCCATGGGATCCTCCAGGCAAGATTACTGGAGTGGCTTGTCATGCCCTCCCCCAGGGGATCGCCCTAACCCAGGGATCAAACCCGCATCTCCTGCATTGCAGGCAACTTCTTTACTGCTAATCCACCGGGGAAGCCCAGGTACCAGCTACATGCAACCTGAATAGAAGATAGTCTCTGCTCTGAAGGCGTTCAGTCCAGCATCTAAACAAATACCCACTTCACTGTGGTCAGTACTGTGTGGATCTGTGTTCCCCTTGCATGACACCGTTGCAAACAGCTGAAGAGCCTAGAGCACAGGATGTCCTCTGTACCTGCTGGGATTGGACAGGATTTCTTGGGAAATGCCTAGTTACTAACAGAGTGGGTGATTTCGTCTCCACATTTCTTCACTTCTTTGTTTCTAATTACTCTTGAACCCACTTGAAACCTACTCACTCTCCCAGGCCTTGTCAGTATACATGGATGTTCCTCTGATAAAATCCTGAGGCCTTTATTTCGTGTTCCCTTGGTTATCTCAGCTGCATCTCTCCTTTGACCTCACGAAGACCTCCAATCTGCAGGCCCCTACTCCCTGATTCTCCTTCCCGTTCTTCCTGCACCTTCCTGCTGTTCCCACTCTTATCCTTTTACCTCTTTCTCACTCCCTCTCTCTTCTTGTCCTCCCTTTGAGAAATTAGGGACCAGAAGGTTAGATTGGTTATGATAGGAGACCTGGGGAGAATGAGTGGAGATACTTGACAAGAAAAACAAAATTGAGAACCAATAGCTTAATATTTTAATCTTCTTCTCACTCTTCACTGAATCCTCTTCAGATTTTCTGTAACATTCTCAACTTTGATTTTCAATTATTTTGGCCTAGAGAAGAAGCAAATTGTTTCTAAGCATGACCTGTGGGAGCAAGCTCTTTTCGCAGACAAGATGGCCATTGATAGAGCTTGTCTGGGTTGTGCAGTTAACGTCATCTGGCATGACCAGACCTGTCTCAGAAGGATGCTGGTTTTTGAAGGTGTTCTGTGTTTCTGCAGTTTTAGAACAATAGTGCCAAAAAGCACTTCTGACAGCAGAGGCCAGATCTGCAGCGTACTTCAGTCTAAGGGGTTGTTTGCTATGAATTAAAATGAGAATTAAATTACAGAGAAAGAGTAAAATAAATGAAAATTGCATGAGCCTACTTGATCCAGCTCTGTACTTAGTCATATCTACTTTTCCCTGTAGGGCTGTTTTTCTTTCTTGAATGCAGGTGGCAGGCCCATGCTGTCTTGGCAGGTCTGGGTCAAGTGGAACAAGTCTTCAGGTCTCAGGGAGGTCTGCTAGCATTCCGTAGAGGTGTACAAAGCACACTGCCTTTGGAGCCAGACGGCCCTGGTCCAAATCTTGGTTCCATCACTTTCGGTAGGTGAGCCTGGACAAGTGACTAATCTCTCTAAACCTCTTTTTATTTGAGTTTTTAAATTACAAGACTTATATAATCATTAGTTATAAGACTTGGAATCACCTGAATCACAGAAAAGGTAGGCAAAATTGGGAGTATAGAATGTATGTTTTCACATGGTTGAATGTCTAAACCTCTTTTTAAAAAGTTTTTTTGTAAAATGAACAAATAAAATGATCCTTGTCCCAGAGTTGTATGAGCATTAAATGAGATCATGATAGCTCTGTATCTGTTATGCCATGATAATGATAATATCTGGCATTTGTTGTAGGTATTAAATTTCCTACAGAAAAATGAGGTGTAGGACACTAAAGGAAAGTAAGCTCTTTCTCACTCACCTAAAGTTAGGTGTTTGTCCAGGTAAATTTATATCACTCCTGTTAGTGTTTGTTTTTCTTGAAATATCACCAGATAATCATACTAGCTAAGAGTCAGATGCTGAGATGACTGTTTTAACTTTAATAACTCACTTGATTCTTCTCCTGATTCTACAAGGAAGGTGAAAGATACGACTTTCTTATCTTTGCAAAGATAAGACTAGTGAGGCTTAAACATGTTAGGTAATTTGTCTAAGGATTCACACCTAGGTCTTTCTGCCTCTAAAATCTACATTCACCTCCCAGAGCATGACTTTTGATCAGGTAGCTCATCTTTTCTGAAATCACCTGCCACTTCCATACGGGACATAGAAATGTTCCCTTTTCTGCCTCCTTAGTCGGTTACTCCAGATTCAGGCAGTTGATTTGTTCCTGTGTCTTCTGTGAATTCAGGCATCCACAGCCTTCTGGCTGTTTGCCCGTAGGAAATGCCCTTTGCAGATCTAAAGCAATTCTTTCTCTAAGGTTAGGCTCAGAACCAAGACACAGCTTCGCTAGTGATGATGAATACTCTGTCTAGTGTCACATGGCCCTCTCCTTTTATGAATTCTTATTTGCGCATTATAAACAGTATAACATTGAATAGCACTTAGTCGTATTTTAAACTGAAATAGTAATCATCATCTCATTTATTGAACCCTTGCTTGTGCTAAACTGTTTATAAGCATTATCTCAGTTTATCTCATGAGAACCCTACTAGTTAGGTTCATCTATCATGATCTCCATTTTATAGGGAAGAAACTGAGATGTAGTGAGGTTAAGTGATAGCAAACACCCTCTTCCAATAACACAAGAGAAGACTCTACACATGGATATCACCAGATGGTCAACACCGAAATCAGATTGATTCTATTCTTCACAGCCAAAGATGGAGAAGCTCTATATAGTCAACAAAAACAAGACCAGGAGCTGACTGTGGCTGAGATCATGAACTCCTTATTACCAAATTCAGACTTAAATTGAAGAAAATAGGGAAAACCGCTAGACCATTCAGATATGACCTAAATCAAATCCCTTATGATTATACAGTGGAAGTGAGAAATAGATTTAAGGACCTAGATCTGATAGATAGAGTGTCTGATGAACTATGGACTGAGGTTTGTGACATTGTACAGGAGACAGGGATCGAGACCATCCCCAAGGAAAACAAATGCAAAAAAGCAAAACGGCTGTCTGGGGAGACCTTACAAATAGCTGTGAAAAGAAGACAGGCGAAAAGCAAAAGAGAAAAGGAAAGATATAAGCATCTGAATGCAGAGTTCCAAAGAATAGCAAGACGAGATAAGAAAGTCTTCTTCAGCGATCAATGCAAAGAAATAGAGGAAAACAACAGAATGGGAAAGACTAGAGATCTGTTTAAGAAAATTAGAGATACCAAGGGAATATTTCACGCAAAGATGGGCTTGATAAAGGACAGAAATGGTATGGACCTAACAGAAGCAGAAGATATTAACAAGAGGTGGCAAGAATACATGGAAGAACTGTACAAAAAAGATCTTCATGACCCAGATAATCATGATGATGTGATCAATAATCTAGAGCCAGACATCTTGGAATGTGAAGTCAAGTGGGCCTTAGAAACCATCACTGCGAACAAAGCTAGTGGAGGTGATGGATTCCAGTTGAGCTATTTCAAATCCTGAAAGATGATGCTGTGAAAGTGCTGCACTCAATATGCCAGCAAATTTGGAAAACTCAGCAGTGACCACAGGACTGGAAAAGGTCAGTTTTCATTCTAATTCCAAAGAAAGGCAATGCCAAAGAATGCTCAAACTACCACACAATTGCACTCATCTCACCTGCTAGTAAAGCAATGCTCAAAATTCTCCAAGCCAGGCTTCAGCAATACGTGAACCATGAACTTCCTGATGTTCAAGCTGGTTTTAGAAAAGGCAGGTGAACCAGAGATCAAATTGCCAACATCCTCTGGATCGTGGAAAAAGCAAGAGAGTTCCAGAAAAACATCTATTTCTGCTTTCTTGACTATGCCAAAGCCTTTGACTGTGTGGATCACAATAAACTGTGGAAAATTCTGAGAGAGATGGGAATACCAGACCACCTGACCTGCCTCTTGAGAAATCTGTATGCAGGTCAGGAAGCAACAGTTAGAACTGGACATGGAACAACAGACTGGTTTCAAATAGGAAAAGTTGTCTGTCAAGGCTGTATATTGTCACCCTGCTTATTTAACTTCTATGCAGAGTACATCATGAGAAACGCTGGACTGGAAGAAGCACAAGCTGGAATCAAGATTGCCAGGAGAAATATCAATAACCTCAGATATGCAGATGACACCACCCTTATGGCAGAAAGTGAAGAGGAGCTAAAAAGCCTCTTGATGAAAGTGAAAGAAGAGAGTGAAAAGTTGGCTTAAAGCTCAACATTCAGAAAACGAAGATCATGGCATCCGGTCCTATCACTTCATGGGAAATAGATGGGGAAACAGTGGAACAGTGTCAGACTTTATTTTTTTGGGGCTCCAAAATCACTGCAGATGGTGACTGCAGCCATGAAATTAAAAGACACTTACTCCTTGGAAGAAAAGTTATGACCAACCTAGATAGTATATTCAAAAGCAGAGACATTACTTTGCTGACTAAGGTCCATCTAGTCAAGGCTATGATTTTTCCAGTAGTCATGTATGGATGTGAGAGTTGGACTATGAAGAAGGCTGAGCACTGAAGAATTGATGCTTTTGCACTGTGGTGTTGGAGAAGACTCTTGAGAGTCCCTTGGACTGCAACGAGATCCAACCAGTCCATTCTGAAGGAGATCAACCCTGAGATTTCTTTGGAAGGAATGATGCTAAAGCTGAAGCTCCAGTAGTTTGGCCACCTCATGCGAAGAGTTGACTCATTGGAAAAGACTCTGATGCTGGGAGGGATTGGGGGCAGGAGGAGAAGGGGATGACCGAGGATGAGATGGCTGGATGGCATCACTGACTCGATGGACGTGAGTCTGAGTGAACTCCAGGAGTTGGTGATGGACAGGGAGGCCTGGCGTGCTGCAGTTCATGGGGTTGCAAAGAGTCAGACAGGACTGAGCGACTGAACTGAACTGAACTGACAAAGATGCTGGCTCCAGGATTCAAATATTCTCACTCTGGAGCCCAATCTCTTACTCAATGCATCTGCCACCTACTTCAGTATTGTCCTCAAATGCAATGTGAGGTGGTCCCTAGCATGAAACCTGTAGGTCCCAGCACTTAACGAAGGGAGTCTGAATGCCTGGTTTGTCAGTGGATGTTTTGAGTAACTATACTGTGCTTGGCATTGAGGATGATTCAAAGGCCAATTCTAACCCTCACCTGGCTATCTTCCTAGGAGCTTATCATAGCACACAATCCCTAGGAAGTGCTTCAGAGTCCCTCTGGCCTGCAGGATGAGTGATAGGGAGATATTGACTTGTAATTAAAGACAGGGAACAAATCAATGGATGGGTGTCCAGTAGCTTGAACTGGTGATACTGGGTTTCCACTACTCCATTTCTGATGGTCATTTGGATCCACTGGTCATGTTTAACTTCATGGCTTTTGGGAGAAAGCGTTTCAGTTTCTTCCATGTCTGAGGAGAAATGCCTGCAGCTATTTTCTTGAAAAGATGAAGTTGTGCACGAATGAGGAGATCATTAACAAGGAGGTTAAGGAAACAAAGGAAATGGCAATCAGTGTAATCTGGTTCTCTGCATGTAAAATCAACATAATCGCAGCAGTTGCTTGAGTGTTTACTATATGTCAGGCACAGCTCTAAATACCTTTCATGTATTTCACTTATGGAAATGGCAGCCCACTCCAGTGTCTTGCCTGGGAAATGCCTTGGACAGGGGAGCCTGGGGAACTACAGTCCATAGGGTCGCAAAGAGTCAGATATGACTGAGCAACTTGACACTTTCACTTCTTTTAATCCTCACAACAACTCCACAGGGTAGGGATAGTTTTCTTTGGATTATTACAGTTTTATAAGTGATCTCAGAGAGATTAAATAATGTGTACAAGTTCACACAAGGCCAAGCATTACCAGTTAGTTGGCCTGACACCGGTGAACAAATTCTAACCTCTTACTGTCTCTGGTAGGCTGGAGAAGATGGAGGGTAACTTCTCCTTGTGGGTTTTAATGGGGAGGGGACAGGAAAGCGAACAGAAAGAGAAAGGACTTGCCTAACATGTGGCTTCCCTGATACCAAGCTCGGTTGGTAAAGAATCTGCCTGTAATGCAGGAGACCCCAGTTTGATTCCTGGGTCGTGAAGATCTGCTGGAGGAGGGATAGTGTAGCCACTCCAGTATTCTTGGGCTTCCCTTGTGGCTCAGCTGGTAAAGAATCTGCCTGCAATATGGGAGACCTGGGTTTGATCCCTGGGTTGGGAAGATCCCCTGGAGAAGGGAAAGGCTACCCACTCCAGTAGTCTGGCCTGGAGAATTTCATGGACTGTATAGTCCGTGGGGTCACAAAGAGTCGAACACGACTGAGCGACTTTCACTTTCACTCTCAACGTGTGTTGAGCTCCCAGTACCATGAAGGCACTTTGTATGCCTAAAACTCCTGAAGTGTTATTTCTGTGCTGGACAGATGAGGAAACCAGACTGCAGATGATAAGCAACTTTCTCAATGTCACTCTGTTGGCAAGTATGGAACCTGGCTTTGGATCAGCCTGTCCTCTTCCTTCCACCTTGGAAGGTTTAAATAGGAGACCCTTTTTGTTCCATAAGGTATCTGTGATACATGGCAATATATAAATTCTATGCTCATTTCCTTTTGATAAACAGCTTATGTCTTGGAACCATATTTCAGTAAAAAAGTGTATTTGCTGCAAAAAATGGTTTGATAAAATTTGAGTGGTACAGTGGAATGAAAGGTCACCCACTGGATCAAGGTTGAAATGTGGTGTTTTTCAGGATTCTGTATCCTATCCTTAACTCTTTCATCAGCTAGTTATTTGGGGAGGTCATGAAACTACTGTCTCTTCCTGGGGTTTACTTTCTATAATGAAAGGGCTGCATGAGATGGTCTCCATGTCCTTTACAGTCGTAGAATTCCGTGATGGTTTCAAGGCCAAACTGCATAGAGTCTGAACTTTGGAAATGCCCTTGAGTGCCCCAGTTCCATCTCCCATACCCAACACAGGCCCTCTCATTGCTTGGATTCTTACCCCAGTCTCTTGGTTTTCTTTAGATTTCCAGTCTTGCTTCCACACTCCTAACAAGTATCTTGTTTGAGACATTCTTGTGTTATACAAGATGAAATAACCCATTAAAAAATGTTGAACTATCATGAAGCTCTTCACTTACTTGGGGGAGATATGGAACTATCACAAGTATGGAATATAGGACTACCAGCTCTCATCTCAAACATTTCGGTAATGACCATGTCTTCATCTAAAGCACAGATCTGACCAGGTCACGTATGTGCTTCCGATCCTTTAATGGCTTTGTCCAAAGGATCACATCGAAGTTCTCTTCTCCCTCTCTACTCTGCCTTGTCCTCGCACCCAGCACTCCTTGGACACACTGTAGTCTTCGTCACTTGTGTCTGTGCCATCTGCCAGCATGCCTGGCCACCTGGCTTGTTCCTCTTCATCCATGATGTCTCAGCTCTAGTGCCATCTCCATCAGGCCCCTTCTTTCAGGCTGAGGAGTGGACCTGCCTTGTCCCCGAGGCAATACTATTGCCTCTGTTTATCTTGCAATGACATGTTTTCTTGGTTTCTCCCTCCAAACAACAAGGTCTGTGTCTTCCTCATTTTGTATTCCCAGTACCTTGCATGGTCTCTGGTGCACAGTACATGCTCAATAGATGTTTGCTGAATAAAGGAATAGATTGACCTTTCATTGATAAGAAAATATCAGCTTTTAATTGCTAAGGCATTCTTCCTTTTAACCACCTGAAAGATCTTTGTCTCTTGGCCTAAATTTTGACCCCTGGAATTATTCAGAATAATTCCTTTTCTTCCACAACAATACAGATTTTTCAGTATTTGAATTTAGCTAAACCTCTGTTCTTTGGGCTAAATATCCTTAGCTCTTCCTCCTGAGCTGAATATGACTAATTCTTTCATATGTCTCCCTGTTCCAGATTTCACATTTCCTTACCACCCTACCTGGCCTTCCTCTTAACATGAGATGCCCAGATCAGAACTGAAGATTCCAGCAATTATTCCAAGTGGCACCCGACCCCAGAGGAGCAATCCCCTCTTCTGCCTTGTACTCTAAACTTAAAAGTTACTGAGAAGTTGCATAGAGTAGCAACTGACTTTGCCAATGCAATACATATAATAAAACATACATGCAGCAACATGTATCCCCATATTTTCAAAGTAATGAAAATGTAACAAAAATACCAAAAGGCTCCTGGTGCTTCACCTTGTGAGTTACTTACAGTAAACTTGGAGTGGGGGTAGGTACTGCTGTTATCACCGCTTGACAGATGAGGAAACTCAGAGTGAAGAGAGGGTAGTGTTACTTTTTGAAAGTGAGTGGTGGGGACAGACTTGAGTCCTGGACTGACTGGACTCACACAGAGTAAGTCCCATGTTCTAAAGCACTGATGCCCTGTGGGCTCTCTGTGAGCTTCTCGACTCAGTGTAAAGGGTACTTGTTTCCAGGCTGAGGTACTTAATTTTTATCATGCCCTCAAAGGAATCCTTGACTCCCAAAGAAGTTATGAACCATTGTGATAAATAAAGGTAGACTGACATGGAGCTTGTAGCCAATTCAAACACCAAGTTCATTTTCCTAGGCTATCTACCACTCTTAAGGGGCTTCCTTGGTAGCTCAGCTGGTAAAGAATCCACCTGCAATGCAGGACACCCCAGTACGATTCCTGGGTTGGAGAGATCCCCTGGAGGAGGGATAGGCTCCCCGCTCCAGTATTCTTGCCTGGAGAATCCCCATGGACAGAGGAGCCTGGCAATTCATGGGGGTGCAAAGAGTCAGGCATGACTGAGCGACTAAGCACAAAGCACTCTTAGTTTTCTCCCCTTAACCTGTGTAACCAGTTTCCTGGGTTTACCTTTAGCATTATTTGCTTATCTCAGCTGAATTGCCTCTTAGTAGTTCCATCTGTCACAAGGTCGTTTCTTTTCACTAGCGCACCCCTGTTAACATATTTGATATTTAAAAAGAATGATCTGTTGAGCGCTGTCTCTTTATCTTTGTTGAAATCATTGCTGAAATGAGGGCTGACCCAGGGGAGGGTTAATGGCTATGAAAATCTTTTGCGTTTATTTTTCTCCTCAGATTGCTCCCTGGGAGTTCAAGAGTTAGTCTAGATAATCTGTTGTTCTCAACAAGTGGTAGCCTTGCTGTGTCTCTAATTCTAGATTTCTGAGAGTACACTCACCATGTTTCGTACACGAGGCTCTGTCTCACAGTGTGGTGTGTTCCACAGGCCCTGCCATCAAAGGCCTGATGGTTAACTGAGAGTTGTTTTCTTCTTGTACCTTTTTTAAAAAATTATTTTTTATTGGAGTATAGCTGCTCTACAATGTTGTTTTTTTTCTTCTGTCCAGAAAAATGAATCAGGCATACATATACATAACCCCCCTCCCTTTTTGACTTCCCTTCCCATTTAGCACAGTGCACTAAACAGAGTTCCCTGAGCTATACAGCAGGGTCTCATTGCTTATCTGTTTATGCATAGCTTCAGCAGTGTCTTCTTGTAACTCTTTGGAAGTATATCCCATCTCCTCATGCTTCCCTGGTGGCTCAGAGGTTAAAGTGTCTGCCCGCAATGCGAGAGACCCGGGTTCGATCCCTGGATCGGGAAGATCCCCTGGAGAAGGAAATGGCAACCTGCTCCAGTATTCTTGCCTGGAGAATCCCATGGACGGAGGAGCCTGGTAGGCTACAGTCCACGGGGTCGCAAAGAGTCGGACACGACTGAGCGACTTCACTTCACTTCACTTCACATGAGTCCCCCAGCCATTTCTCAGAAACCACACTTCTGTGTAGTATCAGGTCACAGAAATGAAATCAGCCCCAATTTTTCCCTGCAAGTTTTCAAGTTATTAAGGAAAAAAAAAAAAAAACCCTACAGAACTCTGTCATTAAGTTTAGGACAGACTCAAGTCTTCCTGTTTATCTTCCAACAAATTTGCAGTATTGTCTGCATCTGAAGACAGCAGGATATCCTTCAAGTATACGTGTTTTCATTTCTGGAAGAAAAATGATCAATGGCTTTTGCTTTTTCTTCAGTGGTTATACTGCATTTTTTTAATCTTCTTTGTGATTGGTAATAATCTAAACTTTTGCATTATTTTTAATCTTGTAGTTCTTGTACCTGTGTTTTGTCATCTCTGATTTTCCTCCTTGTTAACAAGTGTTATACTCATGATTTTTAGGTTTTATTTTATCCCATTTTTCAAAGTGATCTTTTCCCATCATAAGGCTGATTGAGTCTGATTCTCCCATTGAATTTCCTCTCCTCTACCTTTTCTAATAGCATTTGGAATCATTTACTTCCCCCACTTTGATGTGAATTATGTTAAGTTTTTGTCACTACTCAGAAAACATGTAAGTGCTGGCTCACGATTGCCTTTAACTTTTAATAGCTTTCAGCATCACCCCTACCTTCACAAGCAAGTAAGTGCGTAAGTGCCTCCATAGCAATCACCATTTTGCTTATCCTTTTCTAAACTGGGAGACACTGAACTCTTTGGCCTTTATTCTAGAGTCTTATGGGGAAGATGTTTTTGATGTTATTGTTTCAAGGCTCACTTTTCAAAAGTTTTCATTATATACTGGGAAAAAAAAAACAAACTAGACTTGGGTTTGAGTCTAAGCTGGATCACTCACTAGCCTTGTTCCACTGGGCACCTCACTTTTCTTCTTCAGTCCTGCAGGATAGCCCTGCATTTAAAATGGAGTAGCAGTGCCCGCCGTGCACTGCCCAGGGACAACTGATAGCATCAGTTGAGATGAACAATGTGAAACACTGTGAATTACACAGCCCTCTGTAACACTGGGGCTTCCCTCGTAGCTCAGCTGGTAAAGAATCCACGTGCAATGCAGGAGATCCCGGTTCGATTCCTGGACTGGGAAGATCCCCTGGAGAAGGGAAAGGCTACCCACTCCAGTATTCTGGCCTGGAGAATTCCATGGACTATACAGTCACAAAGAGTTGGACACGACCGAGCGACTTTCGCTTTCACTTTCTGTAACATAGCAGGTACTGCCTTTGCAGGCAAAATAGGGCCAGGAATTACTGTGCGTACTCTGGTCATTCTCAATCTTGCTTAATATGTCTTGTAATTTCTAAATACAATTATAGGATTTGGAATCCCTGTTTCTCCTCATACATCTCTGGGCCATTTCTACCTCTCAGTCTTTCTTGTTGAGGACTCAGGACCTGGTCCTCACTTTTCTTTTTCACAGTTACCTCATCTTTATTTTTATTTAAAAAGAAAATAAAATCTTACTGGAGTATAACTGCTTTACAGTGTTGTGTTAGTTTTTACTGTACAAAGTGAATCAGCTATACCTCCACACATATACCCTCCGTTTCGAATTTCTTTCCTATTTAGGTTACCGCAGAGCAGAGTTCCCTGTGCTATACAGCAGATTCTCATTACTTATCTGTTTTATACAGAGTATCAATAGTGTGTATATGTCAATCCCATTCTCCCAATTCATCCCCCCTGTCCCCTCTTGGTATCCATATGTTTGTTCTTAGGTCTGGGTTTCTGCTTTGTAGATAAAATCATCTATACCAGTTTGTTTTCTGGATTCTACGTATAGGCATTGATATATGATATTTGTTTTTCTCTTCTGACCTGGTCCCCATTTTAAGTTCGTTCATCATTTTGCTAGTGCCCAGGCCAGTGAGTGCTTCAACCCTGCCCAGGCGTTCTCGATAGACAGAATCCTAGATGTGGTAAACAGCATGCCTTGACTTTGATTTTTCATGTCTCTTTACATCCATCCTTTGCCCTGACTCCAGGTGTAGTCTTGTGACTTGCTTTGGCCCGTAGAACATGAGCAGATATGATGGAAGCAGAGCCTTGAAAACTGTGTTGGTGACTGTGCTGCTAATGCCGTGTGAACATGCCCAGGTTAGCCTGGAGATCCCAGGAGGAGGGAGGGTAACATGTGGGCTAGAGGGGAATGTTCCAGTCACCCCAGTTGAGGCCAACCCATATCAGACAATAACCAGCTGACCCCAGATATGTAAATTCTCTCTGCCAAGATCACTAGAGTGATGCCCAGCTGGCCCTCGAGAATGTGAACAAAACATTTATTGTTTTATGGCCCTGAAGTTTTGTGGCTGCTGCACATTTTAATTGTAGCAGTAGAACATGGATATAGTAGTTGTCATAACCACCTGACTTTAAACCCTGCCTAGTCTCAGAGCTTGTGATCCTGAAATGTATCATTAGAGGCGAAACTTAGGGCTTCATAGGTAGCACCAGTGGCGCAGAACCCGCCTGCCAATGCGCATAGGCTTACAGAGAAGTGGGTTTGATCCCTGGGTTGAGGAGGGCTTGCAACCCCCTCTAGTATTCTTGCCTGAGAATCCCATGGACAGAGGAGCCTGGTGAGCTATGGTTTGTGGGGTCAGAGAGAGTCAGCCTGAAGCGATTTAGCACACATGAGGCAAAACTGAAGTTTCATAAATAATAGAAATCTAGAGAGATGGGAATACCAGACCACCTGACCTGGCTCTTGAGAAACCTATATGCAGGTCAGGAAGCAGCAGTTAGAACTGGACATGGAACAACAGACTGGTTCCAAATAGGAAAAGGAGTACGTCAAGGCTGTATATTGTCACCCTGCTTATTTAACTTCTATGCAGAGTACATCATGAGAAATGCTGGGCTAGAAGAAACACAAGCTGGAATCAAGATTGCTGGGAGAAATATCAATAACCTCAGATATGCAGATGATACCACCCTTATGACAGAAAGTCAAGAGGACTAAAAAGCCTCTTGATGAAAGTGAAAGAGGAGAGTGAAAAAGTTGGCCTAAAGCTCAACATTCAGATAATGAAGATCATGGCATCTGGTCCCATCACTTCATGGGAAATAGATGGGGAAACAGTGTCAGACTTTATTTTTTGGGGCTCCAAAATCACTGCAGATGGTGACTGCAGCCTTGAAATTAAAAGACGCTTACTCCTTGGAAGAAAAGTTATGACCAACCTAGATAGCATATTCAAAAGCAGAGATATTACTTTGCCGACTAAGGTCCATCTAGTCAAGGCTATGGTTTTTCCAGTGTTCATGTATGGACATGAGCGTTGGATTGTGAAGAAAGCTGAGCACCGAAGAATTGATGCTTTTGCACTGTGGTGTTGGAGAAGACTCTTGAGAGTCCCTTGGACTGCAAGGAGATCCAACCAGTCCCTTCTGAAGGAGATCAGCCCTGGGATTTCTTTGGAAGACTGATGCTAAAGCTGAAGCTCCAGTACTTTGGCCACCTCATGTGAAGAGTTGACTCATTGGAAAAGACTCTGATGCTGGGAGGGATTGGGGGCAGGAGGAGAAGGGGAAGACCGAGGATGAGATGGCTGGATGGCATCACAGACTCGATGGATGTGAGTCTGAGTGAACTCCAGGAGTTGGTGATGGACAGGGAGGCCTGGCGTGCTGCAATTCATGGGGTCACAAAGAGTCGGACACGACTGAGCTACTGAACTGAACTGAGGAAAGGCATGACTAAAATACTATTAAATATAGTTTTAAATGCACAGGTTCTTCAGCCTCAAGAGCCTTCTCTAGGGGGGCGGGTAACCCATCTCTTGAACCACCTCAATTAGTTAAGGAGAAATGACTTTGGCATTGGGATTTGCTGAAGCGGAGCCTCATACACATTAGGCTGTTCAGAATGTGCCACTTTAAAAGTTTTCTATGGAGCTTCTCAGTCTGCAATGAATGTATTTTTACTCCTATTTTCCCTCTTTTCAAATGTCAAATTTCTGACTGTTAAAGTTATAAGTCTTAAATCATCTTTCTATATTTTCCCTTAATCTCTCCTTCCTGTCCCCACTGCTTCACTGGATAAAGGTGCTGCCAACTGAAGGAAGAAGGTTGGAAGCTCATAAAGAGAGATAGACATTAATTTTAGGGCTGAACCCTCTGTTTGAGCCAAGTCCCACTTCATGAGCTAAATAGTGGGCAAAGAGACTATAAATCACTAAGTAAGTGTAAGGGCAGAGGGAACCAGGACTGCAGAAAACACTGCTACGCTGGTCGAAGGCTTGGGCCCACTGTTTTTCTAGGCATATGGGGCCATTGTATTTCTCCTCTAGGGCTTCCCAGACGGTTCAGTAGCAAAGATTCTGCCTGCCAGTGCAGAGATTGCAAGAGATGCGAGTTTGATCCCTGGGTTGGGAAGATACCCTGGAGAAGGAAATGGCAACCCTTTCTAGTATTCTTGCCTGGGAAATCCCATAGAGAGAGGAGCCTTGGTGGGCTACAGTCCATGGGCTTGCAAAAGAGTTGGATATGACTTAGCAACTAAACAACAAAAATTTCCCCTCTGCCTTGGAACTATGACCTTGTGAGTTGCTTTGGCCAATACATTGTTCCTGGAAATGACATGGGTCACTTCTGTGTTGAAGCATCCAGTTATTGGTGCTAGACTTTCCAGCCTGCTTCTTCTCTTTGTAATCTGGAAGGCTGAGCCAATGTGCCAAAGACAGTTGTCAGCGAGAGTATTCTGGACTCGCAATGGATTTTGAGTGAGGAATGACATTTTGTTGATCCTCTGGGCATTGCTACTACAGCATAACCTGCCCTACCTTGAGTAGAGTAAGTGTTGTGTTTCCCATCTGGATGACTGAATTCACAAAGATTCTCATGTCATTCAGCATGGGTGTGAGAGGTAGAGAGAGCTTGAGAACAGATCCTAAGTATCCCATTGTCCTGGGGAGATATGGGGTAACAAGTGAACCTTGCTCAGTTCTGGAATAAAAATGTCTATTTTAGTGGAGAGAGAAATCCAGGTATCCTGAGAGGTCTCAAGGTCATGACGAGGGGATGCAACAGTCAGTGGCGGCAGGGGCCATGCAGTGTGGGACCAGCTGGGTGCAAGCCTGAATGGAGGTTGGCAGCACAAAGAACCAGACAGGATTATATGTACATCAACGAATGTCACTGAGTAAGCACAGAGACACGCTCTCATAGACTTTACATTACTGTGTAAACAGTGGAGTTACAGTCAGCCCCAGGGAAAAGAAAAAAGGAGACAGTCCCTAATGTGACTGAGCATAAAACAGATATAACTAAGAAATTACTGACGTGGTTGAGCTTACTTAGAAGTGCCCAGATTCAGTTTTCTATCAGGAAACATGCAGAGCTTGTGATAGAAATTATTTCAGTTATAAAGAAAAATCTCAGGACTTCCCTGGTGGTCCAGTGGTTGCAAATCCACCTTCCAGTGCAGGGGATATGGGTTCAGTCCCTGGCCTGTGAACTAAGATCCCACATGCCGCAAAGCCCAGACACCTCAGCTACTGAGCCCACACTCTAGAGTCCATGAGCTGCAACTATGACTAAAGAAAAAAAAATTGTGAAAAAATATTTCATGGTAGGAATCAGTTCAGTTCAGTCGCTCAGTCATGTCCGACTCTTTGCGACCCCATGAATCGCAGCATGCCAGGCCTCCCTGTCCATCACCAGCTCCCAGAGTTCACTCAGACTCGTGTCCATCGAGTCAGTGATGCCATCCAGCCATCTCATCCTCGGTCGTCCCCTTCTCCTCCTGCTCCTAATCCCTCCCAGTATCAGAGTCTTTTCCAATGAGTCAACTCTTCGCATGAGGTGGCCACAGTACTGGAGTTTCACCTTTAGCATCATTCCTTCCAAAGAAATCCCAGGGCTGATCTCCTTCAGAATGGACTGGTTGGATCTCCTTGCAGTCCAAGGGACTCTCAAGAGTCTTCTCCAACACCGCAGTTCAAAAGCATCAATTCTTCGGCGCTCAGCCTTCTTCACAGTCCAACTCTCACATCCATACATGACTACTGGAAAAACCATAGCCTTGAATAAATGACATTAAAAAAATCTCTAATATTTGCAGATCTGAGCTTGTGGGTATGAGAATCAGGCGTGCCTCATTTTTTTAAAAAGGACTGAACTAAACAAAACTTTCAAAGAATGGGATTTAATGATTTTATAGGGAAACACAAAGCCATGTTATTTTACAACATGGTTGCGGTTGTTGCTGAGGAATTATTGTGGTCCCTCACCCTGCCTAGCCTCTTGAGAACCTGGGCCGTTGGACATTGGGCTATACCTACCTAGCTGTCCTGTGTGTTACTTTCTATGGCTTAGGCATTTAGCCCCTGGATTGCTGTGGTTGGTGGGTCACTAGCCACGTGCTGGCTTCCTTAGGGATAAAACCATGAGATCAGGCTGCTTTGCCAAATGATCGGCTGGCCTGCTGCCTCTTGGTGTTCAGTGGCTCAGAGCATTTGGGCTCCAGTGTTGGATATATCAGGTTCTTTTGTTGGTTAACACTTCCTTGTTGGTGTAGAGGCCTTGCAAAAAAGAAATCTATACCTGAGATTAAGATACAAAGGTATAGCATAATGCCATAATTTTTATTACGTTACACATTTGATAAATAGTCAGAAAAATAAAATTAAGTTGCAAATGGTCTTAGGTTAACAGGTTAAAATAATCTTTCAAATGCCAAGAATGTGGTAAAGAAGAAAAATAGCATGCCTGGAATGATGTAAAAAAAATCTCAAAAGAAGTTGAAACATGAGAATAAATTGTTTCATTACCATATTATTGTATTAAATCTACGTAACACTTCATGGGGACAGTTTACGTGGGTGAATGAGAAAACTAGATGCAGAAAATAACTTAAGTCTTATGTAACCAGTAAAGCAGGAGACCTGTGTTTTGTTTTGTTTCTAGCCATCAGATCTCAGCTCCTTCTAATTTAGTCCCTTTCTGTATGGATGTCGTAGCATCTGGTTTGGTAGTTTGGAGACTCTCGTTATGCTGTTGGTGTTCCTGATGGCTGGTGGTGGTGTTCTGTTGCTCAGTCGTGTCTGGCTCTTTGCGACCCCATGGACTGCAGCACGCCAGGCTTCTCTGTCTTTCAGTATCTCCAGGAGTTTGCTCAAACTCATGTCCATTGAGTTGGTGATGGCATCCAACATCTCACCTTTGTTGGCCCCTTCTGCTCCCACCTTCAGTCTTTCCCAGCATCAGGGTCTTTTCCAATGAGTTGACTCTTCACTTCAGGTGGCCAAAGTATTGGAGCTTCAGCATCAGTCCTTCCAAGGAATATTCAGAATGGATTTCCTTTAGGATTGACTGGTTTGATCTCTTTGCAGTGCAAGGGACTCTCAAGAGTCTTGATAGGTGAGATTGCTTTAGACAGACTTGGACAAACACTGTCAAAGTTTTCATTTATTGGTATTTTTTCTTGGATGGATTGTGGTATGGGGAGGCAGCTTCTGCATAAACAAAATCCCCACATAAGTTTGCCTGTGTCAGTGTTTCTTCGTCTTGGCTGTGCATTAGATTCACCTGGGAAGGTTTTTTAAACCTTTCTGATACCTGGGACCCACTTCAGTCCAGTTAAATTGCAATCCCTGGGGATGGAGCCTGAGCATTTAAAAAGGATCTTTGGGGATTCTCACGTGTAGTTGGGCCTGAGTACCACTGGCTTAAGTTAACATTTCAACACACTGAAAATCAGATTCTAACAGGATAAAGCAATTAGCACAGGTGCTAAGTCAAGCTGCTAAGCAATCTGTAGTATCACAACAAGTAATCAGCTGTAGGAGGTAAAGAAAAGAACTCTAATCAGTCATTAGGAGGGACCACTGGGATCCGAACCTCAGGATGTTATTCGGGAACTTGAGAAATGCATGAGCTCTCAGTTTCAGGATTGGCATTGCAATGTCTTACCAGTTCAGATTTTTGAAAGTGAGAAGGGGGAAAATAAATGAGGAAACTCACTGGGGACTGATGCTTTGGAATCTTCTCAAGCTTTCAAGTTTGTGAAGCAGTGTCTGATCAGGAATGGCGTGTCTGCATATTCATAGAACCATGATCAAAGAGGAGGCCTTGTGTACCAGGCACATGCTCAGGGCTGGGGACACACTGAAGCCCATCCCTGCCAGAGAGGACTTTTACAGTCTATCTAGAAAGACTGGATATGTATTAGGAGTGACCTTAAAGTTAGGGGACGGAATCCTCCAAATACTGCATTTAAAACCCAACTCCTCATTTAAAGTCTTATCTTATGGTTAAAAAGGTGTTACATTTAGTTATAGTAAGATATCCTAAGGACTTCCCAGGTGATGCTAGTGATAAAGAACCTGCCTGCCAGTGCAGGAGACCTAAGAGCTGTGGGTTCTGACCGTGAGTCAGGAAGATCCCCTGGAAAAGGGAGTGGCAACCCACTCCAGTATTCTTGCCTGGAGCATCCCATGGACAGAGGAGCCTGGCAGTTTACAGTCTATGGGGTCCCAAAGAGTTGGACGCAACTGAAGTTATTTAGCATGCATGCACGCACAGGACATCCTAAATGTTAAATGAGATTACACACCTCAAATCATATCATGTTGTGAAAAAAATTAAATACCACTACCTATTTCCCTTATCCGTGCTTCCATTGAATACCAGCTTGTCAATTTTACCTTTTTTAAAAATTTTGAAGATGAATTAAATGTTTTATTAGTTTCAGGTGTACAGCATAATGATTTGATATTTTTATATCAATAGCTTATACTCCATTTAAGGTTATTATAAAATATTGGCTATTTAGCTTTGCAAATGACTCAATTCATCTTCTCTTTAGTGTCTTCAGTTTGGGTATTTCTTACCTGGACCATAGGGAGAGTCATACCTGCTTGTAGCTTTTTTGAATTCTAGTCACTCTCAGGCTAGAGAAGCCACAAGGTCTGCAGGAAAAGGCTTAACACCTAAAGTGAGGTGTGCGTACAACCCTACGGACTGTACCCCGCCAGGGTCCTATGTCCATGGGATTCTCCAGGCAAGAATACTGGAGTGGGCTGCCATTTACTCCTCCAGGGAGTCTTCCCCATCCAGGGATTGAACCCGTGTGAACTTAGTCGTGTCCTAAGTCTCCTGCATTGCAGGTGAATTCTTTATCACTGAGCCACCCAGGAAGTCCAGAGCGTGGCACAGAGCCTTGATTATTCACACCTTAACTAGCCGCGTTTGCCTCATTTGGCAGCTGGTTAGAAATGCAGAATCCCCAAGGCTCTACTTCATACCACGTCAACCAGAACCTGCATTTTAACAAGACCCCTAGATAATTGGTGCATGTAATAAAGTTTGGGAAGCACTTGTGTGTCATAGGGCTGTTAAAATCTGTCTCCAGCCTACTTTACTTTCTTTCTCCTTCTAGCCATTGTGTATTCCAGAAATACCAAACATGTCTCACAGGGACCATCCTTCTCAATACTGTCCTCTTGGCAAATACCAGCGGTCCTGTAAAGATCTTTCTCTGGAGCAATTTCCTTCGTCAGGTGTTCCCTGTCCCTTTCTAGAGAGTCCTACCCTCTTCTAATGACTTTCATTGTGTATGGAAGACTCTAGAGTTGAGATTGCTTCTTTACCTGTTGCTTTCCCATGTCAGATGGTTATTACCTAAAAAGCGAGCTTTACATGTTTCTCATCTCAGTGACTCTGGTTTGTAGCACTGCAGGGCACACGACACCGAGCGTTTCAGATTCATTGCTCAGAATCTGATCTGATAAAAACTGCAGATGTAATTCTGCTTCTTGTTCTGGGATGGTCAAGCCTGAAGAGAGTCTATTAAGCTATCTTAGTCCTTGTAAGTTAGATTAGCTTTAATTCTCTTCAGTAAAAACCAGTTCGTTTCCATATTTTCCCAGTTTAATAGCTTTCCTCTTTATCCACAGTGCCTTCATTTTGGCCCAACCTTCTGCATTGGGCTTTTAGGTTGTATCTTAGTTTTATAACTTGGAGTTGTAACACAGCTCCGACATCAACTGGAGAGTAGGAAGCAGCTGGTCAAGGGTCATCTGTCCTCATTGCTCTCTGGACTGGCAGCCCCTGCTCTTTCCTAGCTACACTTGGCCCCTGGAGTCTTTTGTCAGACTGTGTATGGTTTTTAAACAGGAGGGAGAGGGACAGGGCACAACCTTTAAAAGACTGACATGGTCATAGGACATGACAGAAACCGATTAGAACCAGCTAGGTCCAAGATGGTGGAAGAGTTCACTTCCAGTAGACCCCGAGCCTCATCGTACACTCCTTGTAATACACTAGCATGCTAAGTGATACAACCACTAGTATCTGGGGTAGCTGTCTAAGACCAAAATGTGGGCAGTAGCCCAATTCCGGAAAATCTTTGCTCCTTCCCTAAAATAATAGAAATGATCCTCCCACTCATTAGTCAAGGAAATTACCCAGCCCATACACTTACCATGCCATATTTTGAGGCTCTGTCTTTCACCTTCTGAGATGGTCCACACTCTGTGTGAGTGTGTTTCTCTCTAAAGAAATCCACTTCTTACTGATCATTTCATCTCCGAATTCTTTTGTGATGAAGTAAGAACCTCAAATTCACCGACAAAAGTTTCATCTGCCTAGACCCTCTCCCTCCTGCTTTTTCTAAGATACTCTGCACGTGAGTACTCACTCTGTTGTGTGAATTTTCTTACCTTTTACTTCCTCCATAAACTATCTGAGTTTTCCCAAGGAGAGGGTTGACAGGTTTAACAACTAAAAGGATACTCAGTTAAATTTGAACTTCAGATAAACTGTGAATAAAATATAAATATGTTTCAGATTTTGCATGGGATATACTTACAGTAGAAATGATTTGTCATTTATCTGAATTTAAATATAACAGATTACTGGTGTTTTTTTCTGCAACTCTTCAAAGGGTTGTTTGGGAATCTTTGAGTAACTCACACCCTGTATCTTCCTGAAGTGAGGAAGTAGAATTGTCACCAATATGAAAGAAAGGGAAAAATCCAGGGGGAAACAGTCACATGTTAAGATTTCATGATGTTATCCAGTTGAAATAACTATACTGAGTGTATATAATGTACTCATTTCCAAACAAAAGAGAAATCTTTAGTGGTATACAGAAACTTTGGAAATATTTCATAGGTACTTCGCATTTTCAGTGAAGTTGGTTTCAGTAAAGTTGGGAAGCAGCAGAGAGTGTAAGTAAAGGGTGTGTGTTATGGACTCCACCCCCCGCATTCTAATCCTGACTCTGTGTGTGCGTGCGTGCTAAGTCGCTTCAGTCATGTCCAACCCTTTCCAGCACTATGGACTGTAGCCCACCAGGTTCCTCTGTCTATGGGATTTTCTAGGCAAGAATACTGGAGTGGGTTGCCATGCCCTCCTTCGGGAGATCTTCCCCACCCAGGGATCGAACCAGCATTGCTTACATCTGCATTGGCAGGAAGGTTCTTTACCAGTAGCACCACCTGGGAAGCCCAGTCCTGACTCCACCACTTACTAACTGTGCAACCTTGGGCAAGGTCATATCTTCTGGGCCTCAGTTTCCCTCCTCTGTGAATGGAGATAACAATTGTATCTGCCAAACAGGTTTTTTGTTGTTGTTGTTGTTTGTTTGTTTGTTTTTTGAAGATTAAATGAGTTAATCCATTTTCTGTGGCACATGGTCATTACTCAATAAAAGGTTACCTGTCAGTATTCTTCCTGCTACTGTATGATTCTCCCTAGTCACTGTGCTAAGCATGTTTCTAGGAAGACTTTTATATTCGAATACCAGTACCTTTGAGAAGAATAATAGGTAGGAACAGGACTTCAGACTCAAGTGTGGTGTGACGTTTGCCCCAGCTGATTCAGACAAAATGCCTATGGTCTTCCCCGGCCCAGCTGACCACCAGTGACTTGAGGGGCTGCATAAAACAAAGTTGCACAGAACGTCTTACACTCTTGAGCTCTAAGTGGATAGACTCTTTCACATATATCCAGCGTCTTTATAAGAAAGTAATGTTTTGAAGTGGTTTTTGCTTTCTAAGAAGTATACTGAGCACAGGGTGGAGGAAACAGAGTAAATGAGGTTCTGTTTTGGTTGTTTTAACCTTATTTTCCAAATAAAGAGAAAGACAGATGCACTTACAAAGGAATATTGTATTAATTTTAAATGCAAGCTCCTCTCTCAATTGCCCACTCCAGTGTTCTTGCCTGGAGAATCCCAGGGACAGAGGAGCCTGGTGGGCTGCTGTCTATGGGGTTACACAGAGTCGGACACGACTGATGTGACTTAGCAGCAGCAGCAGCATCTCCCAATTATAGTGTAAAATAGATAGCTAGTGGGAACCTGCTATAAAGCACAGGGAACTCAGCTTGGTGCTCTGTGATGGCCTAGAGGGGTGGGATGGAGAGTGGGAGGGAGGTCCAAAAGTGACTCACTTCACTGTACAGCCGAAACTAACACAACATTGAAAAGCAACTATGTTGTTGCTTAGTCGCTAAGCTGTGTCCGATTCTTTTGCAATCCCATGGACTGTAGCCCACCAGGCTCCTCTGTCCATGGGATTTCACAGGCAAGAATACTGAAGTGGGTTACCATGCCCTCCTCCAGGGGATCTTCATGACCAAGGGATCGAACCCACATCTCCTTATTAGCAGGTGGATTGTTTACCACTGTGCCATATGCACCCACCAATGTGGGAGATGTGGGTTTGATACCTGGGTTGGGAAGATCCCCTGGAGAAGGAACGGCAGCCTGCTCCTGTATTTTTGCCTGGGAAATCCCATGGACAGAGGAGCCTGGCGGGCCACAGTCCATGGGGTCGCAAGAGTTGGACATGGGTTAGCAACTGAGCACGCATGCACACACACCAGGAGAGCAGCTATACCCTAATAAAAAATAAAACTAAAAAGCAATGCATGCTAAAATGCATTCATTTGAACTATTTTAAAATTAAATTAATATATGCCTTTTATTTAGGACTTTTGAAATTTAAATACATAAGTAATCCTTGGACTGCAAGGAGATTCAACCAGTTCATTCGAAAGGAGATCAGTCCTGGGTGTTCTTTGGAAGGAATGATGCTGAAGCTGAAACTCCAGTACTTTGGCCACCTCATGCAAAGAGTTGACCCATTGGAAAAGACTCTGATGCTGGGAGGGATTGGGGGCAGGAGGAGAAGGGGATGACAGAGGATGAGATGGCTGGATGGTATCACTGACTCGATGGACATGAATCTGAGTGAACTCCGGGAGTTGGTGATGGACAGGGAGGCCTGGCGTGCTGCAATTCATGGGGTCGCAAAGAGTCAGACACAACTGAGCTACTGAACTGAACTGAACTGAACTGAATCCTTGGTAGTTATAGGAGAAAAGTCAGTGAAGATAAATAAAATAGGAAAAAGCCTCAAAGATGAGATGGGGATAAGCCCTGTAAGTACTTTATTGTAGGCATGTGATGTTTTGAATAACTAGAATATCTATATAGTATATGTGTGTGTTAGTTGCTCAGTTGTGTCCTACTCTTTGTGACCCCATGGACCATAACCTGCCACGTTCCTCTGTCCGTGGGATTCTCCAGGCAAGAAGACTGTAGTGGGTTGCCAGTTCCTTCTCCAGAGGTTCTTCTCCACCCAGGGATCGAACGTGGGTCTCCCACATTACAGTCAGATCCTTTACCATCTGAGCCACTGTAAACATGTATGTGTGTATATATATATATGTATATATATATGTATATATATATGTGTATGTGTATATATATGTATGTGTATATATATGTATGTGTATATATATATATAAAACCAGTGAGTTATCTTATATGGTTTTTTATTTGACTTAATCACTTAACTAAGTCTTGTAAACATGTTTTTTTTAAATATATAAGTGGTATTAATGCAAAAGATTTGAATAGTTTAAGATAGTCTGAAGAATTCTGAAATGCATTCAATTACATGAGTGAATTTGATTATGATGTTCCAAATGATCTGCCTGATATTTTAGCAAGTAACAAAACCACTAGAATTTTCATAATATTCAAAATGTCATAATTTTGTAATGCTAAAATAATTAAAGCAGTTATAATTATTTAATGCTTCTGTTAAATGCTAATACCCTAACTCATTCACTTGTTTATTTATTTTTTTATTCAGTTATTTAAATATCATTGAGGACATTATAGCTACTTGGTCTGTTGTTATTTAGTTGCTCAGTCATGTCTGATTCTTTGCCATCCCATGGACTGCAGCACACCAGGCTTCCCTGGTTTTCACTGACTCCCAGTTTGCTCAAACTCATATCCATTGAGTCAATGATACCGTCTAACCATCTCATCCTCTGTCACCCCTTTCTCCTCCTCCTCCTCCACTAGGTATGTGGTGGTTAATGAAATGGACATGGTGCATGCCCTCCCAGAGCTTAAAATCTAATTTGACAGTAGGTAATAAAGAAGTATACAAACAAATTGATGTATAATTGAAAAATTTGATAAGTAAATTAGTGTGTTTTGATTACAGATAATCTAGAGATTAGTGATTAGAACAGGCTTAGATATAGTACAGTCAGTAAAGAATCTGCCTGCAGTGCAGGACACCCAGGTTTGATCCCTGGGTTGGGAAGATCTCCTGGAAAAGGAAATGGCAACACACTCCAGTATTCTTGCCTCGGAAATTCCATGGACAGAGGAGCCTGGCAGGCGAAAGTCCATGGGGTCGCAAGAGTTGGACCTGACTTAGCAACTAAACCACCAGATATAGTACAAAGGTAAGAACTGTTGTACTTGTGCCTCAGTATTCTAATTCTCCTCTGAAATCAGTGAGGAAAGTTTTATTATATTCCTTTTACAGATGGAGAATGTGAGACTCAGAGACGTCACATAAACAGGAAACTATGCTGCCATAAAATCCGACCGTGGTGTGAGAGAACATTCTGAAGTGCACGTTTCCATTTTTACTGCTTGCCCACTAGGCCATTCCTGTTAATAGGGCTTTCTGTAATGCCAGAGAAGCCTGGAGTGATCCCTGGAGGTTAAAGTCATCGGATGTGCATAATTAGTAGTGGCAGGTTCCATTCAATCTTCCTTTCCCATCTTTTATTTATTAGGTAACAACTCTGAATTGCATTTTAATGAGAGAAAGAATTATTGACTTTCGGACAAATTTTGGAATATTTGGAGCAATGGATACATGAATATATTTTAGCGTCTTTACAAACATGAATTTGGGTACCGAGATTTGGGCATAGTTCGGGGTCATCAGTGCTACTAAGCCCCTGGGTTACGGTGACTTCTATGGAGGACAGATTCCCACACTTGGACAGTGAGTGGCGCAGCAGACAGAATGAAAATCCTGTAGAAAATAAAAACTACTCCCCTCTAAATCAGGATGTGTACTTGAATGGGTGCTCACATCCCATGGGTTTAAAAGCTGGCCTCAGAGCATGTGTGATCAGGGCTAGAATCTTCCCCAGGAAACGGCCTGTGTGTGCTTTAACACAGAAGTTTGACTAGGTAATTGAGTCCCTGTGTTTTGCTCTGAATCATGGCATGATCACAGTGTATTTATCTTATGTAATCTCCCATACAGGTATTTCGATTTTTCTTCCGTGATTACAAACAAGAAGAAAACCCAATCAATAAGGTGTCTAATTGAATAGTATATCTTGTTGAAGGAAACAGAATAATTAGCTGTTGGCTGTAAACCATCTGAATGTTGGAGAATATTTTTCCACCTGGAGAGACCTTGGAAAGGGTGGCTATGGATAACACCAGAAAACTGTGTCCTCCTCCCGTGTTATAGTTGAAGAAATTGAGAAGGGGCTGCTGATACTCACTTTGGCCAGAAGCTCCCCTCATGGAGAAGTCCTCTTCGTAGAAGAGGGCCACTATCCTGTTGCCATTGTGAGGAACTTCACAACTATTTATTAGGCATCAGACCCACTGCCCTGGCTTATATGCGACTGAGATCCTCATCTTAACTCTGAAATGGTAACTAAACCCATAGGGCTTGGGGTGTGTCTTAGATACCCTTTAAACCTTCTTGGGTTTGGGTGAACTCCAGGAGTTGGTGATGGACAGGGAGGCCTGGCGTGCTGCGGTTCATGGGGTCGCAAAGAGTCAGACACGACTGAGCGACTGAACTGAAACCTTTTTGATAGTCAAGGACAGAGGCAATGGGATTTTAACTGGAACTGGCCTTGAGACCTGAAAGACCATTCATTGGTACAGTCTGTAAGGCAGTTTAAGATTAGCTGGTTGAATTCCCTTTGTCATAGTTGAGAAGTTAGATGTTAAAAAAAAAAAAAAGCAAATTCCATGTCAGGTCACCTTTAAGTAGATATTATGAAACTTTGAATACAAGTTACTTTTCTTCTTAGTGGGAGGCTGCTGAAGATTGCTAAGGTGACTCCCATTTATAAGGAACCAGAGTAAAAGATCTTGGCAGCTATTGTTCCTGGTAATCAGTTCCTTCTCTCCTATCCTGAAATTACTTCCAAGGTAGTTCATAAACAGGTTTACACTTATTTTATGGCTCTCCATCTAATAGTACCTCTCCAGTCTGAATTTTGCTCAAGATATTTTACCAACAGGGCTTAATTTATGGGCTCTATTAGATATGGATACCAAGTTAGAGAAAGCTTTGAAGTAAGTGTTTTGTTTTGTTTTTCCCCATGAAGAAGATCTGCTGGATTTTTAAGCTCACATCTGTTATCTTGCATTTGGTAAGAGCTAAGTCTATTATTTTCATTGAGAAAGAATAAAATGTGATACAATTCTAGTACCTCTCCTAGTACCTGGTATATAATAGACACCCAATGAACAGTCAATGAGCATTTGTTTATTGACAATTTATTTAAAAATGTATTGGTCATTTACTCTGACCAGACACTGTGTCTTACACATAAAGTCAGTATAATACATCCCCATACTTCTATGGATGAATGAATGACTCTACTGAAGGTCATTATTATCTAGGAGGAAGCATCTATATAAATAATTGAAGAAGTAAGTGGAATAAGATGAATGTTTGATGGCTAAAAATAAAAGTACAGTTAAAACATTAAGGAGGGAAAAATTGCTTCTGTCTTAACGTAATAATGATAAACTTCATAAAGGAAATTCTCTCTGTGCCCCAACAAGGTATGTCACCAACTTTAGAGTGTAAATGACATCTGTGACCTCAGTGTGCCCCTTGGGCTAAAGGAAACATTTAATGTTGGAGTTATCCATGTTTCTGGAGAAGGAAATGGCAACCCACTCCAGTATTCTTGCCTGGAAAATCCCATGGATAGAGAAGCCTGGCGGGCTACAGTCCACGGGGTCACGAAGAGTTGGATATGACTGAGCAACTTCACTTTATCCATGCATATTTCTTCAACATCATGACAAGTTGGAAAGATTGGGTGTTTTTAAATCACAGAGCTCATTAGTCTTGAGCCCGAGCTTCAGTGAGTCTGTCCCAGATGCTCACACAATGGTTGCTTTCTCTACAGAATAACGTGAGTTGTTAAGAGAGAGGAAAGTGAAGGAGAGGGAGAGAAAACTTTCTTTGTAGTGACTTTTTAGGAGTTCCCTAAATAGATAGCAGCAGTGGAACATTATGCAGGACTTGAAAAAATGATCCATATGAAGGTTAAGTAGACAGAGTCAGTTACTTCTGATCCAATCTTAAGTGAAGTAAAACCAGATCTCAACCTACACATGAGAAGCAATAACTATGGTAAATACACACAACAGAGTATATAGTAACATACTCCTTAGAAATACAGAAATGCATTATAACAATTGCTTTAGGATGGAGAAACCAGCTTTTAAAAATTTCAACAATGATCATATTTTAACTATGAAAACAGAAACTTTATTTTTTTAAATTAATTTTTACTGGGGTAATAGTTTTGAAACTTTACTTTTTAAAGAGAGACTTGACGTTTAGGAGAAAAGCCTTGCAGGAAAATGAATCCCCTTCAAGATCATACCAGGGAGGAGGGAGAAGATCTCTTCACTTAGCTTTAGACACTTTGTCATAAAGGATGGAGAAATGCTTTAGGTCTTTATCTTGCTGCAGTGCTGTTTCCATTTGATATGTGCTCATAAGACTGGAGTGTTGTTTTCTGAAAGCGCTCTGAAACCATGCTGGTCTTAGTGGGTTCAAGGTCACGCAGTTCATCCGGCAGGTTAAGGAGATGACACAGAGCTGACTGCTCTTGGACACACCCCATTATTGAGGTTCAGAGAGAGCTCAGTCAACACTGTGATGGCTGATGTGAACTAGCAGAAAAGGTCGCTAGGAACAAAATTCTACTAAAGTATCCACTAGCATTAGAAATCCTCAGAGATACGGAGTCTCCCTTAAGTCACTCAGTAACACTTTCCAAGTGTCAAAAAGATGCTGTGTTGGGATTTTGTCTCACCTCTTTCCAGGATTTGGCTGACTCTGTTAGGATAAAACAATAGCACCTAAATTCTTTTTTTTCTAATACTCTTTCCAGAAGAGCGTGCGTGCATGTGCTAAGTCTCTTCAGTCATGTCCAACTCTTTATGACCCCATGCAATTAGCCTGCCAGGCTCCATGGGAATTTCTAGGCAAGAATACTGGAGTGGATTGCCATTTCCTTCTCCAGGGGATCTTCCCGACCCAGGGATTAAACCTGTGTCTCCTTTTTCTCTTGCATTGACAGGTGGGTTCTTGACCACTACTGCCACCTGATACCAACAGCTAAAACTTCTCATGAATAGCTTCAACTTACAACGCACAGTAGATTTATAATATAGACTATTTGTATAGTAATGATGATGAGGGCTGGACTAAGTTCTTAGAGAAATGGTATATTTGTTAAACTTTCCCCTTGTGACTTCAGATCTAAATTATCCCTTTTATTCTAGAATCTCAACTTCTTTCTTGCCAGAAGATTCAGAATTCTCTCCTTGAACAGATCTTTGATCTTAATTTTGATCCCTCAGAAAGCATTAATCTTGTTGGTCCTAACAAGGCTGACTTGTACTAAGATTTCCGTATGTGTTTGTTACATGGCGTAAATAAGCCCTGTTTTCTTTCTGCCTGTCTTGCTGGCATCCGTGAGTTATGCTCCTCCATCAAGCTGTGTCTGAAGTGGCTTGGGGGCTTGACCAAGGCAGGGCTGCGTGTCATGTCCCCTTTAGGCTCCCTTTCTCTTAGGGAAGTCGGCCTTCAGTTTTTGCTCATCCTTTTCACTCTATGTTCCCAACCCTTCTCTTTACATTGGATTCTTTTTGCTGCATGGTCTTCAGATATGACACTCTAGTGTGTCTCTGTGGTTCGAGCAACTGCCACCCTGCTGTCCCTGGAGGGGACTTTGGAGGAAATGTCAGCCCAATTTCATTTCTGAAGCAACTGGCATCTCAAATTCTGCCTTAAGTCACCTTAACCCAATTTAAAACTTTCTTGTCCTCACAGCTTTTATAGATCAGCAGCATATGTCTTGCCTAGCCATCAACTCTAATAAGAGCAGACAGACTCATCTCTCTGAAGGTTCCTGTGGAATCAGCCTGCATCCATGTGTCATCCGACACAGAACCTTTTGTCAGGTTGGGAAAGTGGAATTTATCAGTTTAAAATAGAGGACATCCTCAGCGGAGTTGCAGCCGTGCCAGAGTTACCCTTTCTTCCAGCGGGAATACAAAAGCATGGCCGAGCTGGCAGGAGCAGCCTGGGACGTGTTGTTGACTCCCTTAGAGGTGGGATCTAAGACCCCTGGGCCATCTGGCACTGACAGCAGAGTCTTGACCACCCATTAGCACATTTCCTGGGCTGAGCATTGCCCTTTGGCTGAACCCTCTAAACACAGTCTAAAGCTGCTGTTACTTTAGACCCAAGAGTGTCTTATCAGCACTTTTTGTTTTTATTGTAATGGCCTCCTTTGGTTCAGATGCCATGGTGCTATGCCAGAAAGAAAAAAGAAGAATAAGCAAAAATAAATTTAAAAAGCAGGCTGGAGATAATTATGTAGAGCATAATCACTATTAGGTAAAAAAAAAAAAAAAAGGTACTGTTAGAAGATTGTATCACTTCTTGAGCTGACCCTGATCTCACATGCTAGTAAAGTAATGCTCAAAATTCTCCAAGCCAGGCTTCAGCAATACGTGAACTGTGAACTTCCTGATGTTCAAGCTGGTTTTAGAAAAGGCAGAGGAACCAGAGATCAAATTGCCAACATCCACTGGATCATGGAAAAAGCAAGAGAGTTCCAGAAATACATCTACTGCTTTTTTGACTATGCCAAAGCCTTTGACTGTGTGGATCACAATAAACTGTGGAAAATTCTGAAAGAGATGGGAATACCAGACCACCTAACCTGCCTCTTGAGAAATCTGTATGAACAGATTAGAACTGGACATGGAACAACAGACTGGTTCCAAATAGGAAAAGGAGTACATCAAGGCTGTATATTGTCACCCTGCTTGTTTAACTTCTATGCAGAGTACATCATGAGAAACACTGGACTGGAAGAAACACAAGCTGGAATCAAGATTGCCAGGAGAAACATCAATAACCTCAGATATGCAGATGACACCACCCTTATGGCAGAAAGTGAAGAGGAACTCAAAAGCCTCTTGATGAAAGTGAAAGAGGAGAGTGAAAAAGTTGGCTTAAAGCTCAACATTCAGAAAACGAAGATCATGGCATCCGGTCCCATCACCTCATGGAAAATAGATGGGAAAAGAGTGGAAACAGTGTCAGACTTTATTTTTTGGGGCTCCAAAATCACTGCAGATGGTGATTGCAGCCTTGAAATTAAAAGACACTTACTCCTTGGAAGAAAAGTTATAACCAACCTAGATAGCATATTCAAAAGCAGACATTAATTACTTTGCCAACTAAGGTCCGTCTAGTCAGGGCTATGGTTTTTCCTGTGGTCATATATGAATGTGAGAGTTGGACTGTGAAGAAGGCTGAGTGCCGAAGAACTGATTTTTTTTTTTAAATTTTTAAAATTTTTATTTATTTATTTTTTTAAATTTTAAAATCTTTAATTCTTACATGCGTTCCCAAACATGAACCCCCTCCCACCTCCCTCCCCATAACATCTCTGTGGGTCATCCCCATGTACCAGCCCCAAGCATGCTGTATCCTGTGTCAGACATAGACTGGAGATTCAATTCTTACATGATAGTATACATGTTAGAATGCCATTCTCCCAAATCATCCCACCCTCTCCCTCTCTCTCTGAGTCCAAAAGTCTGTTATACACATCTGTGTCTTTTTGGCTGTCTTGCACACAGGGTCGTCATTGCCATCTTTCTAAATTCCGTATATATGTGTTAGTCTACTGTATTGGTGTTTTTCTTTCTGGCTTACTTCACTCTGTATAATCGGCTCCAGTTTCATCCATCTCATCAGGACTGATTCAAATGAATTCTTTTTAATGGCTGAGTAATAGTCCATTGTGTATATGTACCACAGCTTTCTTATCCATTCAACTGCTGATGGACATCTAGGTTGTTTCCATGTCCTGGCTATTATAAACAGTGCTGCGATGAACATTGGGGTACATTGTGTCTCTTTCAATTCTGGTTTCCTCGGTGTGTATGCCCAGCAGTGGGATTGCTGGGTCATACGGTAGTTCTATTTGCAATTTTTTAAGGAATCTCCACACTGTTCTCCATAGTGGCTGTACTAGTTTGCATTCCCACCAACAGTGTAGGAGGGTTCCCTTTTCTCCACACCCTCTCCAGCATTTATTGCTTGCAGATTTTTGGATCGCAGCCATTCTGACTGGTGTGAAGTGGTACCTCATTGTGGTTTTGATTTGCATTTCTCTAATAATGAGTGATGTTGAGCATCTTTTCATGTGTTTGTTAGCCATCCGTATGTCTTCTTTGGAGAAATGTCTGTTTAGTTCTTTGGCCCATTTTTTGATTGGGTCATTTATTTTTCTGGAGTTGAGCTGCATAAGTTGCTTGTATATTTTTGAGATTAGTTGTTTGTCAGTTGCTTCATTTGCTATTATTTTCTCCCATTCAGAAGGCTGTCTTTTCACCTTGCTTATATTTTCCTTTGTTGTGCAGAAGCTTTTAATTTTAATTAGATGCCATTTGTTTATTTTTGCTTTTATTTCCAGAATTCTGGGAGGTGGATCATAGAGGATCCTGTTGTGATTTATGTCTGAGAGTGTTTTGCCTATGTTCTCCTCTAGGAGTTTTATAGTTTCTGGTCTTACATTTAGATCTTTAATCCATTTTGAGTTTATTTTTGTGTGCGGTGTTAGAAAGTGATCTAGTTTCATTCTTTTACAAGTGGTTGACCAGTTTTCCCAGCACCACTTGTTAAAGAGATTGTCTTTACTCCATTGTATATTCTTGCCTCCTTTGTCAAAGATAAGGTGTCCATATGTGTGTGGATTTATCTCTGGGCTTTCTATTTTGTTCCATTGATCTATGTGTCTGTCTTTGTGCCAGTACCATACTGTTTTGATGACTGTGGCTTTGTAGTAGAGCCTGAAGTCAGGCAAGTTGATTCCTCCAGTTCCATTCTTATTTCTCAAGATTGCTTTGGCAATTTGAGGTTTTTTGTATTTCCATACAAATCTTGAAATTATTTGTTCTAGTTCTGTGAAAAATGTGGCTGGTAGCTTGATAGGGATTGCATTGAATTTGTAAATTGCTTTGGGTAGTATACTCATTTTCACTATATTGATTCTTCCGATCCATGAACATGGTATATTTCTCCATCTATTAGTGTCCTCTTTGATTTCTTTCATCAGTGTTTTATAGTTTTCTATATATAGGTCTTTAGTTTCTTTAGGTAGATATATTCCTAAGTATTTTATTATTTTCATTGCAATGGTGAATGGAATTGTTTCCTTAATTTCTTTTCTACTTTCTCATTATTCGTGTATAGTAATGCAAGGGATTTCTGTGTGTTGATTTTATATCCTGCAACTTTACTATATTCATTGATTAGCTCTAGTAATTTTCTGGTGGAGTCTTTAGGGTTTTCCATGTAGAGGATCGTGTCATCTGCAAACAGTGAGAGTTTTACTTCTTCTTTTCCAATTTGGATTCCTTTTATTTCTTTTTCTGCTCTGATTGCTGTGGCCAAAACTTTCAGAACTATGTTGAATAGTAGCGGTGAAAGTGGACACCCTTGTCTTGTTCCTGACTTTAGGGGAAATGCTTTCAATTTTTCACCATTGAGGATAATGTTTGCTGTGGGTTTGTCATAGATAGCTTTTATTATGTTGAGGTATGTTCCTTCTATTCCTGCTTTCTGGAGAGTTTTTATCATAAATGGATGTTGAATTTTGTCAAAGGCCTTCTCTGCATCTATTGAGATAATCATATGGTTTTTATTTTTCAATTTGTTAATGTGGTGAATTACATTGATTGATTTGCGGATATTGAAGAATCCTTGCATCCCTGGGATAAAGCCCACTTGGTCATGGTGTATGATCTTTTTAATGTGTTGTTGGATTCTGATTGCTAGAATTTTGTTGAGGATTTTTGCATCTATGTTCATCAGTGATATTGGCCTGTAGTTTTCTTTTTTTGTGACATCTTAGTCAGGTTTTGGTATTAGGGTGATGGTGGCCTCATAGAATGAGTTTGGAAGTTTACCTTCCTCTGCAATTTTCTGGAAGAGTTTGAGGAGGATAGGTGTTAGCTCTTCTCGAAATTTTTGGTAGAATTCAGCTGTGAAGCCGTCTGAACCTGGGCTTTTGTTTGCTGGAAGATTTCTGATTACAGTTTCAATTTCTGTGCTTGTGATGGGTCTGTTAAGATTTTCTATTTCTTCCTGGTTCAGTTTTGGAAAATTGTACTTTTCTAAGAATTTGTCCATTTCTTCCACATTGTCCATTTTATTGGCATACAACTGCTGATAGTAGTCTCTTATGATCCTTTGTATTTCTGTGTTGTCTGTTGTGATCTCTCCATTTTCATTTCTAATTTTATTGATTTGATTTTTCTCTCTTTGCTTCTTGATGAGTCTGGCTAGTGGTTTGTCAATTTTATTTATCCTTTCAAAGAACCAGCTTTTGGCTTTGTTGATTTTTGCTATGGTCTCCTTTGTTTCTTTTGCATTTATTTCTGCCCTAATTTTTAAGATTTCTTTCCTTCTACTAACTCTGGGGTTCTCCAATTCTTCCTTTTCTAGTTGCTTTAGTTGTAGAGTTAGGTTATTTATTTGACTTTTTCTTGTTTCTTGAGGTATGCCTGTATTGCTATGAACTTTCCTCTTAGCACTGCTTTTATAGTGTCCCACAGGTTTTGGGTTGTTGTGTTTTCATTTTCATTCGTTTCTATGCATATTTTGACTTCTTTTTTGCTTTCTTCTGTGATTTGTTGGTTATTCAGAAGTGTGTTGTTCAACCTCCATATGTTGGCATTTTTAATAGTTTTTCTCCTGTAATTGAGATCTAATCTTAATGCATTATGGTCAGAAAAGATGCTTGGAATGATTTTGATTTTTTGAATTTATCAAGTTTAGATTTATGGCCCAGGATGTGATCTATCCTGGAGAAGGTTCCATGAACACTTGAAAAAAAGGTGAAATTCATTGTTTTGGGGTGAAATGTCCTATAGATATCAATTAGGTCTAACTGATCTAATGTATCATTTAAAGTTTGCATTTCTTTGTTAATTTTCTGTGTAGTTGATCTGTCCATAGGTGTGAGTGGGGTATTAAAGTCTCCCACTATTATTGTGTTATTGTTGATTTCCCCTTTCATACTTGTTAGCATTTGTCTTACATATTGTGGTGCTCCTATATTGGGTGCATATATATTTATAATTGTTATATCTTCTTCTTGGATTGTTCCTTTGATCATTATGTAGTGGCCTTCTTTGTCTCTTTTCACAGCCTTTGTTTTAAAGTCTATTTTATCGGATATGAGTATTGCCACTCCTGCTTTCTTTTGGTCTCTATTTGCGTGGTATATCTTTTTCCAGCCCTTCACTTTCAGTCTGTATGTGTCCCTTGTTTTGAGGTGAGTCTCTTGTAAGAGAATTGATGATTTTGTTTTGTTTTTTTTTTACAAAGAATTTGCATTTTATTTATTTTTAAGAATCTGCATTTTAGCACCAAAGAAATGTGATGCTGGATCCTTGTTTTAGCATGTATCAGGTATGTTATCTCTAGTAAACAATTTCCTCATCTGTAAATACCTCTAAAGGCTGTTATGAGAATTACAGAGAACACATGAGGTAGGATATAACCACTGCCTAGCAAACAGTAGGTACTCAGTTGTGGACAATGTTGAAGGGGCACAATCTGTCTCAGTCTTTAATGAAACTCTGGATACTTTTGAAAAACTCAGGACAAATGTTAATCCATCTACCCTAAATCTTTTCTTTACCTCTTTTATCTATGTAAGGTATCAATAGCTCAACTACAGAGTCTTCAAATTCTTCAAAAACACCCAACAATTTCCAGTGATGATTCAATGGGTCAAATAAACATTCTTAAAGTCTTCAGGTGTACTTTTGTTTTTTAAAGATTTATTTTATTTTTGGCTGTGGTGGATCTTCTCTGTTACACTCAGGCTCTCTCTAGCAGCAGCAAGCAGGGGCTACTCTTCGTTGCGGTCTGCAGGTCTCTCATTGTGTTGGCTTCTCCTGCTGCGGAGCACAGGCTCTAAACTGCTGGCTCAGTAGCTGGGGTACCCAGGGCTTAGTTGCTCCGAAGCACGTGGGATCTTTCTGGACCAGGGATCACACCAGTGCCCCCTCCACTGCAAGGCAGATTCTCAACCCCTAGACCACCAGGGAAGCCCCCTTCCTGAAGGTGTATTTTAATTCCTATCTCATGATGCTCTAGGCCTCTCAAATCCGTAGTGCTCAACTCTAGAGGATGCTGCGATACCACGCTTCTTTAGAAACATGGAGGGCACATTCTGACTGCTGTGCTACCCACATTTAGTTCTCTCTGTGCTACAAATGCTAAGCATCCTGCAGTGCATGAACTGTCCCAACTAAAACACCAACAATGCTCCAGATGAGAAACTTGATTCCCACAATAACCTTAACTATACTCCAAAGGCTCCTGATCATACCTTTGTCCAAAGGGACTGACAAAGTATTCAATCTTTTATTAAAGTCTCACACTTTTAAGTTGCGATGTTTAATACGGTAACTACTAGCCACATATGGTAAATGAACATTTGAAATGTGGCTAGCATGAACTGAGATGTGCTATAAAATGAAAAATATACAACAGATTTTAAATTCTTAGCATGAAAATATAAAATTTCATTAATAATTTTTGTATTAATTTTGAAATAGCATTTTGGTGGGAGTGTCTAATAAAATATATTATTAAAATTAATTCCACTTTTCCTTAATGTAGTCACCATAAAATTTAAAATTACATCTGGCTTGCATTCCATTCCTATTGAATACTCCTAGGAACCTAAACCAGTTCCTATCAGCTCACTGGTGTTCACAGAAATCCATTCTTTGTTATCAGGCATCTCAGAAAAGCCCTTCCACTTCAGTAGATATTCCACTTGTCCCTTAACCACACGCCTGTCTAGCACCTTCTCCACAACGTACTCCTCCTCATCTTCTGAAGAACTGTCAGCTGTCCGCTTGGTTTTCTTTCCCATGTCTCACGCTGATTCACCTGAAGGACTAAGGCCACCGGGTTCCGGATCGCCCCAGTTCTTTCTTTCCCTCTGGGCTAACAGGAGGGGCCTCCCCTCCCAGGTCTGGGGCTTGGCGGGCTCAGAATTGATGATTTTGAACTGTGGTGTTGGAGAAGACTCTTGAGAGTCCCTTGGACTGCAAGGAGATCCAACTAGTCCATTCTAAAGGAGATCAGCCCTGGGATTTCTTTAGAAGTAATGATGCTAAAGCTGAAACTCCAGTACTTTGGCCACCTCATGCGAAGAGTTGACTCATTGGAAAAGACTCTGATGCTGGGAGGGATTGGGGGCAGGAGGAGAAGGGGATGACAGAGGATGAGATGGCTGGATGGCATCACCGACTCGATGGACGTGAGTCTGAGTGAACTCCGGGAGTTGGTGATGGACAGGGAGGCCAGGCGTGCTGTGATTCATGGGGTCTCAAAGATTTGGACACGACTGAGTGACTGAACTGAACTGAAAAACAATAGCTCTTAAATTGTGTTCTCTAATATGTCCACCAGAAGAACATACAAGCAGTTAAAACTTCTCTTTGATAAGTTCAGCTTGTAATACATAGTGAAAGTGAAAAAGTGTTAGTTGCTCAGTTGTGTCTGACTCTTTGCTGCCCCATAGACTGTAGTTCGCCAGACTCACCTGTCCGTGGGATCCTCTAGGCAACAATACTGGAGTGCCCTCCTCCAGGGGATCTTCCCAACCTGGAGATCAACCTGGTTCTCCTGCATTGCAGGCAGATTCTTTACTGTCCTAGCCACGAGGGAAGCCTATCATATAGGCTTGTTTGAATAATAATAGTGATGGTGAGGATAAAGGTGTTTACAAGGTTATAAGCTAAGCATTTTGCGTATAACTACTCCTTCAATAATCTGTTGCCTCTATTTGATATTACAGCAGAAACAAATGGACTTCCCAGGAGGCTCAGATGGTAAAGAATCTGCCTGCAATGCAGGAGACCTGTTTTCGATCTCTAGATTGGGAAGGTCCCCTGGAGGAGGGCATCGCAACCCGCTTCAGTATTCTTGCCTGGAGAATCCCCATGGAGAGAGGAGCCTGGTGGGCTATGGTCCATGGGGTCACAGTTGGACACCACTGAGCGACTAAGCGGAGCAGACTCCTTCAATACCCTGAAGAGGCCTGTAAGGAGGGAATTACCAGATGACAGAACTGAAGCTTAGAAAAGTGACACTCTCGAGGTCACTTAGCTAGTCATTGCAGGAAACATAGTTTAATTGCAGGCTCTGTATGTATCAGTTAGTGTCTTATCAGGGAAGCAGAGTAGCTGTAAGTGACATGGAATAAATCAGTCACTAAAGGGAGTCAGTCTTTCTCAATTATGGGAGCTGGTGAAGTCTAAGGAAGGCCCTTGGCCCTGCATCTCCAGTGGTAGGTTTGAAGTCACTGTTGCTAAGTCTTGAGAATTTGTGGTAAGGATACAGAGGTGTTTTTTTTTTTTTTTTTTTTTTAATGGAACTATGGGCCCCAGTAAGTGCCTGCAGTTAGCAACTGGCCAGACATCAGGATCCGAGGTGCTAATTCTGTTCCTATCTCTTCTTCTCTCTCGGCACAGACTTTTGTCTCAATTTCTGTCAGAGATTTACTGCATCTTCTCTTTGCAGAGTGATCAACAGAGAATGTCTTGGTGCTGTGAATCCTCATAGAGATTCAGGGATGCAGAATCTCGGTGACCTTACCTAGATCAAGGGTCCAATCAACTAGGGAAGAGTAGAGTGAAGACACGGAGGGTCAGGGCTGGGCAGCTTCCTCCAAAAGTATGATGTAACTGCGATGGCTCTCGAGCTCTATAAAGAGTGAATTGCAGGAAATGGTGATGGAATTGGGAGAGCCATGAAGACCCTCTTACACCTACTCATTTCTGTAATTTGGGCCAGTGTCATAGTGTTGGAGGTGGACAGATATGGCCAGACTTTGGACATTTCTGAAAGTCGACAAGCTTGGCTAATTGTTTCTGAGACAGAGTCCCCTGAAACTGATCAGACAGTGGAGTTGAAATCTTACTTTTTTTTGGTCTTTTTAAAATAAATTTTGTTTTTTTTAGAGAATGTTTAATTTTCAAAGCAAAATTGAACAGAAAGTATAGAATTTTCGTGTATTCCTTGTTCCCACACGTGTACAGCCTCCCCCGCTGTGAACATGCTGTACATGGTGGTACATTTGTCATAAATGATCTTTTTTGACCCAGTTCATACTGTACATTAGGATTCACTCAGTGTACATTCTGAGAGTTTTGACACATGTTTGCTGACATGTATCCACCACTGTGGCATTAAACATAATAATTTCACTGCCCTAAAAATCCTCTGTGCTCTGCCTATTCGTCCTTCCTTCCTTCTTGGCAAATACTGATCTTTTAACTGTTTCTATAGTTTTTACCTTTCTGAAAGTGAAGTTGCTCAGTTGTGCCTGACTCTTTGCGACCCCATGGACAGTAGCCTACACCAAGCTCCTCTGTCCATGAGATTTTCAAGGCAAGAGTACCGGAGTGGGTGCCATTTCCTTTAACCTTTCTAGAAAGTAATATATTTGGAATCAGACAGTGTGAAGTCTTTTCAGATTGGCCTCTTCTGCTTAGTAATGTGAATTTAGGATTTCTCCATGTCTTTTCATTGCGTGATAGTTCTGAGATTTTACTTTCTAAGAACGTGTTTGTTTCCAGGGTTTTGCTGGTGGCTCAGCAGTAAAGAATATATCCATAATGCAGGAGACACGTGTTTGATCCCTGGATTGGGAAAATCTCCCAGAGAAGGAAATGACAGCTCAGTCCAGTGTTCTTGTCTGGGAAAGTCCCATGGACAGAGGAGGCTGGCCAGCTACAATCCATGGAGTCACAAAGAGTCAGACATGACTTAGGGACCAAACAACAACACAAAATTTGTTTCCAAGTGGATATAAAAATGAAGACTACCTTGGAAGGATTACATTCTGTCTGGGTTTTCATGGTTTTCAGATAATTGTAGAATCACTATAGAGATATAACCCCATCTCCACTTCTTGAATTCATGAAAACAGAAGAACAGAGATTACAAAATCTTTTAAATTTAATTATATTTTAACCATAACCCTTTATCCAAATTGCATATATCCTTTTGGAATGTGCTTAGAAAAGAAACTCAATGATCAGAACTCCCATTTGACAGATTGGGTTAATTTTTAGTTTTTCAAATGAATTGGGGTTAAGCTGAATAATTCTCACTATACTTGAGAATAACTACCCTCCCTCCCCAGAAGAACATACATTTAAGTTGACAGTCTCTTGGTTCTGAATCTGCAGATGTCTGTAGTTTGAATATACTGTGATAGTACGTACCACCTGTGCTGAGATTCTTTCAGACACTGGGGATTTGAGACCAAATGTCAGCTCCAAGTCTGATATTTATTGGCTTCAGTAACTCTTCCCTCATAACCTTCACCCAACCTTTAAATAGTTTGAGATTATTATATTTATCTGAGTGTTAATAAAAAAGTCATTACTCTGTGGTGGAGAACAGTATTTGAGTAACTGTGATGACTTGTTTCAATTCTAGAATATTATACTTTCGTCATTTTGGGGCTTTCTAAGCCACTAACTCTTCTCCTTAATATATTGTAATAAATATATATTTTTGTATTTTATTTTCATTTTTATAATTTCATCATCTTTAGTGAATTTAAAGTCATTTACAAAAGGGGAAAGAGTAAAAGACTCTCCTTAGGCTCCAACACATTTAACTTCTAGTACTGAAATACTGTTATGCTGTTCTTATTTTATTGCACCTATTAATATTTATGTATAAATTCCTTTATAATATTTTCCAAGAGACCAGCTTTTAATATTATAGGCAGAACAATGTGACATGTATAATACAGTGAATGTTGAGGCAATTTACAATAGTTAGCCTGCAGGTAAGACACTGCTTAGCATAATATATCAGAAAAAATATATATCTCATCTTACTCCACAGGCTTGAAATGGCCACTATAGCCAAGCAAGTTTGAAAAGAAATGCTAACAAGCTTTATAGGAAAGGGTGGAATAGAATGAATAGAATATTCAGGGGCTGAGGTAGACTACACTGACTTGATGCTTATGGACTGATTTTGGTCAGATGTGCAGTTCAGTTCAGATCAGTCACTCAGTTGTGTCCAGCTCTTTGCGACCCCGTGGACTGCAGCACGCCAGGCTTCCCTGTCCATCACCAACTCCTGGAGCTTACTCAGTTAAAGCTTTTTATATCTGATCAAAGGGGTACATGTAGATACATTTCAATTAGTTAATATTTTTGTTCTTCTTTCGTAAACATTGAATATGAGTCGTAGGCATATTCAGCAGCTTGTCCAAAGTCATTTAGCAGTGAACCCCTAAAAGAACTAATGCAAAGAACAAAACATTACATCTTAATTCTTAGATTTGCCGTTCTGTGCTTGTCCTACTGTAGGCAAAGGACTTACACAAACTTGGCCCATACTGGGTACTAAGTAAACACTTGTTGATTGACTGAAACACTAAGCCTCAGGTTTCTCATCTCTAAAATGGGTGTAATGCATTCTACCCACAGAATGGAGAAAATTTATGATTTACATGAAGATCCCTGAAAAAGTCTATTGAGAAGGCAAAAACTAGAGTCATTTAAGGATTTAGAGATTCTGGCTCTAGAGCTCACTTGTCATATTATTGTAAAACAGAATGTAAAACCAGAGATGTGTCTCCTTGTGGTTAGTCAGCATCTGGCTACAAAAGGAGAATATTGAAAGCATCATAAAAATTATGGAGAAGGAAGAGAGGCCGTGCAAAGTAACCTTGGGAAAAACAGAGGGTGACAGGAGCGAAGGCCACTGTCCTTTCTCTGCACTGGGCAGCAGAGGGTAATGTCACCCCTTTGCTTTTGAATTCCCTGGTGCTCTGCTTCCATTTCTGCTTTTCACTTGCCATTCCCCCCAACCCTTCTTTTTTCTAAAGCAGGCCATCATGTCATCCCAGCGAGGCTGTGGGTTCACCAGTCGGTTAGAGTGCTGCCTCTATATCTCATCGCCAGCATATGGTCTATGGGGAATAACCCTTCTATTATTTGCACAGCTGTTGAGTAATATTACGTTAAAACATTACATGCACAATTATGTTCAATTATATGAAATGAATCTATTTTACCTAATGCTTATTCTCTAGGGTTTGTGCATCTTTAGTTACAGGAAGTTTAGCACAGAACAGCAGATGGTATGACACAGTGTTTGTCAGCTAATAAATTTAAATGTCATGGCATGCTACATTTTTTTTTTAGCATATATCTCTATATATCTCAGTCAAATGCCTCAGCTCACTTTTGAAGTCGAAGAACACCTGTACAGAGCTTCATGGGTTTATACCATCCTTTGGTGTGATGATGGGACCTTGGGGTTGGGGGCACGTGGCACGAAGCCATAACGTGTTCTCCTTTGTTCTCTGGTTTGTCCCTGTTCCCCTAGGACACCACCTGTCAGAAGCGCTTCTGTGACATTGCTCTGTCCTCTGTTCTCACCAGATGGTCATGACTCCGCTGTGGCTGGGCTGGCTGTGTGCGCTGCTTGCAGTGACTCTAGCAACCCCCTTCGTGGTGTCCTGTGGCATTACACATTTACTCTACGCCTTGTGGCTTGTGAAATTTCTGTTCTAGTGGGTCAGGTGCTCGTGGGGGAGACAGGTGTTTGTATTTGACATACAGACCATGGGGCAGGTAGAGATGGCCCCTCTCTTCCAGGGCCCCGCTGCCGTCTCCTGCCTTGAATGGAGGTATTTCTTGCTCCTAGGCTGCTGTTCCAGAGAAGGCAATGGCACCCCACTCCAGTACTTTTGCCTGGAAAATCCCATGGATGGAGGAGCCTGGTAGGCTGCAGTCCATGGGGTCGCTAAGAGTCGGACACAACTGAGCAACTTCACTTTCACTTTTCACTTTCATGCATTGGAGAAGGAAATGGCAACCCACTCCAGTGTTCTTGCCTGGAGTATCCCAAGGACGGGGTAGCCTGGTGGGCTGCCATCTATGGGGTCACACAGAGTCGGACACGACTGAAGTGACTTAGCAGCAGCAGCAGGCTGCTATTGTAGGAACTTGGTCTTCTTACTCCTTTAAGGGCATCTGTTTTAAAACTGGCCGATGGTAACATTTCAGGAATTGGACACCTGATTGAAATAAAAAAGTTTATTTGGGGGGGGGGGTGTTGCTAGGACCACAGCCTGCAAGACACAGATTCAAGAAGCATTTGAATTGTGTCCCATTGCACTGCAAAATTGAGGAGGGTTACAAAGGCAAAAGACTGCAAGGTTACAGTTAGTTACAAGAAAGTTTTTTTTCAAATCAAGAATTATAATTGGAGCTGGGAAGAAGTAAGGATGCTTGTTAAGTAAGGATTAGTTGGGGTCTGAAATGGTTGCATAGTTACAAGGGGAGACCCTATAGTTACATAGTTATAAGGGGAGACTGGATATTGTTTTAAATACAGCTGGTGGTGTCCTTGGGTCAGGTACAGCTCAAAGAAGTTCAAATTCTCAGTGGTACAGGGATGTGTCAGAGACCAGAGCTTTGATTACTGCCTGACTCCAGTCATGCATGCCTGAACTGTGGTCACTCCATTTTAATTTCAACTTGTCATCAGGACTCAAGACTTCATTTCTCTGAGACTTAAGTGTTCACTTTCTACCTGGATCTGCAAACTTCTATAAGAGTATTATGTTTTTCAAATGATCCTGCTTTCTGCCTTCAGATTTGACAAATTCCAGTTCATCTCTGACAACATGGACTGCACACTTCCTGAGCTTATGTGGCCTTTGAAGTGCACCGGAGGATGCCAGAGCAGTTGGGGTTTGCACTGTGGACAGTAACGCCACGCCACATCCCAGGCTGTGATAGGTGGTCTGCCTGCCTTGAGCACTTATTTCCTTCCCTTTTCATCTCTGAGAACTTCCGCTGAGCCACTGCTTTGTGAGATCCGCTTTATATGAAGAAGTTCATCCCATTTCCCCCCCTTTATCTACATCACCTGTTCTGATTTATGGTCTGTAAAGCTACTGAGTTTCATTAGCGGCTGGGGGTGAGGGGAGCCGTGAAAGGCAGGACAATGGAATGATGAAGAGCCCAGACCATGGGGGCCCAGGGCTGTTTGACACCTAATTCTGTCATATGTTGGTTTTCTAACGTTATTTGAGTTTTTCCTCTCTCTGAGCCTCCATTTCCTCATTTGTAAAATGGGAATAATAAATTTTACTTCGGAGAAATCTTGTGGAAATGAAATAAATCATTTCAAGCACTTAACATGGTGCCCGATGGAGAGTAAAATGAATAGTAGCTATTATTACAGTGGAGCGAAACTAATTGGGGATCCAAATTTATTTACTAGATGAGCATATGGAGCTAACAATGACAGCTAACATTTATTGAGTATGTGTGTGGCCCTTTCTCTTCTGAGGCTTACCTTCTTCTGTGGAGCTTATGTTCTAGAATTTCTGCAGTTCCCGCAGGTGTTGACTTTAGTGGACTTCTGATGTGTGAATCCAGCCACGTGGGGATCTGGGAGGAGGGGGAAGCACCAGGTCCGAGTTCAGATGTGGTTCTGCCACGTAGTTTTGCTTGGTTTTAACAACTTACTTATCCTTTCTGTTTTGCCTCCTTATTTGCTGCTGCTGCTGCTAAGTCGCTTCAGTTGTGTCCGACTCTGTGCGACCCCAGGGATGGCAGCCCACCAGGCTCCCCCGTCCCTGGGATTCTCCAGGCAAGAACACTGGAGTGGGTTGCCATTTCCTTCTCCAGCGCATGAAGTGAAAGGGAAGTCGCTCAGCTAGTGGTGAAAATAACAGCTTCCTTGTAGTGAGCTGATAAAGGTGAAACTCTTGACCCATGGTAGGGAATAATGCTGCTGCCTCCACCCCGATTCCTTTTTCTTTACTTCCTGACTGTTCCCTACCAAAGCATTAAGCACTCAGTTGTGTCTGACTCTTTGTGACCCCATGGACTGTAGCCCACCAGGATCCTCTGTGCATGGAATTCTCCAGGCAAGAATACTGGAGTGGGTTGCCGGTCCCTTCTCCAGGGGGTCTTTCTGACCCAGGGTTTGAACTCCCATCTCTTATGTCTCTTGCGTTGGCAGGTGGGTTCTTCGCCACTAGTGCCACAACTGGGAAGCCCTTCTCTACCAAACTGACTTCTAACTTGCTGAAATTTTCCTCAAATAGAGCTGCAGGTTTCTAGACTTTGAGTGGAAATTCTTTCAGTTCAGTTCAGTCACTCATTCGTGTCTGACTCTTTGCGACCCCCATGGACTGTAGCACGCCAGGCCTCCTTGTCCATCACCAACTCCCAGAGTTTCCTCAAACTCATGTCCATTGAGTCAGTGATGCCATCCAACCATCTCATCCTCTGTCAACCCCTTCTTCTCCTGCCTTCAGTGTTTCCCAGCATCAGGGTCTTTTCAAATGAGTCAGCTCTTTGCATCAGGTAGCCAAAGTATTGGAGTTTCAGCTTCAACATCAGTCCTTCCAATGAACATTCAGGACTGATTTCCTTTAGGATGGACTGGCTGGATCTCCTTGCAGTCCAAGAGATTCTCAAGAGTCTTCTCCAACACCACAGTTCAAAAGCATCAATTTTTTGGTGCTCAGCTTTCTTTATAGGCCGACTCTCACATCCATACATGACTACTGGAAAAAACCATAGCCTTCACTAGATGGACCTTTGTTGGCAGAGTAATGTCTCTACTTTTTAATATGCTGTCTAGGTTGGTCATAACTTACCTTCCAAGGAGTAAGCATCTTTTAATTTCATGGCTGCAGTCACCATCTGCAGTGATTTGGGAGTCCAAAAAAATAAAGTCTGACAGTGTTTCCACTGTTTCCCATCTATTTCCCATGAAGTGATGGGACTGGATGCCATGATCTTTGTTTTCTGAATGTTGAGCTTTAAGCCAACTTTTTCACTCTCCTCTTTCACTTTCATCAAGAGGCATTTTAGTTCCTCTTCACTTTCTGCCGTAAGGGTGGTGTCATCTGCATATCTGAGGTTATTGATATTTCTCCCCGCAATCTTGATTCCAGCTTGTGCTTCATCCAGCCCAGAGTTTCTCATGATGTTCTCTGCATATAAGTTAAATTAGCATGGTGACGATATACAGCCTTGACATACTCCTTTCCAGATTTGGAACCAGTCTGTTGTTCCATATCCAGTTCTAACTATTGCTTCCTGACCTGCATATAGGTTTCTCAAGAGGCAGGTCAGGTGGTCTGGTATTCCCATCTCTTTCAGAATTTTCCACAGTTTATTATGATCCACATGGTCAAAGCCTTTGGCATAGTCAAGAAAGCAGAAATAGATGTTTTTCTGAAACTCTCTTGCTTTTTGGATGATCCAGTGGAAATTCTTTCATCTTCAATTAAAGAGATCAGTGTTTCTCTAAAACATCAGGTAAACTGAGCTTTGTGCTCTGAGAGGGTAGAGATTTGACCTTGATCTTGTATCTTTGTTCAGTGAGTTGAGATTTTTAGCTGAGTGCTAGAAAGTGTTAGTTGCTCAGTCATGCCTGACTCTTTGTAACCCCATGGACTAGCCTGCCAGGCTCCTCAGTCCATGGAATTCTCCAGGCAAGAATACCGGAGTGGGTTGCCATTCCCTTTTCCATGGGATCTTTCTGACCCAGGGATCAAACCTGGGTCTCCTGCATTTCAGGCAGAATCTATACCATTGAGCCAGGGCCAGAAGGGAGTGGTAATGCTTAACTGGGGATTGCCTTCTTTTGTAGATTTGTCTACATGTTCTTACTCTGCTCCCAAGTCCTAAAACATGAATTTCTGTGTGTTTTATCCACGTTCTTATCAAATCCTACCAAAAATGACATTATGTTTAATATGGATGCACTAAAAAGAAAAAAAAAATAGATAGCCATTGTTTTTTGTTTTGTTTTTGGTATAATTGAGACTTCCCTGTCTCAGACGGTAAAAGCGTCTGCCTGCAATGTGGGAGACCCGGGTTTGATCCCTGGGTAGGGAAGATCCCCTGGAGAAGGAAATGGCAATCCACTCCAGTACTCTGGCCTGGAAAATCCCGTGGATGTAGAAGCCTGGTAGGCTACAGTCCGTGGGGCCACAAAGAGTCGGACACGACTGAATGACTTCACTTTCACACTTTCACTTTGAGTAGGTGCAGTCTAGAGATCTGAAGCTTAGGCACTGTGTTGTCAGGGATCTGGAATTGTCTAGAAGTCTACTTTGATTTTTACCTCAACCTGAGTACTGCCTAAGCACTGGCTTGTGCCAAACGTCTTCTCTGACACCAGCAAGCTATTGATTTCGTGAATGTCCCTCAGCTAGGATATGATGGTAGATATTTGTGGAGAATTTCAATTCAGGTGGCCTTGCTGTTCCACCTAGTTCTCTCAGGCTGTCCGGTTTCTGGGTCTTCCAGCATCTGGCAAGCATCACTAGCTTGGAGTTGCTTCAGCTGCATAAACTTGCATTTACTGAACAGAAATCTTCAAACTTAACAATTTTGTTGAAGAAAGGCATCTTATTTCTTTTTCCTGGCTGGTGGCTTGGGAGGGTATCCACTGTATTATTGTTCCTCTCAGCCCTTTCATGCTTTATGCTTTTATTGAGAGTATGAATAAGAGTCTCCTCCTCTGTTTGGAAAAGGTCATTGTCCACCCTCCCCAGACCCCACCAAGTGTTAGAACTATGACATAACAGTGATAGAGGCATTGAGACTTGAATAAACTAAAGGAGCTGGAAACAGAGTGGTTTCATGTTAGGACATCAGGGGCTCAGTGGAATGATGGAGTTGTCAGGGCAACTGGAAAGACAAGCTGGGTCTGGACCAGGAAGGAGAGGAATCCACTGATGCTAGCAGAAAGTAAACAATAGTGGCATGAAAAGTCAGGAGAAAAAGACCCAGACGTAGAAAAAAAAAATCTGTCCTCAGTGTGCTGGGCAGAGTTGTCCAGCCTGTGGCCAGAGGGAGGGAGTGTTATCTTCTTGCTGTTGGATCCTGGAGAGAAAGAATAGGAATGGCCCATGAAGTGTAATATGGGAGGGTCATGATCTGGCCTCAGTAAGGACAGGAAGGAATCTGAGGAAATTGATTGGAATTTTCCTCTTCATATGGGGCTTGGGTATGAATGAAGGTTTTGTTACTTTTTGAAGAAATAGTTTTTTTCATGTTTTAAAAGTTCATGCCCAGACATTCCCCTCCTCTATGCTCATAAATTCCAATGGCGGGGAACAAGAATATTGCCTGGTTGGAACGGGATAGGACAAAATATTTTCAGAGCCATGAAAGGTTTATGCTTTGATACAGGGATTTCTCTCCTAGAAATTGCTCTTAAAGAAATAATCTGATAAAGGGGTAAAGCTTTATGCACCATGATATTTGTTGCAGCACTGTCTGTCTTAGAGAAAATCTGAAAATTGCCTAAAAGTCCAATATTAGAAAAGCATGAAATAAGTTAAGCTCATCAAATCAATGGACTGTTCTGTAACCATTAAGAGTTATAATTGAAGAGTTTGCAGCAATAAGTGGAAAGAATTGTTTATAACCTAAAATGAAAGCAAACCCACAAGTATTGTGTCAGAGCTATATCCACCTGGGTAGCATTTATTTTCATGTTTAGGCAGAGATTAGAAGAATGAACATAGAAACTTTGTGAGGGTGATGGGAATGTAGGTGATTTTGTTTTTTATCTTTTCAATGTTCTTTACTACAAAGTCTGTGCAACTCTAGATTTTTTTTTTTTTGACATGCTAAGGAGGAAGTGGAGGTTGGATACAAGAATAAAGGCTTTTAGTGATTCTTCCTTCCTGTTAAACCCGACCTAATTGAGATTTTGTTAACTCTGTTTAGTAGTTCCCTGTTCTTTTGTTTTGCAAGAGACTGGGGCCAGTTACTGAGGGTAATTCCAGAGAGTTAAAAACAAAAATCTCTTGAAAAGTCAAGATAATATTTTTGTTGAAATGCAGGCGCAGCAGAAAGACACTGAATGTGGGTCAAGGAGCAATTTTCCAGTGGAAAAAGTGAAGATTGTTCTTGGAGATGCTGATGAAAATATCAGGTCTGCTGGATGTCAGCTTTCTCTATGGACAGTATTGGGGATGAGGTTAGAGTTTGACCTTGAATATCCTTGAGAATGCACTGAGATTGGAGGCTAGCTCTGGCTTGATGAAAATGCAGATTCTTGGAGAGATTTTGCAAATTCTGGTTATTCCAGTTATGGAGGGTCATGGTCAAATATATCTCTGAGCTAAAAGAATACAGCAGCTCAAGGGCAAGGCTCGGCCTTAACAAGCCTAAGAAAGGCTGGTGCCCAGTCCAGCCAGGAAGTGGTGTCAGAAGTGGAAGCAGAGGAGGTGAGAGAAGCTGCCCTGGAGGTCAGCACTGGTCACCTTAAACAGGTGTGAGTGGGGTGGAACGACCTGACCCCTGATCAGGAAGATTCTGGTGGGAACCCAGGCCCCTCAGTGTGGGAAAAAGGGAAGCGTGGCAGGTGGGCATGGTGGCGGGGACTGTTGTAGCTATTATGTTTTCTGAGGACTCAAAAGAGGCTCTCGGGGCCGTGCATCTGTAATCTGTCCCTGCAGGGTCCCTGCTTCACCTGTTCACAGTTGCACGCATGTGAGTTCACACTCATTTAAATGGATCCCTTCCGCTTTATGTGTTTCTGTGTGTGTGCCTACTAGGGGGACACGGAGGAGGAGTAATTAGAGATCATTTAGTTCAATATCTTCACTTTTCAAAAGAAACTGAAGTTTTGTAGGAGAAAACATACAAGTCCTTCATCTTCCTGTCTTTGGTCTGGGGCAAGTCAGTCCCCAACTCCTTGCCCAGTGGCTGCTTGACTCTGCCAGGCTTTGCTGCCAGCCTGACAGCCTCCAGCAGGGCCTGGCACCTCTAGCTGTGTTTTCTGATGAAAAGCATGGCTTAGGGAAGACTGGCAGAGGTCTGGCGTACTGGGAAGCAGTTTGACTGGAGTCTTGGGTGAGATTGTGAAGGTCTGTAATACCCCAGGATAAAGCACAATGGAGATATGAGAGCCAGCGGAGTGATCTGGAGAGAAGGGCTGGGAGGAATTGAGGGCCTGGTGAGTGGGGTTTTGGGTGTGTGAAGTTGGGGCACCCACAGGAGCATGAAACACTGAAATCCTGATTGCTCAGGTTCAGGGAAAATGGAAATAGTCATAAAAAGCAAGCATCTCTGTCTCATAGTGCAGCAAGATTGCGGTCCAGGCCATGTGGTTTATAATCCTGAAGAATCTCTTCACCAGAGCTCCTAGGGCCTAGGGTTCTGTTGCGGCTCTAGCTGATGTACATGTGTGCGTGCTCAGTTGCTTCTGTTGTGTCTCTTTGCGATCCTACGGACTGCAGCCTGCCAGGCTCCTCTGTCCATGGGGTTCTCCAGGCAAGAATACTGGAGTGGGTTGCCATGCCCTCCTCCAGGGGATCTTCCTGGTTCAGGGATCAAACCTGCATCTCTTATGTCCTCTGCATTGGCAGGCAGGGTCTTAGGTGATGTATACTGGTCTCCAAAGTAGGAAACACTTCAGAAATAGGCTCTGATCTCCTTTGTCTCTTTAAAAGAAAACACTTGTTTTTTTTTTTTTAATTTTTTTCTTCTTTCTTCTTACATCTTTTTTTTTTTTTTTTTAAGAAAATTAATTATTTCTTTATTTGGCTGCTTCAGGTCTTTGTTGTGGCATGGGGGATCCTTAGTTGTGGCATCGGAACCCTTAGGTGGGATCTAATTCCCCGACCAGGGATCAAACCTGGGCCCCCTGCAATGGTAGCATGGAGTCTTAGACACTCCACCACAGGGGTAGTCCCTTCTTCCCTCCTGTTATCCTTAGCACCCATTTGTTGTTCTGATGGAGACAATCACAGATTGGACCAAGGTCAACTGTAGGCAGGAGGCCAGAGTGGATGCAGGGGAGGGGAGTGGACCTTCTGTGGGAGATGGGGGGGGCCAGGAAACAGGCCACCTATGGCTGAGTCTCCATATCCTGAGTTAGGCCACTGAACCCCATCATGGAAAAGTGAGTTGCAGACTTGGTGAGAGCCCCCGAAGCCTGTGCTTTTTCATTTAGGGCAGGGCTTAGTTGGTTGTCAGCGTAGTAGAGTGGCAGCCTTTGGGCACCAGTTTCAGCAGCAGCAGCAGCAGGAGGAAAGCAGTGTGCATTCAGGAAGGGAGAGCTCCTTCTGGAGCTTTGCACAAAAGGCCCTGTGTTCTTGAGAAAGCACATGGAACAAAGAGGACCGCTAACTGCATCCATCCCCGCATCTCAGTGACATCTATCGATTTCAGGAAACGATTTCTAGCATCACTTTCTACCGGTTAGCAGAGGCTTGTAGACTAGGCATGAGGGGCTAAAGATGAGGGGTGGGAATTCCACTGGTACCAACGGGATAGGCTGTGAGATGACCCCATCTATGAGGATACGGAAGAGCAGAAGTGAAACACCGAGGGTTGGTCCCACTACCCTCTGCGTTGTGTCTGAACCCCACTCACCCTTGTGAATGCAGCTGGCATCCTGGCATCGACCGAGAAGTTCTCTCTAACTTGCAGGGCAGCAGACCCACTCCTGGCAGGAGCCAAGCTCTCTAAGGATATAATTCTAATGCACCAGGGGAATGATGTTTATTTTCCCTTCCCACCAGCAGGGAAATGGGGAGAACAGCTTTCAGTCCAGATGGCTAGGACTCGGCTGGAAAGAAGAGACCAATGGCAAAACATAAAGAACAATACAGACCTTGTTTTCCCCTAGTCCAATCTGACCCATGGATGCTGTGTAGTCCTAACAACAGTAATAGCAACCAGTAATTGTTCTGTTAATCTGTGCAGTGCTTTTTACATATAGCATCTCACCTAATTTCACAGTAGCCTGATAAGGAAGTCATTATGATCCCAGTTTCACACAGGGTGAAACTGGACTAGAAATGTCCTGTAAGTTGTTCAAGGTCACACAGGTAGTAATTGACAAAGTTGGTATTGGAACTTGGTCAGTCTGACCCAGAGTCCTTGTTCTCTGCCCCAGCGCACGGCCGTGAGTCTCTCAGCCGTTGGTGTCCCTGCCTGTCTCGGCCACAAGGAAAGATGCACAGTAGTGGCTCAGGGACAGTAGGAGCCCCTCCGTGCCCTGGACACGATCACTGCACTTTTCAGGGACCCCTGAGACACCAGAGCGTGTCCCCAGCTTTGCAACTGGGATGAGAAAAAGCCGAGAAATCCTTAGTTAGGAGCGAGTGAGTCAACTAGCAGCTGCTGATGCTGCGTGTGGGAACAGTCAGGAAGGAACCGTGTGGACCAGGGAAGGACTTTCCGAGGAGAATAGGAGTTTGTCTCTGGTTTGTTGGCTATAGATTGCGTTCACTGTAGGAACCATACAGTCGAAGAGCTGGAGTTTTCCTTAGGAAAGATGGGCTGTTCTCTTCCAGTGGCCGTCAGGTGAATCGGAAAGATGTTCGCCACTATAGATAAGAATTTGGGCAGATGGCCTCCAAGGTCCCTCCTATTATTCCAATTCTAGAGTCCAAAGCAGTTGAAGGAGGATCTGTCTTATGGCGCATCTCACTGGGCGCTTTGCTAGATTTATTGCTGGAGTGCCAGGGTGCAGCTGTCCCCAGGGGCTCTGCAGTCACTTGGAGTGCGCGTGGAGAGTGCGTTCACCCCCTTCGCTCCCCGCCCTCTGTGATCTTGCTCCTAGCAGACAAGGCCGAGACTCTCTTGCCAGTGCAGCCCTGCAGGCCAGAAGTATCCTTGGGCACTCATGCAGACTGTGAGGAGCAGATCAAAGCAGAAGGGCTCTGGAGCGTCTCGCAGCCCTGCTGGGATGCAGGTTCCTGCCCTGGGGCAGAGGAGAGAAACAGAGCCTCTGGTGACACAGCCAGACTGGTCGGGAAGCAGCAGGTGCGTGCAAAGCCCTGTGTGTGCTGGAAAGTAATGGAGGCCGAAGGTGGGGTCAGGACGTTATTATCCTGGGGTGACATCTGAGATTCTGGGAAGCTCTTTACAGAAATCTTCCTCTCTCCAGACTGCCAGGGGCTGAAAGTAGGTTATGAAGGGGAGAGAGAGGGAAAAGGGGGGATGATTCTCCACCCTAGAAAGAGGAGCTGTGGGGGAGGGACTAGACGCGGGATGAGACGCGGGATGACGGCAGCAATCAAGACTTCTTTAAAAAGTAATTTTCAATTTGTTTTTGGCTGCTCTGGGTCTTCCTTGCTGAGCTGCGGCAAGTGGAGTCTGCCCTTGCGGTTCTCAGGCTTCACGTTGCCCTGGCTTCTCTTGTTTTGAAGCCTGGGCTCTAGGGCAGGTGGGTTTCAGCAGTTGCGGCACGTGGGCTCTGTAGCGGGGGCTCCCAGGCTTCACGAGCAGCCTCGTCAGTTGCGGCACACGGGCTTAGTTGCTCTGCAGCATGTGGGATCTTCCTGGATCAGGAATCCAACCTGTGTGCCCGGCACTGGCAGGAGAATTCTTATCCACTGCGCCACCAGGGAACTCCTCAACTGAGACTTCTGAGGACTTATTTTTCTCTCAGTATTGCCTCAGCTAGAGGGGGAAGGTGGCAACACTCCAACTTGAAAAAGCTCCCAGAAGTTTGACTAAAGAAGGTAGAATTTATAAAATGCTTCACGCCTCGGGATTATCTCTGAAAGCCTGGCCCTGTAAACTGTGTCTGGGAGATTTTGGCCAACCCGCAAGCATCTCCCAAGGGATTCTCAAGGACCCTGGACCCACAGAACACTTTCAGGTATCTTTGCAGATGGCTCTTTGCCTGCTTCTGCTTCTCACTGGAGCCACTCTGAACTTCTGCCAGAGGACTTTCCTCAAGGCACACCTGCTGAGCACCTACGGTGACCTTGTACTGCACACCAAAGCCAGTGTAAAAGCTTGGCCCTGCCAAAAATGTTCATTTCCTTGGAAAAATAAGAATGTCTTGTATAAATGGCTTTTTTTCTCTAGCAATTATAGTTTTACTTTTAACACATAGCAGAGTCATAATTTTGATTTGTGTAGGTATGAGAACTCTACATGTGATAAAGCATGACTGTGTATTTAAGGGAGCTGATCTCTCAGACAGTAAGGAATCTGCCTACAATGCAGGAGACCTGGGTTCGATTCCTGGGTCAGGAAGACTCCCTGGAGAAGTGAATGGCAACCCACTCCAGAATTCTTGCCTGGAGAATCCCATGGACAGTGAAGCCTGGTGGGTGACAGCCCATAGGATTGCAATGAGTCAGACACTCGTGACTCATTCTAACATTAACACGCTAACATTCTAACACTTTCATTTTATGTATTTAAACAGACATTTTAGGGAGCTGGAATTTTGGCTCCCAAATGCATTCACTCCAGTGTATGCCTGTTACTTCCAGCTAAGGAACCCCTCAAGCTTCCGGTTGTGTCCAGCGTTAACCCCTTAGCTGCTCAGATTGGTGGAAGCTTTCCATCTCCTTTCTTTTCTAACTCTCCCCTGTCCTTCACACTGCACTTCTCTGTTCTTGTTGGCTTTTTCTTTATTAAGAATATCATCTCTTCCTCTTTTTGCTATTTAAATTATTTTTCCCTCTCTCATTCTACTACCCAAGGTCTCCCCACCCTGAGAAGCCTGCCCTGAGTACCATCCCTTCCCCTTCCCTCCTTTTTCATCCTAGAGCACTTAAAAGTTTTTACCACCCAGTTCAGCCTGACTTTTTTTTTTTTTTTCCTTTCTGAAAATCCTAATCAGTGTTCTTGTCTCGGTGGAGCAAGGGCATTTCTAACCTGAAGCTCTGAACTTAGTACAGACATGTCATTTTCTTCAAGGTGAGGAAGATCAATTACTCCTACCCACCCTTCAGCCCCTTTATTCATACAGATGTGGGAAGGGAGTGATTTACCTGATTGGCGAGTTTAGGAAGAATAAATCAGGTGCAAGTAGCCTCGCTCTCCCTACCCCCAAAACCCTGCCTTGGGATGCTTCACTGCAGAGAATATTTATTTTCCACTATTCTTCCAGAGAATCCCAGGGAATGGGGGAGCCTGGTGGGCTGCCGTCTATGGGGTTGCACGGAGTCAGACACGACAGCGACTTAGCAGCAGTAGCAGCAGCAGCAGCATTCTTCCAGGAGCAAGTCTTCTCCACTTCTACTGAGAAGTGTGTGCAAATTGGCCTAATTCTGTGTTTCACTTCCCAGCCTATTGGCTTTCTCACTAAGCCACATCTTTCAGTTTGACCTTTATCAGTAATGAAAGTGATATTTTGAAACTCAATCTGCCAGTTTCATTTTTCAAATTATTTAATGTTCAAATGAGGAAAAGCTGTAATATTATTTATTGAAGCTGCATGCTCCGGCATGTCTGCATCTTTGCAACCCTATGGACTGTAGTCCAGCAGGCTCCTCTGTCCATGGGGTTCCCCAGACAAGAATACTGGAGTGGGTTGCCATTTCCTTCTCCAGGGGATTTTCCTGACCCAGGGATTAAACCCACATCTCTTGTTTCTCCTACATTGGCAGGCAGATTCTTTACTACTGCACCACCTGGGAAGCCTGGTATTATTTCAGACCCTAAAACTAAGTAGTAATGGCTTTGGCCTAGGTGAGTTGAGGCACGAGGCACCCATCACCCAGAGTCCATGGCAGCTGCCCTGTGGCTGCTGGGTCTCATTGTATTTTGAACAGGCTGAATCTTAGGCTGAGACTCCTCCAGTATGAACCCTCAGCTCCCAGGTTGGGTCATCTGGTAATAGGAGCTCTTGGTATAACTTGTTTGAATGCTTAAATATCCAGGCCAAAAGAGGCATTTTGGTTTTGGCACTGTGAACACTGAGCTCTTCCTTCTGTTAATAAGTGATCAAGAGGTTCAGCAACTGGAACTGGAAATGGGCCCAGGTCACTGGGAGATGCTGGCTTTGTAGTCTACCAGAGCTGAAGACCCAAAGTCCAGTCCATCTCAACCCTTGACCCCTATGGTCAGTTCCAAGTTAGAAACAGAGTGATCAGGTTCAGGTTTTACTTGACTATGGATATAGCTTTTAGAGTAAATATGGCCCCAGGCTACAGCCTTCACTGCCTGTTTTTCTTGTCTGCAGTGTACAGAATTAGGAAGTTCCAAGAGATGTCCAAGAGCCTGGTATGTGAGTTCAGGTGTTGTCATTAGGTCCATAAGAGATTTAATGGGTTTGAGACTGGAATCATTTACAGAGCAACAGCAGCCCTGTGGAAAGTTTTAAGTTGCTCCTGGGGGATCTGGGTATCAGACAGATTGAAGAGCAGCATTGGCCACAGGGAGAATGGTTAAGCTTCTTGCTGTTGCTGTTCAGTTGCCAAGTTGCGTCTGACTCTTTGCAGCCCCATGGATGGCACGCTAGGCCTCCCTGTCCTTTACCACCTCCTGGAGTTCGCCAGGAGTAAGCTTCATACACTCTGCTGTTGTAGGCGGTGTACTAGTTTGAATGACCACAGGTTGGCAGATGATAGAAACCCTGGTATGCAGGTGTAGGAAGACTTCTCAGCAGACAGATGGGCCTGTAACTTAGAATCATGAGCCTGTTTCTTTTAAGAGATTTCAAGGGCAGACTCTGTATGTAGTGTCTGCATATAGGACAGAAGTCCATATAGTCAAAGCTATGGCTCTTCCAATAGTCATGTATGGATGTGAGTTGGACCATAAAGAAGACTGAGCGCCAAAGAACTGATGCTTTCAAATTGCGGTGCTGGAGAAGACTCTTGAGAGTCCCTTGGACTGCAAGGAGATCCAACCAGTCATTTCTAAAGGAAATCAGTCATGAATATTTATTAGAAGGGCTCATGCTGAAGCTGAAGCTCCAATACTTTGGCCACCTGATGCAAAGAGCTGACTCATTGGAAAAGACTCTGATACTGGGAAAGATTGAAGACAAAAGGAGAAGCAGGTAGCAGAGGATGAGACGGTTGGGTAGCATCACCAACTCAATGGACATGAATTTGAACAAACTCTGGGAGATAGTGAAGGACAGGGAAGCCTGATGTGCTGCAGTCCACAGGGTCACAAAGAGGCGGACACGACTTAGTGACTGGACGACAACATGGACAGACTCTACTTAGGTCCCTCCAAAGGGACTGTGTCTAAGAAGTGAAATGTGTCTTAACTCTCAGAGAAGGTTTTGCTCTTGGTATGTCCTTTGGGCTCCAGTTCTGCATCCCCAGCGCTGGGCACAGGTGCTAGAGAGACCGACTCATCCTAGTTTGCCTGGAATATATACCCAGTTTTAGCCCTGGCATCCTGGGAAACCTCTCAGCCCTGGGCAAACTAGGATGAGTGGTCACTCTCTGGTGTGATGTGTAAATGAGTGGTCATCACGTGAGTGGTGAGGGCAAGTGAATAAGAACCGTGACCCCAGTGCAAGTGTCATCCAAGGAAGAAGCATAAGCTCTAGCCTGAGACAGTCCTGGGTTAGAATTCTCACCCCTGCTTAGGAACTGTAACCTTCAGTGCCGCAAGGTGTACAGGAGGATCTGAGGCTGGGCTTTAGTATCAGGTGTTCAATACATGGTAGCTGTTGTATGACTTGATACATAAAAGTGATGTTTCAAGATGCTTGTGATCAGATGTTCCTCATTCTGAAAGAGATACGTAGATATTTAATAACGGCTATGAGATCAGGGACCTTTCTGAGGTCTTGATGTTGCGTGCAGTTTTATGATATGAGTCTTTCTAGGTTGTATAGGTTGGGAGGTATCTCTGTATCACTCTTCATGTCACTGTGAAAACATTTAGAAGAAGAGGAAAGACAGCAGGGATCCCTCTCCTCTTCCAAAGCGTGTCCTTCATAAGTTCCTGTTTCTTGGGGGCTCATGGCAGCTATCATTTGGTGTGGTATGGATGGAAGGCTAGCAGTCCATGCTGCGGGGGACATAGTTGCATAGGCTTGAAGAACCTTGGAGATTGGAGAGGCTTCCTCGGTGGCTTAGTGGTAAAGAACCCATCTGCACTGCCGGAGACACAAGAGACCCGGGTTCAATCCCTGGGTTGGGAAGATCCCCTGGAGGAGGGCTTGGCACCCTACTCCAGTGTTCTTGCCTGGAAAATCCCACGGACAGAGGAGCCTGCTGAGCTACAGGCCATGGGGTCACAGTCAGACATGACTGGAGCAATGGAGCACACGCGCAGAGTTTATCTAGCTCAACTCCTCTATTTTATACGTAAGTTAACTGGGTGGGACCCAGAGAGATAAAGTGATTTGTCCAGTGTCATACACTAAGTTAGTGGAGAGCTGGGACCAGAACTGAGGTCTCTCGATAGCTGGTGAGCATGTTCTCCACCATATGTATTTCTTCCTCTTGCAGCATGACCATATCTTTCTTTATTTTCATTAGGACTTCCCAGGTGGAACTAGTGGTAAAGAAGATGCCTGCCAATGCAGGAGATGCATTAAGATCCTCTGGAGGAAGACATGGAAACCCACTTCAGTATTCTTGCCTGGAGAATCCCATGGACAGAGGAGCCTGGCAGGCGACAGTCCATAGGCTTGCAAAGAGTCAGATGCAACTGAAGCGACTTAGCTTGCACGCACCATGGCCTTACCTTTCTTCATTTTGATTCTTGTTCATTGCACACTTTTCGACTGGTTTTGAACTTTGTACTAGTTTTCTATTTCTGTGTGACAGGTTACTACAAACTCAGCAGCTTAAAGTGACACACAGTTATTGGCTTATGGTTTCTGGAGGCCAGCAGTCTCAGTACGGCTTGGTTAGGTCCTCTGCTCAGGGTCTCCCAAGGCTGTAATCAAGATTTAGGATGGGCTGTGCTCCTTCCTGGAGCTCAGGGTCCTGTTTCGTTTACATGCCTGTCCATAGCTTAGTTTCTTGTGGTTGAAGGATTAAGTTCTGTTTCCTTGTGGTTGTCTGCAATTAGAGGCCACTCCCTTGCTGTGTGACCCTCTTATAACACGGTAGCTTACTTCTGCAAAATCAGAAGAAGATTCTTTCCTTTCAGAAAGCACAGTCCCTCTTTTCTAAGGGTGTGCATCTGATTGAGTCAGGCCCATCCAAGATAACCTTCCTTTGCGACCTTGATTACCTCTGCAGTATCCCTTCAACCTTGCCAAATAGTATAACCCAATAACAGGAGAGAGATTCCATTACATTCATGATCCATGAGTGTGTTCTGCCCATTCTCAAGGAAAATGGCTTATAGAAGGTGTGTACACCAGGGATCTTGAAGGCTGTCGTAGAATTCGGCTGACCACAGGGGTATAGATCAAAGAGATAAAGCCTCTATGGCAATTTGGTCCACACTGTTGAGGGGTGATGCCTGAGCTGAGTGCTGGAGGATAACACAGAGGTTTCTAGTTTTCCCATTAACTTGCAAATTATTAAGGACACGTTATTCCTACTTCTTTAAATCCCTAATGCTTAGCCCAGTGCCTGGTCCATCATTAGGAGCTAAGTTTCTGTTGTAGAATTAAATATACATACAAAAAGACCAGCATGAGCAACTCAGAGATTTGATAAAGAATTTTGAGTTCTAGAAACTACCATGGGGTCAGGTTCAGGAGAAATCAAGAAAGAGATTATGAAGCCTCTAAAGCAATTTGGTCCACGCTGTTGTTCATGGGTTAAGAGATTCAGATTTCCAGATCTGATTACTGTTGCCCACAGTATTGCTTTATAAAGCAGCCTGGTTAAAATGTTTCCTGCATCCCTTTGGTAGAAGACCCTAAGGTTTCTACTGCTGATCAGTAGCTGTTTATTTCATGGTCTCTGGATTTTCTTGACTCTCAGATGCCTCTGTATCCACTGATGTCCTGAGACATAAGGATTATTACCCCAAGGGCCAAGTGATGCTTTAAAAAAAAAATCATTTGCAGGACCTTTGAAGGAGAACTGGGATTACAGTTAATATTCTTTAAGCTTAAAAAGAGCTTCAATCAAGACGAAGAGGAAAATTGCTTGTCAGACCCCACAGCTAAAGGTAAAAAATGCCTGGAGTCTTTGAAAACTTTAGTTTGAAAGCATTTCTAGTGTTCAGCTCAGCTAAAGGGAAGGGTGCTTTGTCACAGAATACAATGACAGTTCTAGAAAATAGCAGCCTCTATGGCTTGGTGACACTGGGAACATAGATGTAGGAAGGGAAATAGGTTTGTGAAAAGCTGCCTCATTTAGTAAAGCCTCAGTTTAAATAACATAAAAAAGGGCCGTGAGCTTTGTAAGTATAGAAATAAATAGAAACAGATATTCCTTAGCAAACCTACCTAGTGTATGTAAGTGGCCAGGATGAGAGGGTTGCATTGCACTGTTTTTTTTTTTTTTCTATGCAAGTTTGAAAATATCTAATTCTGATGGATATTTAGTTTAACTTTATCCATCATCCATTTTTTTTTTCTGTGTCCTCTAGTCAAAATTTTCTTTTTGCCATTTTCCAGTATAAAAAAAACTTGTATAAAAGGAAAGTTGTATCTTGTACGTTATTAAGACTAGCAACAAAACCACATATACACCCAGTCCCCCCACCCCCAGCATCATCATCATTTAGGAAACTTCCCGAATGTATTTGTTCTCTGTGTGTATATGTGTGCATCTGTATATATATTTGATGGACAGAGTATCAGTTATTTCTAGAATTTTGTTGGCAGGACCCATCCCATAATAGAGCTCACTCAGACAAACTGAAGGATTATAAAATTTTTCTAGACCTAAAAGTATATCTACCCAGTCTAAGAAACATAGCCTGTTGAGATGCATCGTTTGTGTGCTCAGACCGGGTCATGTGCAGCTCTTTGCAATCCTATGAATTGTAGCCTGCCAGGTTCCTCTGTCCATGGGATTCTCCTGGCAAGGATGCTGGGGCAGGGAGTAGCTGATATTTATTCCAGCTTGATTTAAACAGTAGGGAAAAGTAGATTTCCCTTCATATACACGGGGGTCAGAATCTCTGGAAGGCCCGAGTTTTTCATATAATGTACCTGGAACTTGAATGTGTAAAATGTGATCCTGTGAATTGTTTGTTGAAAATAGAAGGAGTAGATCTCTCTAGTCCACAGAATCCGTATATTTAATAAGCATCCCAAAGGTTCTGATGCAGGGGATCTATACTGAGAGAAATATGACTGGAACATAATTTAGGGGAGCAGAGCCAGTTTTTAAGGAAAGAAAGAAAAGTTCAGGAAGGGTACTTATAAATAGAAAAATAAATAAACCTTGGGTTCACTGTGAAAGTCAGTGTGGAATCACTGTGGCACGTGCCGTTGTTGTTAGATTTATGTTTTTTCCCCCGATAAGTCCAAAGCAAGCACTCTGAATTTACATTCTCAGAAGTCTTCCTGCTACTCATGGAGCTCTAAAGCTTGGCTCCAGTAATGCTTGGCCTTCTTCATTTCCATCTCTGCTGCGCTTTTCACTTAGCCTCCTTTTTTGTAGGTCAAAGAGGGCTGACTCTGGGGTTCTGGAAAGGAACTTCCTTCCTTCCTTCTAGCATTCTAAATACTTAACTTGCTTTAGGTTAGGGCAAAAGCAAGGGTACCAAGTGACTTTTTAAGCTTCTGCTAAAGGGCATTTTTTTTTTCCTTTTTTTGGGTGAAAGATTGAAAGCTTGCCCAGGGTTCTGAATTTAAAGATGCCTTCCTTTGTCCTGAAGTTCTCATCAGATCATCTATGTTCCCTCAACATGCACTCTAGAAATCCATGACATTTACATGTGAAGTGAAATGAAAATCTCCTAAGCCCTGCCATGGCATTTCCTGACAACCATCTTTGAAAAGGAGAAAAGGAATTAATTCTTCAGGGAGGCTAACTGTTACAGAGGTATTGACTTCCCCTCCCTCCCCTGGAGGGCTTACCCACCTGATTGACTTCAGTTGACCCACATGGAAGTTTCCTGAACCCATAGCTGTGGCCCTGACTTTCCTTCTCAACTTCAACCCTACCCTTCTATCTGATTGCTGGCCCCACATGCCTTAGCTGGGAACCTCGACAATAATAAAAGCACCCTTATTATCTCCCTCTGCGCAAACCAGTCATCCTTCCTTCCCGACTTCTGTTGCTCATTCTAAGCTCCTAGGTAAGAAATATGAAGTCATATTTCACTTCTCGTTCTTCCATAATTCTACAGATGGTCACTCACACAGTTCTGTTTCCTCTATAACCTCTTTGATATACACCTTTTTTTTTTCTATTGCACCTTCGAACTCAAACTCTTATATCTCACATTTGAAATATTGCAGGAGGCCCTTAGACCCTTAACATCAATTTCTACTTGTTAATGACTTGTCTGACACAGCGGCACAAACCCACATAGGATGAATGGGAAAAGAATCTCTCCTGAGATTTTGATAGATTTAATTCTGGGTTTGCAGTTTCTACACCTTGGGCTCACCAATTTACTGTCTCTAACACAGTAAGTATCCACATTTTGGAACCCTTTCCCTGCAGTTAATTTAGCCGTCAGAGGATGTTAGTGTATAATTCTCCCGGTTCCACACATGACCACTTCATGCAAGCCCACCCCTTGTCTCTGCCAACCCCCAGTAGTCCCTCTCCTAGACCAGAGTTGTCAGACCTCTGTTCAGGAAACTGGAGCAAGGTAGGAGAGTCTTTAGAATCTCTAGGAAGGCTTGTGAAGGCAGGCCTTGCAAAGATAGCATTCAACCACTGCACACTGGGAAATAAAAGCACATGAAACCTGAAGAAAACTGTATATGCTCAGGCTTGTGTAACTTAGATGTTAACTGGAGTTCCTGGAACTCTTGTGATCTTAACTTGCCTTGCATCTCCCATGCCATAGACAGTGGGAGTCCCTAAACCCCCTTGGAATTTCTGCTACGCATTATGCGTGTCTCGTCATCCCCTTACGCATTTTCATTCCCAAACTCATGCAATTGCCAGTGAGTCTACTAGACTCTGGGAGAAAGTTTTGGTTGATCTTGGCGGACGTTTCAGCTTTCTGTCCTTCAACTGAATCCCTATCTTCTCCCGGCCCATCTTTTCCTGCCATCACCTCCCCGCTAAGTTGCCTTCAGAAGCTTCAAGTTCTGCCTTCTATTTTACAATTTTCCTTCCCCTCTGAGCATTGGTGTCAGCTAATCCTCAAGTTGGGGTAGAGGGAGTGGGAGCTGACTTCCTACCCAAGGACTTAGCAAAGTTTTGTTTTTTTCCAAGTCTCTCCTTTCCTTGACATATATTGTCGTGTTAGCTGTTAAGATGAAAACATTGTCTCCATGTTGGTATGTAATATAATGATAGATATCATATGAATATATGTATATGTGTTCTGAACATTTGAAAGTGAAAGTTGGAGTGGAAGTGTTGGTCACTGAGTTGTATCCGATTCTGCAACCCCATGGACTGTCCATGGGGTTCTCCAGGCAAGAATCCCTACTCCAGGGGGTCTTCCTGACCCAGGGGTCAAATTCAGGTCTCCTGCATTGCAGGCAGATTCTTTACCATCTGAACCATTAGGGAAGCCCCTGAACATTTGAGTAAAATCACAAATAGAAAACATTCTTTCACCACTACCCTCCACAGACGCACTAAGGAAATATACCAAAATGTTAACAGTGGTCAGTTCTGGGTGGTGGGATTATCGATGGTTTTATGTTTGTCCTTCTTCTTTACTGCCTGCAATTTTAACATTTATACATGTATTACTTTGTAACATAAAAAGCTATAAAATATATCTGAAAGATAATAGGGAGAGTGCAAAAAGCTGGCATGCTCTCACAGAAGGCAAGGGAGGGGAGGCATGGTTCTGTCTTTGCCCTTTGTGACTTGGGGATCACTTCTCCACTCTGAGCTATTGGGGACAGAGACCTGACCCTTATATCTGACAGGTGGTGGTCCTTGTTGATTTTGAAAGGGTTGTTTAAGTGCAGTGGTGGGGACAGTTCTGATTAGCAAGTGGGTTTATATATTGTCGCTCAATCACTCAGTCATGTCCGACTCTTTGCCACCACATTGACTGTAGCCTGCCAGGCTCCTCTGACCATAGGATTTTCCCAGCAAGAATACTGGAATGGGTTGGCATTTCCTCCTCCAGGGGATCTTCCTGACTCAGGGATCAAACCCGCGTCTCCTGCATTGGCAGGTGGATTCTTTACCATTGAGCCACCTGGGAAGCCCTGAGTTTATGTATAGTCTGCAAGAAATAATTGACTTGTAGAGCAATAAGCCCCTTCAAAGACTTAGCAGTGGAACATCTTTATTTTTCTGGACATGAAAATCACATAATGTGGTCCCCTGAGTAAGAATGGGTAGGGCAAAATGGCCTCATTGTGAATCTTGGGGTTCATTGTAACTTCTTCTCTGGAAAAGGCACAGCATAACTTCCTACGCTGTAGCTGACATTTAATGCTTCCTGCTATTGATGAAGGAGATGCTGTTTATCATTGGGGATCAAGTTAACTCCATAGGTTTTTTTCTTGCAAAACCAGACAAGGCTTTTGAAACCTGCATCACCCCTCCTCATATGACTCCTCTTGTGACTAGAGGACCCATTTTCAAGACAACTAACCAGGACAAGGGCATATTTGTGCTCTTGAGAACCCAAGGTTTGAAACTAGACAGACAGGGAATTATATTCCAAGATTAGCTCTTGCTGGCTTGCTACCTTGGGCAAGAGTTCAACCTCTGAAATCTCAGTTTTCTCGTCTATATGGAGGTAGTGATGCCTACCGCATTGATTAGTTTCTGGAATTAAATGGGGCAGCATACGTCTACAAAGGTATCTTTCATCTATAAATGTCAGTTCTTTCTCTCTATGAAGCAGAGCTTTTCTACTCGTGCCCTTGGGGTTAAATTCGTGACTGCGGCCCCCTAGGTAGCACCAGCTAACTGGTCCAGTTGATCACTAAGCCATCCAATGTGTCATGTGGATTTCTTACTTGGAGGCATTTTTGGTCTTGATATATTTATATCATATTTACCTGCATCAGGTAAAAATCACTTATTGGACCATTGCCTTCCCACTCTGACATAGAAACAGAGGCTTCCCATATACCACAGTGTTAGCTATGCAAATAGGCCCCGGCTTAGCGAGCATGACACACATCAGGTTGAACAGGACACCCTCAGGGGCTTGGAGAAGATACCATCAGGAATCAAAAAGAGGCATTTTGTATATTTCCAATTTTGGCTTTCCCATCTCCCCTTCCATCTCAGAATTTAGTCCCTAAAGATACAGTATCTCATGCGGAAGGGGGCTAAATAAGTTATTAAAGGTATCCCCGCTTTTGACCCTCTTGTAGGTGACAGAGTCCCAGAATGAGCCGACCTCATTCTCTAAGGCAGAAGCGGAAACCCAAAACGTTGCTGTAACAGTGATGCAGAGACGACCAGCAGGTGGCGCTGCTGCTCCATGTGTGTCTCCTCCGAGGCCCACAAGATGGCTCAGGGAAGAAAGTGGCATTTCAAATGATGGAGAAGTGTTTTAATGATGCCCGCGCAAGCATCTGCTAAAAAGAGTAGCCCCTTATTGTCTCAGTCAGAAGTAAGCTCCTCTGGAAGGGGCTTAGCTCATTTGACCTTGGAAACCAAAGGCTTAGCTCCACCAAAAAGAACAGAAATCAGAGGGAGATTTGCAAAGAACATAGCTTTCCATTCCCCCATAGAGAAATAAGGTTAGTGGTCTGGAGACAGCAAGCAAAACAGCACAACTAAAGATATTAGCCTTGGGGTTAATGTGGTTGGTAAGAGCCACAAAGCCGGACTACATGCTAATTTGGTTGGTTAACTTATTACATCCTTGAGAGGATTCTACCAACCGCCCCCCGCCACACCCCGGGACTGGATGAGAAATTCCCTTGAGCCACAGAGGTTTTTGTATCAGGAGGTTAAGTAGCATAGAAAATTACAGCCCTGCATTTGTGCTATTGGAATGAGGGTGGTGTCAGCATTCCTATTTTAAGCCCTTATTTTCCAGGGCGTGAGTGTGCGGAGACCTGCAGACTCAGCCCTGGGGCGCCACAGTGCAGGGCGCTTGCGGCAGTGGACAGGCTCAGGCAGACAAGCAGAAGCTCTGAGGGGAGACGGGCTACTTGTGTTGACTCACGCTCCCTGTTAAGATACAGCCACAGAACTATGTTAAAAATCCACTGCGGAAATATGTAATGAGTGAGGGAAAACAATGTTGCAGAAAGATTTTGTCGTGCAAAGATGTAGTACTGGTGCCTGACAACGGAACTGACAAAACACACTCTTACTAGCTTTTAATGATTATTTGGGCCAGTGGTCTGTAAACTGAGATAGATTTCCATGAGACTGTAATGGCCCTAGAGGGTGTCTGGGTAATAACTATACATTTTAAAAATTGGGTCACACACAGCATTAGTCTGGAAGGCCAGCTGGCTGGATTATGTGACAAAGCCAAAATGTCTGACTGTATATATATATAAATATACATACATATGTATATATATTTATGTCTCATGGAGACTTAAGAGGTACAGGTTTGATCCCTGGGTCAGGAAGATCCCCTGGAGGAGGGCGTGGCAACCCACTTCAGTATTTTTGCCTGGACAGGGGAGCCTGGCGGGCTACAGTCCATGGGGTCGCAAATAGCTGGACACGACTGAAGCGACTTATCATGCACATACAGCATCTCGCACTCTGTGCTCATGGCCGTCATGAGAGAAGGGAGGTAATACGCACTCGCAGAGGCTTTACTGTGGCCCAGGCTCGGTTCCACGTATTAGTTTACTCATTCTCACAGTGACTCCTGCAGCTATCCCTGTGTAACTGGATATATCGTTTCCATTTCAGAGAAAAGAAATCTGAGGCTTCAGTTTCAGGTGAAGCAACCTTCCTTGAGTATTCAGTTGGTGGGTGCTTGACATTTAAACTCAGGTTTTTTCTGGTCTGAGGCCCATCTTCTTAACACAGTAATCCCTTATGTATCTGCTCCTTAGAAGAGATTTGATTCGGTGGCTTAGTGTCAGTTTCCTCATCTACAGAATAAGGGTAATGTTTTCAGCTTCTCAGGGTGGTTGTGAACACAACTTAGCCCAGTGCCCGGCACACAGAAACCACCCCACGCATGCTCCCCATCACTGCTGTTGCATTTGAGAGAAATGGAGACGAGGCTGTGGTGAACCGTGTGCCCTGATTGCAGCTGGGCCTTCCAGCTTTTCAGGGAATTGTGCCACTGAAGTGTTAGTTCCCTCAATTTTCTCAGATTCATGAGGTGCAAGAATAGAGTGCACGCATCGATTTTCCAGCCAATAAGTAGACATAGACCAAGAAAGGGAAAGAGGCGTGGAAAATTGCACATCAATACTCGGAGCGACAAGGTGCTGGCGGTAATTGAGTGGAACCAGATGAAGTCACGTGTGTGATTACTGGCTGTCCTCAGGGGGACAGGACTGCGCTGGTGTTCACAGTCTTTGAATGGACCAGGAGGGATCATGTAGATATGACGTGTTGCTCTCAAATCAGGAGAGTCTATTCTTCAGTGGACTATTACACACGTGTGGCAAAGTGGTTTAAAGGAACAAAAATGCTGCCACTTTGACAGTAAGTCTACATAGACGTAGCAGTGGTCCAGCCTTACACACAGGCCACCGACCGCTCATGGGCGTCATGATGGCGGGAGGTCCCTCGGGCTCTGGACTGTGGAGGTCCCTGAGATACTTTGGGGACAGTCTCCAATTTGGGGAAGTTTTTTGTCCACAAAGCCTCTTTGTCCAGAAGGAGGAAGCATTCGGTGGGGAAAGGAGGCAAGCAGAAGATAGATACGAGGAGAGAGAAAAGGGCAGGGCAAGAAAGGGTAAGACTATGGAAGGAGAGACAAGGGAGAAACATGTGTTCCAAAGTGGTCACAAAGAGTGACGGGTGAGCCAAAGAAGAAGCTGCGCAGGGCTCAGATTTTTGGCCAGTCTTGGATGAGAATTTTCTGCACAGTGGTTTCAGACTCACATGTATTATGTGCACACATACCTAGCCTGTGAAAGGGAGATCTCTCACAAAGGAACTCTATGTGCCTGACAGTGTGCTTCTGCCTTCATAAGCGAAACGATTCCTACTGCAGGGCACTCTCCATTTTCCTTTATTAAACATGAGGAAACTGACTCAGCGTTAGAGCACATGAAGAGGAAGAGGCAGAGCAATGGTATAAGCCTGCCCTTGCACTTGTATACTGTCCAACTACTTGTGTGGTCAGTCACTCAGTCGTGACCAACTCTTTGCAATCCATGGACTGTAGCCCACCGGGCTCCTCTGTCCATGGAATTTTCCTGGCAAAAATACTGGAATTGAGTTGCCATTTCCTTCTCCAGAGGATCTTCCCGACCCAGGAATCAAATCCACGAACCACTGAACCATTGAACTCTTCTATCTCCTGCATTGGTGGGCACATTCTAACTAGCTTAATGACAGCTAATTGTTTTCACTGTGCTCTGAGATGTTGGTGGCAGCACCTTTTTCTGAGATTGGCTATGAGAATAAAAAAATGGACAAGGTCATTCATATACATGTGTATATCCCCAAGGACATGGCCTTGTCCATAGTAAGTGCTCAAGAAATGTTACTTTATCTTCACTCCTTCATTAAGCAGTCAGAATGCATCCAACCCAGTGTCTCTCAGTCAGTTGCCAAGCTGGGCTTGAGTCAAACCTTCGCACTCTGGGGGAAAAAGATTTTTGTAGGAGAAACACTTTAATTTTATGAAATAGCATCTAAGAGACCTGGGAGATTGCTGAGAATCAAGTCCTCGGTTTCATTATATATAAAAACAACAGAGGCCGCTGGACAAGGCAGGGTAATCAATTACAGGTGACTGTCATACAGGAGTCGTATTTACTGGGAAGCAGTCTAGGAGCACAGCAATATTGAAACACAGTGTGAGTTGCGTGTTCCTTAATGGCGCTGGCCCTCTAGATGCAGGCAGATGTGTGGGATATAGGCTTCTTTCAACTACATTATTCCACCTCCTAAGGGAATTTCAATTCGGCTCCACGAGCTTATCTGCGTCCCATGCAGGTCATTGCTGGTAGAAAGTGTGTCTTCGGAGCAGACTGTGGTGAGACTTGGAATAAAGAATCAACTCCTGCTTAATGCAAAGGAAACACCAAGGCTAAGTAGAGAACTGTGCAAATTAACACCATCTGGGTTAATAAGGCCACTGTTGACAGAGTTTAGAATTGCTTCCGCAATTAAAGAGCCTGAGGAAATCTATATGTTTGTGTCTGCATGAGGACACACCAAATAGTAAGGAAGATTCTTGTTTCTCTAGAAATAAAAGAAGCGGGGCTTTACTTCCTACATTTAAAGGGAAGGAGGTGATGAGAAGATAACCTGACCCACATGATGCCCCAGCCAGCATCCCTGGCAGCAGTCTATTTATGGAGCAGCCAGGTCACAGCACTGCTTTCCCAGGGGATTCAACCAAGCCTTGGCACATTCCCTGGCATAGAAGGGAAGCACTCTTTCTTTCCTCCAGAGTCCTGTGCCTTGCATTGAATAAACACTCATTATCTTGTATTCCCTGTAGCTGAGCTGCAGTTTATGGAGTAGGAAGTTGAGGCACGGAAAAATCCGGAATCGTGGCCAGAGAGTGGCAGAGTTTGCATCAGATGTGCTTTGCTCCTCTGTCTCCAGGGAAGGTGCGTGCAGGCTCTTGGTTGTGGAATCAGGCTTGGTGGCACCCTCTGTTCTGCATTGACAGGTGGCTCTTGCAGGGTGGCCAGGCTGGCCTCTGAGTATAGCATTGGGTGTTACATCACAGACATGCCTGGAGCTCTCCCAGACTCCTCTCTCCTCACTCATAGAAATATATCTATGACAACTCAATTATTTGAGTTGACTTATTTAACTTTTGAAAATAAAGCAAGCATCAGGCCAGCTACTTGATAAGGAAGTGGAACCCACGATGCTGCTAAAATGCCAGCGGGGAATGTCCTTCCTTCACCGGTGAGGTTGGAAGTCGGGGGCTCTTAGGATCATCCTCCCTGGCCTCTTCTGAGCACATCAGCCTCAGTTCTTTAATATCTGCGTGCCTCAGCATTTTCTCCAGTTGCGACGTGTCCTCAGAGGGGGCTTACGTTCCAGGAAGCTTTCAGAACCAGCTCTTCCTGCTTTTCTTTGTGGAGAGATGTGAAGAAACTTCAGTTCTTTCCTTGGTGACTCATCTTGATCTGTCTTTTCTGTCTTATTCCCTCCTGCCTCGCACCAGGAGTTCTGAAGTTGGGCTCCCCCCATGGGCTTCACAGACCCTCAGGAGTTACAGGCAGATTTGTATGTGTGCATGTTCACGTGTGTCTGAGAGGAGTGTCTGTGGCTTTAATCAGATTCTCAAAGAGGTCTCATGACCGCCCCGAAAGTTAGCTTGCATGGCTCCGTGATTTTCCCTTGGGGAAACAGATAGGGTCTTTTGGGTTTTGGGTCCTTTCTTCCTAGTATTTCTCTCCATTTTATATTCTGTATTAATGTATAGAATTAATATATTCTATATTCGATGTTTAGATTTCTATAACACAGTGTAATAAGTATGCTTGTTTGTTGCTGCCAACTTGTTAATTTTGGACTCCCAAAATGTGGGAAAGTTTTTGTGGAGAGTAGCTTAGCTTTTTATCATTTTCCTAAAGTTGAGGTTGCATATTGGTTGCCCGTGGATCAACTGTGACCTGCAAACAATGTTTTTTGGATGATTATAATTTTTCTTAATGGGGGCCAATCGTCAAAAATTGAGAACCTTTTGAAATTGGGCTTCCCTGGTGGCTCAGTGAGTAAAACATCCGCCCACAATACGGAAGATCTGGGTTCTCTCCGTGTGTTGGGAAGATCCCCTGGAGGGGGCATGGCAGCCCACTCCAGTATTCTTGCTGGGAATAAGCAACAATCCGTTAAAATTAAGGTCGTCGGCTTTTCGTACGTTTGAGGGACCTACCAATGCTAGCTTCATATTCCCACATGAAAACACAAGCCAGCTGAGTTTGCCCTCCAGCTTGCCCATCTCTACCCCTCCCTGCTCTCTCCCTGATGCCAAGGTCACGGGAGTTATTTCTGACAGCAATGTATTTTTTTTTCCTTACAGTAGAGAAATATTTCTCTGTACCTATGGCTTTCTCCTTCATTTCCATGCTTCTTCCTGTAGGCATTTAAACTTAGGTTCCCTGTTCTAAAATGTAGTGATGAGAATATGAGAAGAAAGGTGAAAAAGAGTGAGTTTCTATGGGAAAAACTTGGTTTCCAGCCCAGATCTCCAGCTTCCCTGAATGTTGGCTGCTAACAGCTCACAGACTCCACGTTCTTACTTCTACCACCTTGTTGGGAAAGTTACTGCCCTTCCAGACTAAGTTACCTCCCAACACACATATACCCCTCAGCCCTCAGCCAATGACTGGTTAACCCCGGATACAGAGATAACAGGGCCTTGGCTGAGCAGTGTTTGTCCAGAGTTCCCTGTGGGGTGAGGCTAATATGAAGCTCCCGCCAAGCTTTAGCTGCTGTCCCGCCCTGCCCTGATTCCTTGCTTGCCATCTTTTGAGGGTACCATCACTTCATGGGAAATAGATGGGGAAACAGTAGAAACAGTGTCAGACTTTATTTTTGGGGCTCCAAAATCACTGCAGATGGTGACTGCAGCCATGAAATTAAAAGATGCTTACTCCTTGGAAGAAAACTTATGACCAAACTTGATAGTATATTCAAAAGCAGAGACATTACTTTGCCAACTAAGGTCCTTCTAGTCAAGGCTATGGTTTTTCCTGTGGTCATGTATGGATGTGAGAGTTGGACTGTGAAGAAGGCTGAGCGCCGAAGAATTGATGCTTTTGAACTGTGGTGTTGGAGAAGACTCTTGAGAGTCCCTGGGACTGCAGGGAGATCAGCCCTGGGATTTCTTTGGAAGGACTGATGCTAAAGCTGAAACTCCAGTGCTTTGGCCACCTCATGTGAAGAGTTGACTCATTGGAAAAGACTCTGATGCTGGGAGGGATTGGGGGCAGGACGAGAAGGGAATGACAGAGGATGAGATGGCTGGGTGGCATCACTGACTCGATGGACGTCGGTCTGGGTGAACTCTGGGAGCTGGTGATGGACAGGGAGGCCTGGCGTGCTGCGATTCATGGGGTCGCACAGAGCCGGACACGGCTGAGCGACTGAGCGACTGACTGACTCCTGAGAATCCCTGCCGTAGGCCCCTTCAGGGAGTCCAGCCTGATGGGTGCTATCTGTGAAGAGGTGCTGCAGGAGTGGTGGGGAGCCTGTGATCGACCAGGTGACGTTTTGTGATGGGAAAAGTGAGAGCTGGATCTGAAACAATATTTTAAGATTCTTGAATTCCTTCCTTACAAGGATAATTCCTCTTCCAGGGATGGCAAATGCATTTCCCCCTCATCCCAATACTGTTAGATGGGTGTTCCCTACTTAGGGTCCTTTATTGGAGATTTGACAGGGAGGCTCAAGGGGACAGAATCAGTCAGTTCAGTCGCTCAGTCGTGTCTGACTCTTTGAGACCCCATGGACTACAGCACACCAGGTTTCCCTGTCTTTTACCAACTCCTGGAACTTGCTCAAACTCATGTCCATCGAGTCAGTGATGCCATCCAACCATCTCATCCTCTGCCATCCCCTTCTCCTCCTGCCTTAAATCTTTCCCAGCATCAGAGTTTTTTGCAGTGAGTCAGTCCTTTGCATCAGGTGGCCAAAGTATTGGAGCTTCAGCTTCAGCATCAGTCCTACCAATGAATATTCAGGACTGATTTCCATTAGGATGGACTTGTTTGATCTTCTTTCAGTCCCAGGGACTCTAAAGAGTCTTCTTCAATACCACAGTTCAAAAGCATCAATTCTTCAACATTCAACTTTCTTTATAGTCCAACTCTCACATCCATACATGACTACTGGAAAAGCCATAGCTTTGACTAGACGGACTTTTGTTGGCAAAGTAATGTCTCTGCTTTTGAATATACTATCTAGGTTGGTCATAACTTTTCTTCCAAGGAGCAAGTGTCTTTCAATTGGCTGCAGTCACCATCTGCAGTGATTTGGGAGCCCCCCAAAATAAAGTCTCTCACTATTTCCACTGTTTCCCCATCTATTTCCCATGAAGTGATGGGACTGGAAGCCATGATCTTCGTTTTCTGAATGTTGAGCTTTAAGCCAACTTTTTCACTCTCCTCTTTGACTTTCATCAAGAGGCTCTTTATTCCTCTCCAATTTCTGCCATAAGAGTGGTGTCATCTACACATCTGTGGTTATTGATATTTCTCCCGGCAATCTTGATTCCAGCTTGTGCTTCTTCCAGCCCAGCATTTCTCATGATGTACTCTGCATAGAAGTTAAATAAGCAGGGTGACAATATACAGCCTTGACATACTCCTTTCCCTATTTGGAACCAGTCTGTTGTTCCATGTCCAGTTCTAACTGTTGCTTCCTGACCTGCATACAGATTTCTCAAGAGGCAGGTCAGGTGGTCTGGTATTCCCATCTCTCTCAGAATTTTCCATAGTTTGTTGTGATCCACACAATCAAAGGCTTTGGCATAGTCAATAAAGCAGAAATAGATGTTTTTCTGGAACTCTTGCTTTTCGATGATCCAATGGATGTTGGCAATTTGCTCTCTGGTTCCTCTGCCTTTTCTAAATCCAGCTTGAACATCTGGAAGTTCATGGTTCACGTTCTGTTGAAGCCTGGCTTGGAAAATTTTGAGATAAAAACTCTCCAGAAAGCAGGAATAGAAGGAACATATCTCAACATAATAAAAGCTATCTATGACAAACCCACAGCAAACATTATCCTCAATGGTGAAAAATTGAAAGCATTTCCCCTAAAGTCAGGAACAAGACAAGGGTGTCCACTTTCACCGCTACTATTCAACATAGTTCTGGAAGTTTTGGCCACAGCAATCAGAGCAGAAAAAGAAATAAAAGGAATCCAAATTGGAAAAGAAGAAGTAAAACTCTCACTGTTTGCAGATGACATGATCCTCTACATGGAAAACCCTAAAGACTCCACCAGAAAATTACTAGAACTAATCAATGAATATAGTAAAGTTGCAGGATATAAAATCAACACACAGAAATCCCTTGCATTCCTATACACGAATAATGAGAAAGTAGAAAAAGAAATTAAGGAAACAATTCCATTCACCATTGCAACGAAAAGAATAAAAGACTTAGGAATATATCTACCTAAAGAAACTAAAGACCTATATATAGAAAACTATAAAACACTGATGAAAGAAATCAAAGAGGACACTAATAGATGGAGAAATATACCATGTTCATGGATTGGAAGAATCAATATAGTGAAAATGAGTATACTACCCAAAGCAATTTACAAATTCAATGCAATCCCTATCAAGCTACCAGCCACATTTTTCACAGAACTAGAACAAATAATTTCAAGATTTGTATGGAAATACAAAAACCTCGAATAGCCAAAGCAATCTTGAGAAAGAAGAATGGAACTGGAGGAATCAACTTGCCTGACTTCAGGCTCTACTACAAAGCCACAGTCATCAAGACAGTATGGTACCGGCACAAAGACAGACATATAGATCAATGGAACAAAATAGAAAGCCCAGAGATAAATCCACACACATATGGACACCTTATCTTTGACAAAGGAGGCAAGAATATACAATGGAGTAAAGACAATCTCTTTAACAAGTGGTGCTGGGAAAACTGGTCAACCACTTGTAAAAGAATGAAACTAGATCACTTTCTAACACCGCACACAAAAATAAACTCAAAATGGATTAAAGATCTAAATGTAAGATCAGAAACTATAAAACTCCTAGAGGAGAACATAGGCAAAACACTCTCAGACATAAATCACAGCAGGATCCTCTATGATCCACCTCCCAGAATGCTGGAAATAAAAGCAAAAATAAACAAATGGGATCTAATTAAAATTAAAAGCTTCTGCACAACAAAGGAAAATATAAGCAAGGTGAAAAGACAGCCTTCTGAATGGGAGAAAATAATAGCAAATGAAGCAACTGACAAACAACTAATCTCAAAAATATACAAGCAACTTCTGCAGCTCAACTCCAGAAAAATAAACGACCCAATCAAAAAATGGGCCAAAGAACTAAATCGACATTTCTCCAAAGAAGACATACGGATGGCTAACAAACACATGAAAAGATGCTCAACATCACTCATTATTAGAGAAATGCAAATCAAAACCACAATGAGGTACCACTTCACACCAGTCAGAATGGCTGCGATCCAAAAATCTGCAAGCAATAAATGCTGGAGAGGGTGTGGAGAAAAGGGAACCCTCCTACACTGTTGGTGGGAATGCAAACTAGTACAGCCACTATGGAGAACAGTGTGGAGATTCCTTAAAAATTGCAAATAGAACTACCTTATGACCCAGCAATCCCACTTCTGGGCATACACACCGAGGAAACCAGAATTGAAAGAGACACATGTACCCCAATGTTCATCGCAGCACTGTTTATAATAGCCAGGACATGGAAACAACCTAGATGTCCATCAGCAGATGAATGGATAAGCAAGCTGTGGTACATATACACAATGGAGTATTACTCAGCAGTTAAAAAGAATTCATTTGAATCAGTTCTGATGAGATGGATGAAACTGGAGCCGATTATACAGAGTGAAGTAAGCCAGAAAGAAAAACACCAATACAGTATACTAACACATATATATGGAATTTAGGAAGATGGCAATGACGACCCTGTATGCAAGACAGGGAAAGAGACACAGATGTGTATAACGGACTTTTGGACTCAGAGGGAGAGGGAGAGGGTGAGATGATTTGGGAGAATGACATTCTAACATGTATACTATCATGTGAATTGAATCGCCAGTCTATGTCTGACGCAGGATGCAGCATGCTTGGGGCTGGTGCATGGGGATGACCCAGAAAGATGTTATGGGGAGGGAGGTGGGAGGGGGGTTCATGTTTGGGAATGCATGTAAGAATTAAAGATTTTAAAATTTAAAAAATAAAAAAAAAAATGAGAAAAAAAATAAAAAAAAAAAAAAAAAAAAAGAAAGAAAAAAAAAAAAAGAAAATTTTGAGCATTACTTTGCTGGCATGTGGGATGAGTGTAATTGTGTGGTAGTTTGAGCATTCTTTGGCATTGCCTTTCTTTGGGATTGAAATGAAAACCGACCTTTTCCAGTCCTGTGTCCACTGCTGCGTTTTCCAAATTTGCTGGCATATTGAGTGCAGCACTTTCACAGCATCATCTTTTAGGGTTTGAAATAGCTCCCCTGGAATTCCATCACTTCCACTAGCTTTTCATAGTGATGCTTCCTAAGGCCCACTTGACTTTGCATTCCAGGATATCTGGCTCTGGGTGAGTGATCACACCATCATGACTATCTGAAGATTTTTTTGTATAGTTCTTCTGTGTGTTCTTGACACCTCTTGTTAATATCTTCTGCTTGTGTTAGATCCACACCATTTCTGTCCTTTATTGTGCCCATCTTTGCATGAAATATTCCCTTGGTATCTCTAATTTTCTTGAAGAGATCTCTACTCTTTCCCATTCTGTTGTTTTCCTCTATTTCTTTGGGTTGATCTGAAGACGGCTTTGTTATGTCTCCTTTCTATTCTTTGGAACTCTGCATTCAAATGGGTATATCTTTTCTTTTCTCTTTTGCCTTTAGCTTCTCTTCTTTTCTCAACCAATTCATAAGCTGTCCTCATGCTACTGGAGAAGGCACTGGCAACCCACTCCAGTGTTCTTGCCTGGAAAATCCCATGGATGGAGGAGCCTGGTGGGCTGCCGTCTATGGGGTCACTAAGCGTCAGACATGACTGAAGTGACTTGGCAGCAGCGGCAGCCTCATGCTATGCGTGAAAGAAGGTAAGGTCTGTTGGAGGTCAGGATGTTGGAAGGAGTGGCTTGTACCATTCCTATCCCACTCTTTTCTTCAGGGCTCAGCTTGGGTGTCCTTCTAGAAAGCCTCCCAGGACCTATGAGTAGGTGCCTTTCTCTGAGCTTCTTCAGCAAATTGTGATGACTATATCGCCACATTTCCCAAATTGCATTTTAATAGTTATTGAGAAACAATGGATGTCCATATTTAATTTGTGCAACCTGATGAGTTTCAACGCATGAAAAACCTGTAAAACCATCTCCACCATTATGTTTAGCAATATATCCTAATCACTTCGCATCCTTTTGGCTAAGATCAAGTGTAACAACATATTCACTCCTTCCTTAAATGTACTTACACTCTTGGCGATCCCTCCTGGGAGTTCCTCCCCACCCCTCTCCCACTCCCGCCCTCCCCAAGCAAACACTGATCTGCTTTCTGTCACTGAAGACCAGAAGGAATTTTTGAGAGTTTTATATAAATAAAATCATTCAATATGGGTTACTGTTTTTATAACAATTTGCTTTTTCTTTTAGTTTGAAACCTATATTTCCCATTTTGAAGTCAGTTTGTTGAGATAAAATTGCCGGTGAGGATCACGTGCAGGCCAGTGTGTGCTGTTTGGGAGCTTAACTTCTCTGATTTTGTCCCAGAGTTGTTTAGGCCCTTCTTACGTGTCTTGGGTCTAGGCCCTTTTTATGGGGTTTAGGCCCTTCTTACGTGGTTTAGGCCCTTCTTACGTGTCTTGGGTCTCCCAGTGGAGTATAAGACTTCTGCTGCTGCTGCTGCTGCTGCTAAGTCACTTCAGTTGTGTCTGACTCTGTGCGACCCCATAGATGGCAGCCCACCAGGCTCCACCGTCCCTGGGATTCTCCAGGCAAGAACACTGGGGTGGGTTGCAATTTCCTTCTCCAGTGCATGAAAGTGAAAAGTGAAAGTGAAGTTGCTCAGTTGTGTCCAACTCTTAGGGACCCCATGGACTGCAGCCTACCAGGCTCCTCCGTCCATGGGATTTTCCAGGCAAGAGTACTGGAGTGGGGTGCCATTGCCTTCTCCTATAAGACTTCTGCTCAACATAAGTAGTTTGAGGTTCATCAATGTTGTGTATATTAATGTTTTATTACTTATTATTGCTGAGTATTCCATTGTATGAACATGTCACAATTTGTTTATCCATTCACCTGTTAACGACCATTTGTAGTATTTCTATTATATTACAAGTAAAGCTGCTGTGAACATTCATGTACAAATCGGAAAAATGGTAAGGCAATCCATAGATGAGGAGAAGACAATTGCAATGCATATATCTGAGAGAGGACTTTTATCCAGACTGTATAAGTTAGTTATAGTTAAGTCGCTCAGTCGTGTCCGACTCTTTGCAACCCCGTGGACTGTGTAGTCTTCTCCGTCCATGGGATTCTCCAGGCAAGAATACTGGAGTGGGTTGCCATTTCCTTCTCCATATAAAGACCCCCTTAGAACTCAGTAGTAGGAAAATAAACCAATAAAGAAATGAGAAAAATATTTGAGTAGAATAAGATATGGAAATGATAAATAAATCCATGAAAAAGCATGTGAGAAGATGCTCAGCATCATTGGTCATTAGAGGAAGTTTAAATCAAAACGAGATATCACTGCACAGTGATTAGAAAACCATTTGTATGTTTCTTAAAAAGTTACGCCAACATCTACCATATAATTCAGCTCTGCTACTCATATGTACTCAGACTGAATTTTGATTTCTAATTATTTGACTTTTTCTTTCACTAGAGCGTAAGTATAAACACTTTAAGATTGGGAACTTGTTTTGTTGAATCTTATTTTGTCTTTCTATTTAATGTGTGTATTCCTAGAATCAAGTATCCTGCCTGGAGTCTGATAGTTACTCATTGTATGTAATCCTGTGAAGCCTATGTTGTCCTGATTGAAAGGTGGGCAATGAATAATATTCCGGAATTTGAGTGTGTCTGGGGAGGATTATCATTTTCAAAACCAAAGGGGATCATATGGTAGCTCTCAATGAACTTCTTTGCAAAGCGGAAGCAGAGTCACAGATGTAGAGATCAAACATATGGACCCCAAGGGGGGAGGTGGGGGTGGGATGAACTGGGAGACTGGGGTTGACATATATACTATTGATACTGTGTCTAAAATAGATAAGTAATGAGAACCTACTGTGTAGGGAACTCTACTTAATGCACTGTGGTAGCCTGAATGGGAAGGAAATCCAAAAAAGAGAGGATATACGTATGCCTATAGTTGATTTATTCTGCTATATGGTAGCGACTAACACAGCACTGTAAAGCGACTATACTCCATGATTTCCTTTGCATTTCTAGCAAGAGATTTTCCAGGATCCCCTCACCTTGGCTACAGCCTCTGCTTATGGAGACACTTCCCAAATCATAATGAACACCTGTAGGCACCTCACCTCCTTGGTGACACTTACCGATCTGGTTTCATAATTAATAATGTGTATGAGACGGTTAAGTTTTTTAAGGGTAGAATTCAGTTCTGATTTATTTTTATGTCCGTCACAGCTTCTCATTTATCAATTGTACATAGATTTGCTCAACTAAATATGGTGATTGGATGAATTAAATACAGCTTGACATCCCGAGCATGCTTTTTTACTCTCAGGAAATATGGGAGCTATCTACAAAATAGACACTTATTCTGTCCTTATTTAAGTACCGGTGCTATCTCTAAGACTGGATTTAGAAAGTGTGAAAGCAAAATCCAGAAGTGATTTTCCCTGGTATAAGTGTTATTTATGCCCATCACTGAACATGTAGAAATGATGGAAAATGCAGTGTTAGTGGAAAAGTAAATGTTGTGCGTGTCTTTTTGGAGGAGAGTCTGGCAATCTACCAGATTTTTTGACATTCATCTTTGGCTGCTCCGGGTCTTTGTTGCTGTGTGTTGGCTTTCTCTAGTTGCTGTGAGCAGGCTGCTCTTCCTTGCAGTGCGCGGCGCTCTCATCGTGGTGGCGTCTCTTATAGTGCATGGGCTGTAGCGTGCTTGGGCTTCAGTAGTTGGGGCTCCTGGGCTCTAGAGCACAGCCTCTATAGTTGTGGTACATGGGCTTAGTTTTTCCTTGTGGCATGTGGAATCATCTCAGACCGGGAATCGAACCTGTGGCCTCTGCATTGTCAGGCATATTCTTTACCCCTGGACCACCAGGGAAGTTCCCCCAACTTTTAACTTATTTCAGTTTTTTATCTGATATGTCTATTTTAAGAAAATTATCCTGGCCTTCCGTGCTTTCTCCTATGTAGTTTTTAATTGTGATGGGACATGGTTTTGTTTCCACATTTTGTCATTTGACACAAGATTATAATGAAACAATAGTTTCTTTGTGTTGTTTCAAAGTCTTTTACATATCATTCTTAATGCCTGCGTGACTGTTTATCATGAGATGGTACCACAGTTCTCCTCTTGTTAGCCACTTGGTTTCTTTCCTGGGATGGGAGTAACTTATAAATACTGTGTGACAGATGTCTTTAGAATAAAGCTTTTTCTATGTATCAGGTTATTTCCTTATTTATGCATATCATTTAATTGTTCTTTGGAAAGGTTTCCAAAAGGCATGTGCCATTAATTGTACCCCTAGAAATGCGTGAGTATTTTAAAGGAAATTTTAATTGCTTTCAGAAATTCACTTGATTCTGAGTCAAGTACTTGGCTGTAAGAAAGGACAGGCTAGGATTGATGGCTGTTTATTCAGTCCCTGACACCAGCTAAAGAGCATCTTCCTGCTATGTGCATTTTATTTTCACTATTTGCTTATTAAATAAAGCAGAAGTTTAAATATAGCAGAAGACTAATGATTCTTTGCCACAGTTGATGTTCCATCAGTTACAAGCACTGATGAAGGATCAAAAGAATCTTGCAATTCTGTGCTCTAATTTTTGCATCAAAGCCTTCATTTGGCACTCAAACATCCTTAATGATATGAAAGTATGACAAGCAGTATCCTGATTAATTTATTTTCTCTGGTCTACACTTTCTCACTGCTTTCAAGTAGCTACCAGAATCTCCTGAAAAGTGAAATCGAAGGGACGTAACGATCATCTTGCAGATAAACAAAACCGCCAAATTTCTAATCTAAGGTTTGCCTTCGTCCAAGTAACAAGGCTTTTCAGTATTATGGAGAGAGAGGTGGAACTCTAATAGGGGTAGAAGAAATGGCAACCATCAATATGGTATGGGCTTTGAATTGTGAATAGGAGAAAAAGGAATGATAAGAAATGTAATAAGAGAAAGTGAATACGAAACTCTCATCTTTCTTTTTGAGCATACTGTTGGCTCTTACATTTGTGAAGGGATTTATATTTACTTTGTTTTCACCGGGGATACTTATTTTTATCTTTATATTTCTAGGTATGGGGGTATGCCTATCTCTCTCTCTATCCATTTATAAATAGCAGCACTGGTTGTCAAATGATTGCCTCTCTGCTCCAAGTCTGCTGCTGTTTGTGAGTTGTGATTTGGGGTGAACACTGCAGACACTTCACCTTTGAGAGCGCGTTCAATATTGTTCAGTCACTAAGTCATATCCAGCTCTTTGTGACTCCATGGACTGCAGCGTGCCAGGCTCCTCTATCCTCCACCATCTCCAGGAATTTGCTCAAACTCATGTTCACTGAGTTGGTGATAGTATCTAACCATCTCCGCCTCTGCCACCCCCTTCTCCTTTCACCCTCAATCTTTCCCAGCATCAGGGTCTTTTCCCGTGAGTCGGCTCTTTGCATCAAGTGGTCAAAGTATTGGAGCTTCAGCTTCAGCACCAATTCTTCCAATGAATATTCAGCTTTGATTCCTTTAGGATTGACTGGTTTGATCTCCTTGCTGTCCAAGGGACTCTCAAGAATCTTCTGCACCACGACAGTTTGAAAGCATCACTTTTTCAGTGTTCAGCCTTCTTTATGGTCTAACTCTCACATCCTTGTGTGACTACTGTGAAAACCATAGCTTTGTCTATACGGACTTTTGTCGGCAAAGTGATGTCTCTGCTTTTTATGCTGTCTATATTTGCCATACCTTTCCTTCCAAGGAGCCAAGTGTCTTTCAATTTCATGGCTGCAGTCACAGTCTGCAGTGATTTTGGAGCCCAAGAAAAGACAATCTGTCATGGCTTGTCCCACATTTTGCCCTTCTATTTGCCATGAAGTAATGGGACTAGGTACCATGGTCTTCATTTTTCAATGGTGCTTTAGTGTTAGGTTTTGTCAGTAGAACGGGCTAGAGAGACACCGCGGCAGAGCAAAGAACAAAGCTTTTCCTCTGCACTCTTCTCTTCTTCCTTCAGCTGGCCAGTTGCTCGTGGTGAGTGGGTGGCCCAGCGGCTTTTCATTTCCAGTTAGATTCTCCAGCACTTGGTAGAAATCTTCATGTAGACCAGTTACAATCTACCGGCACTCCCTTGGGTACCTTCCAGTGGACCAGCTGCACCCCATGGCACCTCAGTTGAACCTCACCAACACCCCACCACATGACTCCAGCAGCTCAGCTCTGGCCCACCACACCCCTTGAATTTAAGAATTTTTTTGTATAAATTTTTTTTTTTCCTGTTCAAATTCCTGATGTGATGTCTTGTTCCTGACTGGACCCTGACTGATTCTGGAACACAGTTACTGAGCTCCTGTTATGGACCTGACTCTCTGTTGACAGGGTTCCTGCCTTCAATGCCCCTACAGTTTCCGTGATGAGCAAGTCAGGTGTTAGGCTTGGCAGGGAAACCTGTTTTAGGATGAAAGTCATGGTGTGGGGTCAACGTGTTTACAAGGAAGTAACACTTCAACCCAAACTAAAGACCAATAGAAAGTGGCCAGATGAACAGGCAGGGGGATGAGTGTCTCAGCAAAGGAACTTGACCCTTGTCCTAGACCAGTGTAGGAACTGAATGGCGGTTACAAGACCTACCACTTGGGAAGCACACTGCTGAGCGGCTGGGAGAAGAGGGTGCATGGAGGCTGGGTGTCTGGGAGCAATCACAGACGACCACGTTTGAGATTCTAAACTTGACTCAGTAGCCAAGAGGGTTGTTGAATCATAATTTAAAAAACTTTTCTAAAAATTTTTTAAAGATTTTTTTGATGTAGACCATTTTTAATGTCTTTATTAAATTGGTTATAATATTGCTGCTGCTGCTTTTTTTTTTTTAAAATATTTTGGTTTCTTGGCTGTGAAGTGTGTGAGATCTCAGTTACCCAACTGGGAAACTGATGTGGACCCCTACATTGGAAGGCGAAGTCTTAATCTCTGGACTTAATCTCAGGGAAGTCCCTGAATCATAATTTAGAGTGGTGGCTCTCAGTTGAAACATGTAGGGTACTTAAAATCTGGGCTGACCCCAGACCAATTAAATCAGTCTCTCTAGGAGTCTGGGGTATAAGAGGTATCCATAAATTTAAAGTTTAAATTTCTTCCAGTGATTTCATAGTACAGGCAAGGCTAAGAGTCAGTGATCTTGAGTAACCAAAAAAAAAAAAAAAAAAAACCACCAACAACAAACCCAGAAGATGGTAATGAGGATTAAATTACCTGTTGAAGGACAAAGCCCATTTGTTAGTTGGTGAAAGTTTTCTAGTCTAAAGATTAAAGTAATCTATAATTCTGCTTCATTATGTCAAAGTTATTTAGAATTCCAGAGGCACTGATTTTGGCATTGTTGCTAAATAGAAAGTGGTTACAGGTGGCAAATACTTTTGACGTAAATTTCCTCTGATACTCAAGGCAAGGGTGATATCACTGTGGAATTAAGTAAATATTTAAAATGAAGGAAATTAATGCAGCATGGAATTTGCTAGTGAATTTTACTTTAGTTTTTTTTTTTAAGGCTTCAGATGGTTAAACAAATATTTACTAAGTGAGTAAATGAGTGAATGAATGACCTCTCTGTGATTTGATTTTAATTAAACAAAAAGGAGTGTATCTGCCACCTCTTGACTAAAATTAATTAAACATCAGTTTCTCATCGGAGAGTAACCTCAAGATAAAACCAGCTCTCAGAGCTATGTTTGACTAACTTAGGAAAATCTATATTTAGCAGGTGGGTGAGGACTACCGGTACCTTTGATTCCTTTTTTTTCCCAGGCACTAAAAACTCAAGTCAGTTTCAAAAGAATCTTAAGCACTTTGTTTGGCTGCGTCACCGCTTCTGTTACTTTCTGACCTGCTGTGCTGACCTCCAAACCATGCTGTTTACCTTACTTGAGAGGCTGAATCAGATGTACCACCTCCAGAGACTACACAGGTTAAAGAAAATAAAAATCATTAGGTTTTGCATTACAGAAGCATTATAGGGAGCAGGGACTGAATTCATAATGTAGCCACTGCAGATCAGCTAATCTTTTTCAGTGGGACACGGTTCTTGTCGTTTGATCATGTGGGCTGACGGTGGACCCACATGTGGCTCTCAACAGAGAAGAAATCAATTGGTTACCGGGGTAGTCTAGTCAATCCATAAGGTAGCTGAAACATGAAAATTAATGTTATTAAAATTCCCATTCAATCATATATCCCCTTCTGGGGTACTTATTTTCCTATCTATCTTTTGACCCTCTATTTTATTTATTTATTTATTTTTTAATTTTTATTTTTACTTTATTTTACTTTACAATACTGTGTTGGTTTCGCCATACATTGACATGAATCCACCACAGGTGTACATGCGATCCCAAACATGAACCCCCCTCCCACCTCCCTCCCCACAACATCCCTCTGGGTCATCCCCATGCACCAGCCCCAAGCATGCTGTATCCTGCATCAGACATAGATTGGTGATTCGATTCTTACATGATAGTATACATGTTTCAATGCCATTCTCCCAAATCATCCCACCCTCTCCCTCTCCCTCTGAGTCCCAAAGTCCGCTATACACATCTGTGTCTTTTTTGCTGTCTTGCATACAGTTGACCCTCTATTTTAGAAGATGCTGTTGTACATTTTTCTCCAGTACTTGGTTGTGTGCTTGCAAATAAATCTCTGAGTGTAAATCCCACTGAGACTATAGTACCAAGCTCATTATAGAATACTTCCCTTTTATGGACATGCCTCGTGAGGAACTAGGGTCAGAGCTGGGCTGTGCAGTCAGTGCTTTTGGAATTACATTGGATAGTGGCTTGGGTTTATAAGTCATTCCATAAAGAAAACATGTGACCGAACCCATGGTTATTGTGAAATATTATAATATGCTGTAAAGTAAAAGACCACATCATTCCCTGGGGTTTCACCGTATTTTGTACTCATTCAGCTTCCTCGTGCATATTCCATCACTAAATTGGTGTGCTTTAGGAACCTATATGTAATGGTATCTGAATTAGGAAAAAGTAGCAAATAAATATGTTCTCAGCATAATGTATGAGTGGTATGTATGATGTATCATAATGTATGAACGGTACCTGAAGACTCAAGAACAATTCTAAGTGGAACATAAAAATAAGTGGAGACTGTTATCTTAATGACTGAGAGAATTAGGAAATCTCCTAGTTGCTCAAACGAGGCTCAATAAGACCCATCATTAGGGTTCCACTGATAATTACAACTATTTATATATTATTGTCTATGCATGCATGCTCAGTTGTGTCTGACTCTTTGTGACGCCATGGAGTGTAGCCCACCAGGCTCATCTGTCCATGGAATTTCCCAGGCAAGAATCCTGGAGTGGGTTGCCATTTCCTACTCCAGGGGATCTTCCAGACCCAGGGATGGAACCCATGTCTCCTGTGTCTCCTGCACTGGCAGGCAAATTCTTTACCGCTGAGCCGTCTGTACTGACCTCCATTTTGCTTCTGGAAATACAGTGCTGGGTTCTTTATTAGTCATCCCATTGCTTACATCTCTCATTAATAGTCCTATTGAAAATACTGCTCAGCTATAAAAAGGAATGCATTTGAGTCAGTTCTAATGAGGTGGATGAACCTAGAGCCTATTACACAGAGTGAAGTAAATCAGAAAGAGAAAGACAAATATTGTATATTAACACACATATATGAAATCTAGGAAGATGGTATTCATGACCCCATTTGCAGGGCAGCAAAGGAGACACAAACGTAAAGAACAGACTGGGTCACGGTGAGGGAGGGAGAGGACGGGATGACATGAGAAAGTAGTATTGAAACATACACATTACCAACATGTAAAATGGCTACTGCTGCTGCTGCTGCTGCTTATTTGCTTGGTAGTGTCCGGCTCTGTGCGACCCTATGGACTGCAGCCCCATCAGGCTCCTCTGTGCATGGGATTCTCCAGGCAAGAATACTGGAGTGGGTTTCCATGTCCTCCTCCAGGGAGTCTTCCTGACCCAGGGATCAATCCCAGGTCTCCTGCACTGCAAGCAGATTCTTTACTGCTGAGCCACCAGGGAAGCCCATGTCAAGTGGACAGCTGGTGGCAATTTGCTGTAGGATTCAGGGAACCTGAAACCTATGCTGTACGACAGCCAGAAGGGTGGGATGCAGAGGGAGGTGGGAGGGAGATTTAAGAGGGAGGGGGTATGTGTATGCCTTTGGCTAATTCATGTTGCTGTATGGAAGAAACCAGCACAATATTGTAAAGCAATTATCCTCCAATGAAAAATAAAATTAAAAAAATAGTCCCATTGGAGAAGGGAGGTAGAGGAAAGAGAATTGGGATGTATAGGCTCTAGCTTTTAGGCTTAGCGAAGACGTGAACCATGAACTTCCAGATGTTCAAGCTGGTTTTAGAAAAGGCAGAAGAACCAGAGATCAAATTGCCAACATCCGCTGGATCATGGAAAAAGCAAGAGAGTTCCAGAAAACATCTATTTCTGCTTTATTGACTATGCCAAAGCCTTTGACTGTGTGGATCACAATGAACTGGAAAATTCTTCAAAAGATGGGAATACCAGACCACCTGACCTGCCTCTTGAGAAATCTATATGCAGGTCAGGAAGCAACAGTTAGAACTGGACATGGAACAACAGATTGGTTCCAAATAGGAAAAGGAGTACGTCAAGGCTGTATATTGTCACCCTGCTTATTTAACTTCAATGCAGAGTACATCATGAGAAATGCTGGGCTAGAAGAAACACAAGCTGGAATCAAGATTGCCAGGAGAAATATCAATAACCTCAGATATGCAGATGACACCACCCTTATGGCAGAAAGTGAAGAGGAGCTAAAAAGCCTCTTGATGAAAGTGAAAGAGGAAAGTGAAAAAGTTGTCTTAAAGCTCAACATTCAGAAAATGAAGATCATGGCATATGGTCCCATCACTTCATAGTAAATAGATGGGGAAACAGTGTCAGACTTTATTTTTTGGGCTCCAAAATCACTGCAGATGGTGATTGCAGCCATGAAATTAAAAGAGGCTTACTCCTTGGAAGGAAAGTTATGACCAACCTAGATAGCATATTCAAAAGCAGACATTAATTACTTTGCCAACAAAGGTCCGTCTAGTCAAGGCTATGATTTTTCCAGTAGTCATGTATGGATGTGAGAGTTGGACTGTGAAGAAAGCTGAGTGCCGAAGAACTGATGCTTTTGGAGTGTGGTGTTGGAGAAGACTCTTGAGAGTCCCTTGGACTGCAAGGAGATCCAACCAGTCCATTCTAAAGGAGATCAGTCCTGGGTGTTCTTTGGAAGGACTGATGCTAAAGCTGAAACTCCAGTACTTTGGCCACCCCATGCAAAGAATTGACTCATTCGAAAAGACTCTGATGCTGGGAGGGACTGGGGGCAGGAGGAGAAGGGGACGACAGAGGATGAGATGGCTGGATGGCATCACCAACTCGATGGGCACGAGTTTGAGTGAACTCCAGGAGTTGGTGATGGACAGGGAGCCCTGGCGTGCTGCAATTCATGAGGTCTCAAAGAGTTGGACACGACTGAGCGACTGAACTGAACTGAACTATGCGCCCTTTGGAAATTCCTTTGCCTTTTGGTGGGAGATAGAGGTTTGGAGAGGATTCTAAACTTTTTAGCCAAAACAAATCTTTGCTGGCAGAGCCTCTTGTGGATTCAGCTTCCTTTCCTTGTAGGCACTTTCCCTTCTTTAAAGAAAGAGCCAGATCATTATTTATGATATAACCTTTTCTTTTGCTGGGCAGCTCCAAAGATTTAACAGATTTTATTTACATGGAGCTAAAATCTGTTCATATGTAACATCCATCTCTTGATGCTAGTTCTTTGAAAGGTGGGGTTTGGCACATGGAAAACACATGCAAATGTTAGTCATAATCATGGTAACTATTATTAATAATCCCATGTTACATCATCACCTTTAGGGGGGAAAAGCTCTTTGAAAAGCTAATACAGCAGTAGAAGGAACCAATGTTTGGAGTTAGAAGACTTCAGTATGAATTCTACCTTCTAATTATTAATTAGAATTGGTTAATTAATTAATTTGTTATTTATGGGACTCAATTTTCTTATAGCTACCATGAGGAGAATTTCTAGCTCATAAGATATTATCTGTATAATGCTATGATTGACTTCTTACATTTTTTCAGATTTTGTTTTGTTCTATTTTTGTGGTGACAGTCGTCTCATTCCTTATAAGTCCCTCCCTCCCTCAGTTTCAAGACCTATGACAGTTCTGAAATGGCAGACCCACGGTAGCCCATGCCCTTCTTTGTGTCTCTTCTCCCCTTCTGCTAGCACCTATTATACCATGTTGATGTCTGTTTCCACCACTGTCTATGAGCTCATTGAGAGAAGACTTTACATCACTGCTTCTTTTCATCAAACTGAATTGGTTTACCTATATGTGCCGTGCTGTGCCAAGTCGCTTCATCTGGGTCCGACTCTTTGCAATGCGCCATAGCCCGCCAGGCTCCTCTGTGCATGGGATTCTCCAGACAAGAATACTGGAGTGGGTTGCTGTGCCCTCCTCCAGGGGATCTTCCTGACCTAGGGATCGAACCCACATCTCTTGTGTCTCCTGCACTGGCAGGCGGGTTCTTTACCACTAGTGCCATCCCTGGGAAGCCCCCGTTTACCTATAGGGAGGATTAATGTGGCGATCACATGTTATATTGCAAGTGAAAATAATTCTGAACAGTTGCTGTTTCAGGTGAAATTAAGGCTGAATTGTTGCTACTGGTTCCCTGTAAAAGAAAAAGCACTCTTAGCATCTAGATAATATTCAATGTCAACTATGCTTCAGTGAAAAATAAAAAGGAAAAAAACCCCATGATGACATAGTGAAGAGTAGAAGCGTGTTATTTTCAGCTGATCTAAGATGATGGTTTCATAAACTTTTGTGTTTCTAAACCTAACTGATGATTGACTTTGTAAAACACACACGATTTTACTACTTCCTTTTTTCCGTCCTACAGATTATTGCTAAAGGACTAGGGCATTTCCTTTAGAACTGTTTAATTCTGGCATCTTTGTGCAATTTCTTTACTGACAGAATGCAGATCTCCTCTGAGTATTTGTAAAAAGGATCTGTGTTGTTGTTGTTGAAATTCATATTTATTTGTTTGTTGAAATTTCTTTGTTAAAATTCAGAATACAAATTCCTTCAGCCCAATACAACACCATTTCATCTTAGTTTCTTAGTTTCAATACCAGTATCTTCTTGGACAAGGATTTTCCTGTAAAGGGCCAGATAGTAAATATTTTTTAAGCTTTATGGGCCTTAAGTTCTCAGTCACAACTATTCTACTCTGGCGCTGTAGTGCAAAACTAACTCTAGACAGTGTGTAAATGGTTGGGCATGGCTGTATTCCAGTCACACGTACAAAAGTAGGCAACTGGCCAGACTTGGCCATCAGGCAGCAGCTTCCTAACCCCTGATTCAGGACGTGGCTACTTAAAGTATGCTCTGTAGACTGAGTGTCAGCATCACTTGGGTGGGAGCTTAGTAGAGATGCAGAACCTTAGACTCCACTAACTTTCTGGATTGGAATTTTTTTTTTTAAGATAGAAGTTTATTTCTCACTGACTTCCCCGAATGTGTTCTGATGAATGTTCTGGTTTCTCTGAGTGTTGGTGACTCTGCAGAGAACAAGGAAGAGAATGTGGAGGGTGTCTGGAGATTTTATTCATTTATTTTTGGCCGCATGCGGCCTTTCCCTAGCTGTGGCGGGTGTGGCTGCCCCATAGCTGCGGGCTGCGGGCTTCTCGTTGCAGCGGCTTCGCTTGCTGCGGAGCACAGGCTCTAGCCGCCCACGGGCGTCAGCAGTTGCAGCACTAGGCCTTAGTTGCTCTGCGGCATGTGAAATCTTCCCAGACCAGGGATCGAACTGGTGTTCCCTGCACTGGCAGGCAGACTGCTAACCGCTGGAGCGCCAGGGGAGTCCCTGGGTCTGCGTTTTAGCAAGAGTTCCAGGTGATACCCAGGCATGCGCGAATTTGAGAACTGTAGATGAGTAGCACCAAGGAGACGTCTGGGAGCGTATTGGAGCGCGCCTACTGGGGTGGGCTGCCTTCTCAGAATGCGGCTCGCGGGCCTTTTCCAGTCTCTCCTTCCGTTGCCAGTTTTCTTCCCCTGGAACGTTCTCACCCGCTAACTGCCTGCTCTGCCTCTGCTGTCAGCTTGCCTCGCCACCTCCTCAGCCTAGCAGCTGCTCATTCCCCTGCTTCTCTATGTCCTCCAGGGAGGGCGCTGGGAACTCATCAGATGGAAAGGGGGTTTCGTTCCCTTGCAGCGCGGCTCACTGTGATTGGAGGTGTGATTTGTAGGTTTACCCAGCGCCCTAGCGCCCCTGCCCCCCACCCCCTCTTCTGTGTCCGCCTCTCCTTTCAAGAATCATGTAAATGGAGAAGGAAGCTCCAGGAGCTGAGGTGGCTTCCCTTCCATGTTGTGATGCTAAAGAGCCAACGCTCAGGATGAACACTTCTCAGCCACAAAAATGGTAACAGCAAGAAAAAACCCTACAGAGTACCAGGGAGCAAAGCAATTGAGCTGTTCCAGCATTTTCTTAAATGGAGCCGGAAGGCCTTAATTATGATGTATGTGTCTTCAGGTAAGACTTTCAAGCAATTTGGAATAGGCAGTTATGTAATTTTCCTGCTGTTCTCTCCGCCCCTTTCTCTTTTATCTTTCTTTATTAATATAGACACCTATTGGAATGAAGTGGCCCACACACAATTTTGCATCGATTCAAGTGGGTGCAAGTTGATTATTCAGCCCAGAAATCTGATTAACACTCTCCCTCCCACTAGCCCACTCAGCTGTGTTTGCTTTTCTGCTTTTCTGGGGTGGAAGATGCCCTCTGCTGGCTCTTGCCCATTCCACACTCAATACATACAGTGACAGACAACTTATCTACCCTGGGGTCTGGTAGCTCTTACATATTAAGTCCCTGGTGTGTGTTTATTGAAAGCATGCCTTTTCTTCCAGGGCAGAACCCGACACATGGTGATGGACCTTACTGAAATCTGTAAATGTCCACCTCTTAATCTTTCTACTGTCTTGTGATACCCTAGCATGGGTCCTAGATAAAAATGCCCAAAATTTTAAAAATAATTTATGGTGCCTGCCACTGTACATTCATTTTCTCATTTGATCATCACTATAAGTAGTTACTATTATGATCCCTATTTTAAAGCTAAGGAATCTGAGGCTTTGAGAGGATAGCTTGCCTGAAGTTACAATTAGAAAGTGGAGGAGCTAAGATTTGAATCCAGTGTAACAGAAATGGAAAGCCTCTTAACCATTAATAATACTGTAGGGTTCATGGTAGAAATTCAGGGTATATGGGGTTTTCCAGTGACTAGCACTTTTAGAAACTTGGAAGTGTCAGTTGCAAAGTGAGTCCTGGATACGCACAGGAGGCTATCATGCATGGGTCATCAGGAAGGACATTGAAAGCAGCTCTGACATCCTATTAGTCCCACTGAAGTGGAGCAATGCAAAAATCCCTCCATTTGTCAGGGGCCCTAGTACAGTCGAAAGCGTGGCTCTGGTAAACACATAAATTAGTGGTGGTTCCCCGCAGAGTTAGCAGTAGAGTCCCCGTAGTCACCTTTCACTTTCTCCTTGATGAGAGGTGTTCAGGCTTCTCACCAAAGCCTCTAATGCAAATCCAGGATTGCCAGCTGTGCTTCTTGGTGTAAACAGTGCGTTAATGGTGTGAAAAAGTGCAACTCACAAGCCCTTCCTTGAGCAACCGCAGTGACAAACAGGCTGCTGCTGCTGCCATGGGGGCAGGTCTCCTGGCAGAGCATGCAGCTGAGAACCGGAGGAGCCTGGTTCACCTCGAATGCATGGAAATGAGCATTCTGTTCAGATTTCTGTGGTCCTCAGCCTGAATATTTACTTGGAGCCCTGCTGTTTCAGGCAGTTACCGAGGCCAATAGATCTGGGGGAGAGAGGAGCCAGAACAACATCTCAGCTACTCTGCAAGATCAAGCTTGAAAGAGCACAGTGTATTTTTCCGTTCCTCTGATTGATAATGACAACACACCATTGTTTGTGGGTGGATGCCACAGAAGTTGCCTTTCTGGATGGTGGACTGAGAAACACTAAATCATTTTATGAAATTCAAGTGTTAAACACAAATGCAAGAAGGATGCACTCTGGTGAACAGTGGGTTTGCTCCTGGAAGAATAGAAGGGTCTGGGCAGACAAGGAGAGGAGAAAAAAGTATGGTGAAGAGACCAGCATGTACACATAAGCTGACAGCACGTTCTGTCTTGAATGTCATGTGCAAACGCTGGGGTGGAGGAAGCTAGCAGGGTGGTTTAAATCCATTTCAAAACAGGCTGTAATAACTTCAGCACCCGCCTCTCCTGGGGAGACATACATGTAACTGAGCCAGGATGTTCGTTTCAGTCTGTCGACCTCCCTCAGACAGCGTCTAACTTCCCTTGTTCTCCCACTCTCCCATTGCTAGCCAGCACCCTTCTATTGACACCTTTTAATTCAGATCCATTCTGTTACCCAATAGATACTCATCGAACCCTTGCCACATGTCAGACACTGGGACACAGATAAATAAGATGGGCACTGCCCTCAATGGCTGGTAGGATGAGAGACAAACAGGCAGGAAAAGGGTGTTATGGATGGATCCTGTGGACTTACTTGTACGGTGTATAGTTGGGAAAGAAGGGAGAAGGGAGTGGGTCTCCTCTGAGAGGGAATAGGATGGAGGCAGAGCAGGAACTTCCTCAAGCAGGTCTTCTGTAGTCCCAGAGATGGTTATGGCTCTGGGCCAGGAACTTTGCATATTCCTGAGCTAATCTACTGCATCCAGTCTAGAAGGAAATTGTTTTCCTTATTTCCAAATCAGTACTGGGTTCCATGCCAGGCACTGTGCTAGGAAGTGTGGATTTGGGAACTTACAGTCTGGTCTGGTGGCAGACATACAATTAATTCCCTGTGGCTCAGTAGTAAAGAATCTGCCTGCAATTCAGGAGACACAGGTTTGATCCCTCGGTTTGGGAGCTTCCCTGAAGGAGGAAATGGCAACCCACTCCAGTATTCTTGCCTGAGAAATCCCATGAGAAATCCAATGAGGAATCCACAGAGGAGCCCAGTGGGTTACAGTCCATGGGGTTGGAAAGAGTTGGATATGGCTGAGCATGCCCAGGAGTCCAGTCCAGAAAAAAATTAGGTGGCCTTCACACATGTTACTGTCTTGAAATATGTCTAGAATTCTTTGCCTCTGACCTCCTCTTCCACTTCATGGGACTAACTAGGACCCTGATTTCATGGTTGGGCCAAGTTGTTACTTGCTCTGCAAGCCATTACTAAGCCCCTGGGAGGGCTGCACTTCCTAGCTGGGTACAGTCACATGATCTGTCTTGGCTCAGGAGAAGTAGGCAGAGTGACGGGTGATACGCAGGAGGACTGGATGCCGCTGTTAGGCTCGCGGTGCTCTCCTTGTTCCCTTGCTTTTAACATTTGATGCCATTGGAGGTGATGGCTCTCTTATCACCTGGGTCCCTGTGTTACCATGATTAGCGGGGGCCATTGGTAAACTGCAGTGGACGACTAGGGTTAGCAAGGAATAAACTTTTGTTGTTTTAATTCTCTGAGATTGTGGGTGGTTAATTATCGCAGCAGAGCCCAGGGTGCTTTGTGGCACATTTTTTTGGGAAGGCCACCAAATTCCACTAACTAGGTTAGGTCTCTCATCTGCTCACATGATTGCTCCCTGCACACACTCCTTCATTAAAAAAAAAAATCATGCTTTATTATGTGTTTAACAGGCCATAAAAGGGGGAGAACCATACTTGTCTTGTTTATTACCATATCTCTAGTGCCTAGCACAATGATTAGCACATATGAAATGAGTACTTTTTGAAAGAATTAATGAATGAGTGAACAAATGAACTGGGGATTGTTGTATGGAATCATAACATTTTTGAAGAGATTCAGCTCTTCATATAAATATGGAACAGCTTAAAGTCCTGGGAGCCTGTCAATAACGTCAAAGCATTTTTCTCCTCCTCCACCTCTATTCTCACCACCAACAAGCTTAAGGTCAAATAATTCTAATTCCAATAGGACAAATTATAGTTCCCAAAGAAATCAGTTTTGCATGATCTGTTTGTTGGGAGCACGAATTTTCCCTTCACCGACCAGGAATTTGCTTCCTTGCTTTTGCCTGTGTTGGAGGAAGTACAGTTTCCCACAGGATGTTGCCCTTGGGCCTCCAGTTAGACCATGTGGACAGTAGCAGACTCTGGACCAACACACATCTCCTGAAAACATCTTTGATGAAGCAGCTCCCCTCCCTGCACAAACACAACAATTAACCAAAGCAGGTAAAATTGTGTCTTGGGAAGATAATGAGGTTTGCTTCCCTGCCTGTATAATTTTGCCTCTGTGTGTCTGGTATCCTGGCTTGGATCTCATCCAGCCCACCCCAGGGGAAACATAGCTGGTATCCTTCACAGCACTTTAATGAAGCGCCCGCCTGTGCTAAGAAAACATCAAAGTTGCTCCAGCTTCAAAACAAGTTAAATTTTGGCAGCTGCAGTTTGGGGGGCAGTATGGGGAACTAATGACAAGAGCACAAGAACCCCTACCATTGTCTGTCACGTGTATCCCTGAGCCCTGAGTTTTAGCACTATTTCATAAGCGATCTCTGCATTTAGTCTAGGACACAGGAGACGCTAGTGGTAAAGAACCCACCTGCCAGTGTGGGAGTCGTAAGAGATGTGGGTTTGATCCCTGGGTCGACAAGCTACCCTGGAGAAGGGCATGGCAACCCACTCCAGTATTCTTGTTTGGAGAATCCTATGGACAGAGAGGAACCTGGCGGGCTACAGCCCAAGGGGTCACAAAGAGTTGGACACGACTGAGGTGACAGCACGCAGCACATGGGAGGCACAGGGGACAGGCAAGCCGGAAGGTCCTTCTACTCTGGCTGTGGTCCAGAGGCCCGTGTTCCTTGAGGATCCTGGGCAGGCTGGGATGTGATGCAGCAAAAGCCAAGGCCCCCAGCAATCACTTCCAGCCTCTCACCTGCTCTTGTCCTCGTACCAATCACTTCCAGCCCCTCTCACCTGCTCTTGTCCTGGTACTAGTCACTTTCAGCCTCTCACCTGTTCTTGTCCTGGCACCAGTCACTTTCAGCCTCTCACCTGTTCCTGTCCTGGCACCAGTCACTTCCAGCCCCCCTCACCTGTTCTTGTCCTGGCACCAGTCACTTCCAGCCCCTCTCACCTGCTCTTGTCCATGTACCAGTCACTTCTAGCCCCTCTCACCTGCTCTTGTCCTGGCACCAATCACTTCCAGCCCCCCTCACCTGTTCCTGTCCAAGTACCAGTCACTCCCAGCCCCTCTCACCTGTTCCTGTCCTGGCACCAGTCACTTCCAGCCCCCCTCACCTGTTCTTGTCCTGGCACCAGTCACTTCCAGCCCCTCTCACCTGCTCTTGTCCATGTACCAGTCACTTCTAGCCCCTCTCACCTGCTCTTGTCCTGGCACCAGTCACTTCCAGCCCCCCTCAGCTGTTCCTGTCCATGTACCAGTCACTCCCAGCCCCCCTCACCTGTTCCTGTCCTCGTACCAATCACTTCCAGCCCCGCTCACCTGCTCCTGTCCTGGTATCTCCACCAGTCACTTCCAGCCCCGCTCACCTGCTCTTGTCCTGGCCTCCAGCTGACGGGCAGCCTCTTCTGCCTCAGGGATAAGCCTGTGTGTGGCCGTCCCTCTGAAGCCTGCTGAGCATTCGTGCACAGGGGCATTGGCTGCATGGCCGATGCAGGCATGGTCCATGCTCACTGCCTCCTTTCTCGGTAACACTTGCTTCCAGTCCATCCATCGTGTTGCTGGTTTTTATTTCCCTGGCTGTTTGGGATTGCCTGTGTTCTGCCATTGTGGGACTACTCATTTTTATTTTCCAGTGACAAGGACAGTTTCCTTTGTCCAATCAGGGGAAAACAAGTATAAATAGCATGATTTATAGACCAGAGTGCCCAGTGGGGCGGGAAAGCTCTGTAACCTCTGTAATGTTCATTTAGGGATACATGCAGTCACAAAATCAGGAAATGCAGAAGGTAGGTTGTCCATTTCAGTGTTATTTGTCTTCAAGTTGGAAAGACAATTCTGTTATATTGAAGAACTTACTATGAAGCTGTGTCAGTATGATAGCAAATCCATTTTGGTACATCTGCAGTGGGTTGGTAAAAGCATAGTGCTAAGGAAGGATGTCTGTTCAAGGCCTAGTAGACTTGTATGTTTCCGTAGGTCCTATGGCCAGAGACAGCAGCTTCATCCTGAACAATATTGCTCGGAAAGGAGCCAGGGCAGGGGCAGGTCTATGAAGAAATCAATGATCATAGGCACTGAGACAGTGCACACAGCGTGCTTAAGAAATCCAAGCCGCATGCCTGGTCAATGTCCTTTAGTTATATCTCAAATCAGTTTTTGAGTTCAGGTGACTGGAGGCTTCTGTTCAGAGTTTATTTGTGGTTCTGAGCCCGATCTCCTTGAACCACTCAGTCAGCAATTCAATCTGTTTGTAAGCCAATGGAGAGCAAAGGGCCAGCATGTCTTATTTATCTTCTTTTCCCCGTCCCTGGAAGGAAGCTGCACACAGAGGCACTCTGTGTTTGTTGAAAGTACTGAACTACTGAATGGAGAGGAAGGACTGATGACATGGTGAGCACCCACTGGGCATGCTGGGCACTGACCATACAGTGATGAATAGAGCCCTCTTTGCCCTCAGGAATCCATAGTCAAGTCTTTCCTCATGAATAAGGACTGTAGAAAATGATCTGGACAGGGTAACACTGAATTGCCTGAGTTCATGATTAATGACTTGAGGAGGTTTGTGGTACATTTTTGGCCATCTTTTCTTCTGCACATATCCTTGACCTGCTGGGAGAATGGAGAGATGGGCCTCCAGCATCCACCTGGATATGGCATGGAAACCTGCAACCGACACCTCATTTTCCCTTCTCTTGATCAATAGATGCCTCATGTTGACTCAGAGCAAAGCACTCATTGATCAGGCTGGTCCTTCTTAGAGAAATGCTATTTCCCTGTTTGGGGTTGAGGGCTGGGATCATCTCACAAACACACCATGGGTCTTGCCTGCAGTCTGAGATGTTGTTCAATAGCTCTCAGATCTAAGTCTGTCACCTTAGTGGAAATGAGGCTGTAACAGAAGGCGCCTGGGAAGTTCTGAGTGGTCCCTGCTCATGCTCCCTCTTAGCATCTGTACATCTCTTTTCCATGGAACTTGTCATTGCAGAGTGATCATTTATTGCTGTGTCTTCTTCACTTGGCTATGAGCTCCTTGAAGATCCAGACTGTTGTATGTGTCATTGACCCAGAATCACCTGCAGGGGAAGCTCAGAGCCGTGATGCTAAGGAGGGAAGCATTCCCTGGCAGAAGCAAGGCAGTTAAAACCTCTGGCTTCCAGAATTGAAGGAGACATGTGTACCCCAATGTTCATCGCAGCACTGTTTACAATAGCTAGGACGCGGAAGCAACCTAGATGTCCACTGGCAGATGAATGGATAAGAAAGCTGTGGTACATATACACAATGGAATATTACTCAGCTGTTAAAAAGAACACATTTGAATCAGTTCTAACGAGGTGGATGAAACTGGAGCCTATTATACAGAGTGAAGTAAGTCAGAAGGAAACACCAATACCGTATATTAATGCGTATATAGGGAATTTAGAAAGATGGTAATGACGACCCTATACACGAGACAGCGAAAGAGACACAGATATGAAGAACAGACTTTTGGACTCTGTGGGAGAAGGCGAGGGTGTTATGATTTGAGAGAATAACATTGAAACATGTATATTACCATATGTGAAATAGATGACCAGTCCAAGTTCGATGCATGAAGCAGAGCACTCAAAGCTGGTGCACTGGGACAACCCAGAGGGATGGGATGGGGAGGGAGGGGGGAGGGACGTTAGGTATGGGGGACACATGTACACCCATGGCTGATTCATGTCGACGTATGGCAAAAACCACCACAATATTGTAAAGTAATTAGCCTCCAATTAAAAACAAACAAATAAACAAACTTCTGGCTTCTACTTGCTGTTTGTGGACGGCGGAGCCTGGTGGGCTCCAGTCCATGGGGTCGCTAAGAGTCGGACATGACTGAGCGACTTCCCTTTCACTTTTCACTTTGTCGCATTGGAGAAGGAAATGGCAACCCACTCCAGTGTTCTTGCCTGAAGAATCCCAGGGACGAGGGAGCCTGGTGGGCTTCCATCTATGGGGTCGCACAGAGTCGGACACGACTGAAGTGACGCAGCAGCAGCAAGCTTAAAGGACATACCTGTTTTGGTCACACCTTCTGTGCTGCTAATTTGCTGAGATAAGCCCAGGAGTCCTCTTTGCCCTACGCTTTTGAAAAAGTCAAACAGGAACCAGAGTGGGTCCTGGGAAAATTAGACAGGAAGAGAGGCTCATGCAGGGCCGCTCATCGCAGTGGCAGGGGTACCAGTCACGTGGAATATAGTGTGAATGGTGTGCCCTGGAGCTGCTTCTGTGAACACTTGCCTTCTCCCACCAGTGGTCACTCCTGTGCAAAGGGGCTGCCAGTTCTCCAAGATGAGAGAGAGGATGGGGATTTAGAACCATAGCCTTAGCAGTGTTTGCAGCAACCTGCAGTGTATTGGATGGGTGACTATGCCTCAGGGCTCTGCCGTGGGGACAGTCAACAGGAAGAACACAAATCTAGGCATACTTTACCATCACTTACAGTCATTGTCTTGATATCTTATTTATCTTGTTATCAGCCTTGGGCAGCCAGCCCATGGTAGATCTTCAACAAGTGATGGGGAAGGACTCACTGGATGACCACAGCTCATCCTACATAATTCCTGTTACACAGTTATACACAGTAAGAGTCATCAGTAAGGTAAGAAGACTTAAGGATACAGTCAGACATTTCATGCCCACTGATGGACTGGGTTTTCTGCTTTTTCTCTCACATATTCCATTTTCTTGACAAAGGTCCACATAGTCAAAGCTGTGGTTTTTCCAGTAGTCATGTATGGATTTGAGAGTTGGACCATAAAAAGGAGGCTGAGTGCCGAAAAATTGTTGCTTTCGAACTGTGGAGCTGGAGAAGACTCTTACGGATACCCTTGGACAGCAAGATCAAACCAGTCAATTGTAAAGGAAATCGACCCTGGAAGGGTTGGAAGGACTGATGTTGAAGCTGAAGGTCCAACACTTTGGCCACCTGATGCGAAGAGCCAGCTCACTGGCAAAGACCCTGATGCTAAGAAAGACTGAAGGCAAGAGGAGAAGGGGGCAACAGAGGATGAGATGGTTGGATGGCATCATTGACTCGAAAGACATAAGTTTGAGTAAACTCAGCGAGATGGTGAAGGACAGGGAAACTGGTGTGCTGCAGTTAATGGGGTCACAAAGAGTCAGACGTGACTTAGTGACTGAACAACAAATCCCATTTGAGCATTTTAAAAAGAACATAAACTTTAGAATCATTTTCAGAATCTGGCTTTATTGCTCGTATGGCCTTGCGCAAGTTCTGAGCCACAGTTTCCTCATCTGAAAAATGGGGATGATGTTACCTAGCATAGATGCTTGCTGTCACTTCAGTTGTGTCCATACCTCTTGTGACCCGATGGACTCTAGCCCTCCAGGCTGCTCTGTCCATGGAATTCTCTAGGCAAGAATACTGGGGTGGGTGGTCATGCCCTCCTCCAGGAGATCGTCCCGATTTGGGGATCGAACCTGTGTCTCTTATGTCTCCTTAATTGGCAGGTGGAATCTTTACCACTAGTGCTGCCTGGGCAGCCCAGCATAAGTTGCTTAATAGTTATTATTATGCTTATTATTATCTGTCCTCAAAACCTGCATCTTTTCCTCCCTGTGTCCAGCACCTAGCTATCCTTTCCCACCATGTTTGATTTCTCACAGACTTTTGGTATGACTGTGTATGCCACTGAGTTTCTAGTTTTCATCCTGACATTCTGGGTCTGTACTATCCGGTTTTTCAGAGATTCAGCGTTGTTTCCATCTTTCAAATGATGGCACTGACTAAATCCTAAAGCAAGTGATTTGGGAGCCATATATATGTTACCTCTTCAGGTCTTAATCTTCTCACCTTTCAATGAAAAGAAAAGGTGGAGTGGATAGAGAACAACCATGCAGCGGGGCATGAGCTGTCTTCTTCTTCAGTCCAGTGTGGAGTGCTGAGCACAACAGTTGTCTTTGGGTGATTCTGATGATAAGTAATAGAAATCAACTCAAGTTAATCTAAGCAAAAGGGCAATTTGTGAGAAGGATGCTAGTGTATCTCTTGAAATCCAAGGGCAACCCAGCTGGAGTCCCATCCATGCTCCTATATCAACTATCATGTTAGGTAGAACCACTTTTCCCCCAGCCAGCACACTCACATGTGGAAAGACCTCTGTTAATATTGGGCTCTTGGCTACTTCCCACCCCTTCACTCACTCTTCCCTGGGGAAGGGTGACTTATCTAACTGGAGAATTTGGAAGAATACACTGGGCATATTTGGCTTACCCTCTTGTGGGGATCTACTGCTTGCTGAGAACATACACTTCTTCATCCTGTGTGTTTTAAGATGCCTGGAAGGTGCTTTAGGGAAGTGCTGTGGTGTCCAGCACTGGCTGTGACTGGAAGGGTGGTTCTGCCTAGCCTGAAGTTATGAACTGGAAAGCCAACTTGGTCATATACCTAAAGCTGCGGTCACTAAACTGTATCACAGATAAAGGGGCCTTTTGATTTCAGTGTATATCCCGTGTCTCCTTGATTCAGAACTCAGGCAGGGAAGATGGATCTTTGTATTGGGCCTTTTCCAACTCCATTGCATCTCTCTTCTTTCCATTTACTTTAGTTAAGCTTTTTCTGATTTTTTCATGAACATGGAAGACGAATAGATTCAATTCTTCAGTTCCAAAGCCACTTGCAAAAACTGACTAGTAGCATTTCAATCTCAATTCCAAATTCACGAGATAAGAATATCTGATTGACTTAACTTTGGTCAGATGCTCACCTTTGGTTGAAAAAACTGGGCACAACTGGGTGGGGAAGGTGAGTAGGTAAGCTTCCATATTACCAGTTCAGTTCAGTCACTCAGTCATATCTGACTCTTTGCAACCCCATGGACTGCAGCATGCCAGGCTTCCCTGTCTGTCCATCACCAACTCCCAGATCTTGCTCAAACTCATGTCCATCGAATTGGTGATGCCATCAAGCCATCTCATCCTCTGTCATCCTTTTCTCCTGCCAATAGACGATGAGATGGTTGGGTGGCAATACAACATTAAAAGCTTACGTATTATAGAAATGACTTTTCTAGGTGGCAAACTAGCTGTCAGAGAGTGAGCTGTGACTTCCCAAAGCGGTCTTTTACACAGCCATGACAAAGGTTAGGTATTTTGGACCAATTAAATGTTTCCGTTATATTGATTATATGAAACTGGAGCTTATTATACAGAGTGAAGTAAGCCAGAAAGAAAAACACCAATACAGTATACTAACACATAGATATGGAATTTAGAAAGATGGTAATGATAACCGTGTATGCGAGACAGCAAAAGAGACACAGATGATAGAACGGACTTTTGGACTCTGTGGGAGAGGGAGAGGGTGGGATGATTTGGGAGAACGGCATTGAAACATGTATAATATCATGTAAGAAATGAATCGCCAGTCTATGTTTGATACAGGATACAGGATGCTTGGGGCTGGTGCACGGGGATGATCCAGAGAGATGATATGGGGAGAGAGGTGGGAGGGGGGTTCAGGATTGGGAACTCATGTACACCCGTGGCAGATTCATGTCAATATATGGCAAAACCAATACAGTATTGTAAAGTAAAATTAAAAAAAATTTAAAAAGTGGCTTTTAAGTCTGTTCTTATCATGGTGGTTTTTGTGTTTCTGTTGCTATGAATCTATATTCTTTTGAAATTGAGCTTTCAGCTCAGAGCTGTTTATATGCTGAACTCTAGATGGAACCCTGAGAATCATCTAGTTAAATAATTTCTTCAATCTGTTCCCCACAAAGGTCCCATGCTATTGAAAGTTTCGCTGGGCCCTTGTGTGCAAAGGAAAAGATAAAATGGGCAAAGTCAGTATTTCATGGGACACAGTCAAGCCAACATGTAGAACACTGCCATGCAGAAAGATTTCCCTTTATTTAGAGTCAGATATCACCAAACTTCATACAAATGGTAGCCTTCAATAGCTTTTCAAACCATCAGATAGTCTCTTACTTGAGTTGTGATGCTCCATAATAAAATATATTATCAAACCAGAGCATCGTGTTTGCTTTTATTTCAGAGTAACTCGTATTTTCTGGAAACCCAGAGCCAGCTCAAAGTAGTTTTCTTTAATAATCATTAAGGTCATCTGACCTATGTCACACCAAAGGCAGGCTATTGATGATGAGCAACCCTGCTGAGAAATTAATCTTCAATCAACATGTGTATATGTGTCCTCTAGAAGTCACCATTGATATTGTGTGGTTTCTTTTATTGTAGAACCGAGGGGCATGTTACATGTCAAGATGAAATCAATGTGAAATTGATGGGCTGAGAGGAATTTGGTCTTAAGGGCTTTGCAATGGTATAACAATCAAGTTATTCGTTCCCCTGCCTTACTGAACTGTCTTATTTGCAGTAGCAAATTCTCCACGTAAAATTCTGTGTTCACTTCCAACATAATTCCTTTTTTTTTCAAGTGCTCTTAAGTTCATCATTATATTTATTTTTGTTTTCTTATAACATTGATATATGCTCACTTTTAAAGTTGATAAAATAAAAAGTGAGAAAGATGAAAAAGTATTCATAATCCTACCATTATAACATTTTGGACTGTTTTCTACGAGTTTATTTAAGCTTTCAAAAAGTTGAGTTTATTTTATATCTGTAATTTTGTTTCTGCTTTTTTCCTAACTGCTATTATAGCAGACATTAATCGTATTGTTATAACTGTCCTTTACACCCATAATTTTTGGGGACTGCGTGACCATTCTCCTTTTGTTGGATATTTTGTTTGGTTTCAATATTTACAAAAGGTTCTGTAACTTTAGAACTGTATAGATGATACTACGATTTGTATATTAGATGTACATTTATATATATGTATATATGTATTTTTTTTCCTTCAAATTAATTCCCAGAAGTGGAATTGGAATTAGTAGGTCAATGTTTCTTTTTAACATTCTCTTCTTGACTCAGACCCCAAAAGATCTGCTGATGCTTGAGAAAGGTATGCTTTCTTGGTCTGAGATTTTTGGGGGTCTATTAAAACATGTTCTCTTCATTTCAGCAACGATGATTACGTCCCCTTTTGCTTTGGGCTGTTTTGGGAGGCTTTCATTCTCCCTGGCCCCTACCCTCCAACACTCACAAAAATGCACATGATTCCATCCTAGAAAATGGGAAGTTTCTGCTGATCTTGTCTTGGCCGAGAAAGAAATCGGGCGGTTTTGAACACTATAGTTGAAAGTACAGGAGTTCTAAGTGATTTTAAGGTGATTCTTTTTTTCTTCTCTTTGGGCATGCTATACACATTTGCTACTGAAATCAGTGACCTCAAATGCCTGTGGAGTTATTGAGTTGGCCAAAAAATTTGTTTAGGTATTCCCATGTTATGGAAAAACCCGAACAAACTTTCTATCCAGCCCGATAAAAGCCCTGGGTGGGCCCTCGTGGAATGGAAGAGGCTACAGTGGATTTGGGGTCGTAACATCTGGCTCAGGCTCTGGTGTTCCGTCAGCTCTCTGTCTGTTTCACTCCACGTGAAATACTTTATTTGCTCTCCATGGCCTCATTCAGTCCTTATGGTGACCCCCTGAGCTAGCCATCGTCTCTTCCATTGTATGGCTGGGAATACTCAGGGTGAGCAGCGACATAACTGCCTAATGACAGGCTGTAGGAAAATCAGAGTTCCGATCCTACACATTGGTCTTTCCCATTGTCCTAGGCGGTTTTATTTTATTTTATTTTTATTTTTTAATTATTTATTTTTTTACTTTATTTTACTTTACAATACTGTATTGGTTCTAGGCTGTTTTATTATCCATGTTTCCCTGAACAAGTATGTAACCCCTCTGAGTCTTACTCTTTTTAAGTTGAAGATAATCACACATACCCCACAGGGCTTTTGTGACAATCAGATGAGACAGTTTAAATTGAGTGTGCTGCTTAAAGTGGAATATAAGTGTTAGGAATTATGAGCATGCTAATAAAAAAGGTGACTAATGTGGTTGGTTTTTCTTCCCCCCGGGGGTCTTGCTTACTTGCTTGCTCTCTTGATTTTATTTAATTTTGTTACTGAACCAAACTTGGGTCCACTTGGTGGTCTGCTGACACCAGATGGTGGTGAAGGAAAGTGCGTCATTTATTGCAGGGCGCCAAGCAAGGAGTGCAGGGCATCTAGCGGTTAAGAGACCTGAACTCCCTGAAGGCTTTCAGGGAAATGTTTTATAAAGACAAGGTGAGGGAGGGGGGTTGTGGAGTGGGCGATCGGCTTGTGGGCGTTCTGATTGGTTGTTGGTGAGGTAATCGGGGATCAAAATCATCCTCTGTCTGGGGTCTATGGGCTTGTGGGGAGCATGCAGTTAACTTCTTCCACTTGGGAGTTGGGGGGAGTAGCTTTCAGTATCTGTGAAAAAGCTCAAAGGCCATGGTTCAGAATATTGTCGTAGCCCTTGAGGAGGAACTGAAAGTCTCTGACTTTGTATAATGGCTAAACTATTGTTATTTTGTCTTGCTTGACTGTTTTCCTATCTAAGTGCCCTTTCTCACTTCTCTGGTTCAACTTATTCTTTGACCAAAGTTTTCCTACAGAGACAGGGAGAGGACTTGGGGGTAGTCCTGTTCTGGGAAGGTCCCACAGGGCCTTGCTTGGTTACAATTTTATTTTTTAATTGTATATAGTTGATTTAGGCTTCCCTGGTGGCTCAGTGGTAAAGAATCCACCTGCCAATGCAGGAGACCCAGGTTTGATCTCTGAGTCGGAAAGATCCCCTGGAGAAGGGAATGGCAACCCACTCCAGTATTTGTGCCTGGGAAATCCCATGGACAGAGGAGCCTGGTGGGCTACAGTCCAGAGGGTGCAAAGAGTTGGACACGACTCAGTGACTGAACAATGGCAACAGTAGTTGATTTATAATGTTGTATTAGTTTCAGATGTATAGCAAAGCGATTCAGTTATACATGTATTTATGTATATACATGTGTATATTGTTTTTCAAATTCTTTTCCCTTATAGGTTATTATAGGTTATAATGTTTACTTACATTGGCTCATATAGGCTTCTAAAATTTTTTAGATTAAATTTTTTTAGTTCATATTTTACAAGTTTTCATTTTATCTGTTTTCTTTTTAAAATTTTTTCGTCTAGTAAGTTTCAAGGAAATGAGATGCAGAAAGTTAATAATTAAATGTTAAGGTATTGGATTAAAGCAGAGCAAGAGGTTTCAGTTCTTTTAATGTAAGTTTCTCTATCTCATCATTATTGACATTTCTGGATGGGATAATCCTTTGCTGTGGGAGCCTCGCCTGCATACTGTGGGAGGTTTATCAGCATTCCTGGTCTCTGCCCACTAGATGCCATTGGCACCCCCACCCCAATTGTGACAATGACAAGTATCTGCAGATATTGCCAAATGCCCCTTGAGAATAGGGTATGTGTTTGTTCCCATTTTAAAATTACTACTTTAACAGAATGTCTGTCTCAAGAGATGGAAATTTTATTTACTGGGATCTTGGTTTGAGTGTTTTTATTCCTTATTATGTCAAAGGTGTAGGAGGGTTAATTCTGCAAAGGAAACTATCTTTAGCATTTATTGCCTTTAGCAGGTTGCCTTCAAGTTTTTGCAGCCTTGTTACTAGATTTTGCAGCCTTGTTACAGAGCATCACTGTTGTCCTGATCGCCCAGACACTCTTCACTGACTGCCAATACCAAATCCGAGCACAAGAAACAAGAAATAAAGAAAAATAAATATCCACACAGTTATAACGAGAAGCTTGCTCTGGAGATAACAGCTCCTGTAAAGCTTCCCATTTTTATTACCATTTTTGATCTCAAGAATGGATTTGCATTGTGCCATTTTCAGTTCTTGTTACCATCACTGTCACAACTGGGAATGAGCCAAATTGCAGTGCGGACACTGTCTGTCACATGCAATCGTGTGGGGGCCCTGCCCTGACCTTACGTTATTCCAGAGCGACAAGGAGGCACACTCGCTGATCAGTGAGGATGCAGCACTCTGGAGAGATCGGAGGCCACTGAGGCCTGAGCGGTGTGCAGATTAGCCCTGGAGGTTCTGTTTAGCAGCGTACATTGCAGCTGCTCATCTGTCGAGAGCGCAGTGTGGCACACAGGTATGTGACATCACTCGGACGGAATCCTCATCAAAGGAGAGAGGAGGCCAAGAAGAGACCTAATATCCTTAACACCTACAATGTGCCACTGGACTAAGAGCTTTACAAGCGTTTGTTCACATAATCTTTACACCAAATGTATGATGTAAGTATTAGTATATATCTAGTTTTTTACTCCAGGAAGTAAAGTAACTTGTCTAAGTTCAGGTAGAGCTTGGAATGCAGATCATGGATTGAAAATCTCTATTTTTACTAACTCTGAGCACTTCATATTACTGAATTTTCAGATCTCCCCAGTTCATAGGAGGCTCAGTTCTTATATTCCAAGCTGTTATCTCCAGAACAAACTGCTCATTATAACTGTGTGGATATTTATTTTTCTTTATTTCTTGTTTCCTGGTTGAGATTCCAAGAGATTTTGTCACTTAAGTTCTTCTTCTGACTCTAGTTAAAATTACAGTGGATTTCTCTTCCTTCTGACCCAGTAGGCTTGGACCAGAATGTCTGGCTACACCCATCTTGCCATTCTCTGAACTTCCCATTCACTTAGTCTGTGCTGTTCATTGTCTAAATCCATCAGGGACTCCTTAGTCCTCTCGTGTGGCTGCTTCTGCAGTGTATGCCCATTTCCCCAAAGACTGTAAGCTCTTTAAAGGTAGAGGTGATACCTCATACTTGGAAGGCGGTGTAGCATATTGGTTTGGAGCACAGACCCTGAAGGGAGACTGCCTGGGTTTGGATACCATCATTTCCACTGTATCAGGCAGGGTAGGCTGGACTGTGCGTGATTAACAGACAACCCTAGACTGTGTGGAGGCTTGATTCACCCAGCAAAGGTATGTTTTTTGCTCGTGGTAAGTGGCCCACTCAGGTTGGCAGGAAGCCTATAAGCATCGTAGTCACTCAGAAACGTGGACCAGTGGAGGCTCCATCCCAGTACCTCCTCAGTGATCACCAAGCCAGGGCACAGAGAATCTGGCAGATCACACCCTGGCTCACACAGGTTCTGCGTGTGTGTGTGTGCACGCGTTAAGTCGCCTCAGTTGTGTCTGACTCTGCGATCCTATGGACTGTAGCCTGCCAGCTCCTCTGTCTATGGGATTTCCTGGGCAAGAATATTGGAGTGGGTTGCCATGCCCTCCTGCAGGGGATCTTGCCAGCCCAGGGATCAACCTGCCTCTCTTACCTCTCTTCCATCGAGGTGGGGGGGGGGCGGTTCTTTACTGCTAGGGCCACCTGGGAAGCCCCCATAGAGTTTCAAGCCACGTTAAATTCCATCACTGCTCTGAGTAGATCAGAGGTATTTGCAAACAGCTCAGGTCTTCTGTCGGAGAAGGCAGTGGCACCCCACTCCAGTACTCTTGCCTGGACAATCCTATGGATGGAGGAGCCTGGTGGGCTGCAGTCCATGGGGTCGCTAAGAGTCGGACACGACTGAGTGACTTCCCTTTCACTTTCCACTTTCATGCATTGGAGAAGGAAATGGCAACCCACTCCAGTGTTCTTGCCTGGAGAATCCCAGGGACGGGGGAGCCTGGTGGGCTGCCGTCTATGGGGTCGCACAGAGTCGGACACGACTGAAGCGACTTAGCAGCAGCAGCAGCGGCAGAAGGTCTTCTGTAGTTTCTTGCTAGCAGTGAAAACTTGAGGCACGTTGTTTAAAGTTTTTGTGCCTATTTCCTTTTATTTAAGATGCGGGTAATAGTAGTGCTTAGCACTTGTGAGGATTAAGTGTGACGTATATGTAAAGTGCTTAGCGTGGATGGCGTCCAGCTCGTTGCTGATGCGGTGTGAGTGTTGGCTGGTGCTCCTTGTAAATATTTAAAGTCAGAGCTACTTGCTTGTTGCTTTGTATTCACATCTCTACCTGGGAATCCGAAATCCTAAAGGTACCAGCATTGACATGCTTCTGGGATGACATCTTGATAGAGTTGCTTTCTGATCTCCTTTCATCTCTTATTCATGTAGGGACAGACGTTTCAACTAGTGGTTATGTGTGCTGTTCTCTTGCCTTATAGCTTAGCTTTCTTCTGAAAAATCGATTTTACTGCAAAGGCTCGGCTATCGCTTTTCCACTGCAGCGCCTACCCCCCCTTTCACAGAAAATGGCATTCTAAACAATGGTTCATAGTTCAGAAGCATAATTACCTTTTAAAAATAAACTTCACCAGAAGGGCCAAGTTAAATATCTGCCTAGGTTTGGTTTAGAGATTTTTGTTCTTTTGGTGGCTCAGATGGTAAAGAATCTACCTAAAATGTAGGAGACCCTGGTTAGATCCTTAGGTCTGGAAGATCCTCTAGAGAAGGGAATGTCAACTCACTCCAGTATTCCTGATTCCATGCACAGTGGAGCCTGGCAGACTACAGTCCATGGCATTGCAGAGTCAGATACAACTGAGCAACAAACACACACATTCTTTTTTCCCCTAAACCACTTATCGGATCCTTAGCACTGTTGGGAAGGAGTTTTTCACTGGCTCAAACTACTCTGCTCAGCACTACTTTCGGGCCTGGGTGGTGTGGAGTGGGCGGGCGGGGAAGCATAGGATTATCAGCTGCAGAGACCTAACATAACTTTCAGGCTTTCCATCAGAAATTATTAGCATTAGTTAGGAAAAAGAAAAAAAAATGAGTTTTAGAAAAGCTGCCTAGAATAATAAAAAACGGGCTCTATTCTAATAGGGGAGAAATGTGGTTTGGCATCAAGGGAGTGGATAAGATTCAGTGTAACCAGAAAAATGCAGCTTCCAGCCTCATCCTGTGATCAAAGCAAATGTGTTCTTCTGAGTGGTTAGTTGCTCAGATATTTGCTTTAGCACACCTACCAGGGGGCCTCAGTGAATTTTTTTCCTCTCTCCAGGAAGGATGGTAAATAGAACTTTGATCCAATGGTGAGTGTCTATTTGCATGATGCCTCCAGCTTTGTCTTTCTAAATCCACAGAGCCTCCTTCCTATTCTATTTCGGGCTCCACCAAGCCCACAAGAAGCAGGGGTTGCACCTGGTGGTTTGTGCTGACACACCCTGCCTTGAACTAAACCTTAACCTGGTTCAGTTGGTGGTTTTTTTCTATAGCTGATTTTAATTCCTCTGGGATGTTGCCTCCCTGTTCACTTTCCTTTCGGTCATCTTTTGTACCCTTTCCTCTCTCACCATTTCTCTTGATCTCTACCGGTCTAGCTTGGATATCAGATTTTGCCTGAGTGTCATTCAGCTCAGCAGGCTAGGTATTATTTTGTTCTGTTTCTTGATGGAGGAAAATAAGATAAGAGTAAAGCGAAAGAATGGGCTTCCCAGGTAGTGCTAGAGGTGAAGAATCTGCCTGCCAATGTGGTATACATGAGAGATATAGGGTTTGATCCTGGGTCGGGAAGATCTCCTGGAGCAGGAAGTGGCAACCCTTCCCAGTATTCTTGCCTGGAAAGTTCCATGGCTAGAGTCTGGTGGGCTACAGTCTATGGGGTCGCAAAGAGTCGGACACTACTAAACACACACACACACACACACACACACACAAGGACACACACACACACACGCACGGAGGTGTGGGCATCTCAGCGTAGCTTCTGTGCTTGGCGCTCTCCAAGTCCTATGGAGAGCTGGGCTGGAAGTTAGGACTCACTAGTGGGTAAGTCACCCACTGACAGAAGTTTGACAGTGCTGATGACAGCCTTGGAGTTACCTGTCTACATATGGCATTTGATTAACATAGCAACCCAGTGAAGTGCTTACCATTATTATGTCCGCTTTACAGTTAGGAAAAAGGAAGCTTGAAGAAGCGGAGAGATTGCCAAGGTCATACAGGTTTGACTCTAGAAAGTCAGATTCTGAAGTCTGTCATAAAAATGAATGTTTGGGTCTCCTACAAAATTCTTGTGTCGAAACCTCATCCCTGGTGTGAGGGTATTTGAAGGTGCAGCTGTTGGGAGGTGATTAGATCATGACGGCAGAGCCCTCGTGAATGGAATTAGTGTCTGTATAAAAGAAACCTGAGAACGTGCTCGTGACCCTTTAGTCATGTGAGGACCTGGCAAAAAAGATGGCCATGTGTGAATCGGGAAGTAGGCTCTGGCTGGAGCCCGAGTGTTCACACATCTTGATCTTGGACTCCCCAGCCTCCAGAACTGTGAGAAATAGCTTCCTGTTGTTTAGAAGCTACCCAGTTAGTGGCATTTTGCTGTATCAACCCTGTCAGCCTAAGACAGAGCCCGAGCTCTAAACCACCTGGAGATGAGATGTGAGCCTCTTTGGGTCTCAGTGCCTTCCCATGCAAAATCACTCCATTAACCTGAGGTTTCTCAATCGTAGCACCATTGATATCTTGGCCAGATAACCCTCTGTTATGGCGATTATCGTATATATTGTTAGCCGTTTAGCAGTGTTCTTGGCTTGTCCCCACCAGATGCCGACAGCTCCCCCGCCTCCCTTGCCCAGTTGTGATAAAGAGAAATGTCTCCAGTCTTTGCTGAGTGTCCAAGCCAGGGTGATTTGGAGGGGGGGGTGGTGGTGCAAAACTGCCCCTGGCAGCGAACCACTGGCCTCAATAATTTCCATGGTACTTTCCAGAATCAACCGTCTACTGTTCATCGTGTGTTGCTCTGGTTTCCCTTCCTTAGTTCTCCTCCTTTTGTGCTCTTGTTTACCCTTCTGTAAGTCAGGGGTAATTAAAGTGCCCACCTTCACGTATAGTTGTTTTGAGGATGAAATGCTGTAATGGTGCTAGGTCCTAAGAACAGTCTTTGGCACATTTAAGTGCTTGATGAAACCACCTGTGTTGTTGTTAAAATCCTTGTCTCTATGAGCAGATTAACCCTGTCTCCATCTTGTCAGAGACAAGCTCTGTCCCAGCTCACTGTGAGGCGAGAGGAACACAGCCACTCTGGAGGCCTAAAGGAAGCCCTCCTCTGGCCTCTTGGTCTGCAGTCCATTTGCGGTATTGCAGGCGAGAGGTTCTTGTGGTTTGGGGGAAATAAGAGCAGACTTTAACTGGAGTCAATTAATTGTAGCAAGTCACGCTCCTTTCCATCAGATTTAGGTAATGGCTTATCCCACACGACCAACCCTGCTGTTGGTCATCTTCACTAAGAAAACCCTCTGCTGCTTTCCATCTGTGCATTCTGAAGAGAGGCTGATAGGTTTCCCTCCTTTAAATATGGCACAGATGCATTTTTAAGAACCCATTCCACCTAAAGGGAGTGGAATTGACAGACTCGTACCTGAACGCTCGTTTGATATACCAATGCTCTGTGGAGCTTGGCCAGGCGGTTTTTCAACCCGCCCTAGAGCATTTCCTGTTTCTCTCCTTGGTTCTATTTTAGACTCCTACTTTACATACTACCTGCAACTGAGGCCAGAAATTATCTTCCCCAGAGAGAAAACTAAGAATATTTTTCTTCTGTAAAGTTTTAAGATCCTTCTCCCTTCCCCTTCATAACCAGACATATGCAGTGTCCCCATTTGCCTGAAAGATATTTATAGCTTTGCCTACTGCTTACCTTCCATACTGCAACCACTGGGTCAGCTATCTCTTTAGCCAAAATCTTTTTGGTTTAGAATGGATACAGGTAGATGTATGGCTGAGTCTGGGCTTTCCCAGTGGCTCAATGGTAAAGAATCCACCTGCAATGAAGGAGCCACAGGAGATATGGGTTCGATCCCCAAGTTGGGAAAAATCCCTGGAGGAGGGCATGGGAACACACTGCAGTATTCTTGCTTGGAGAATCCCATGGACAGAGGAGCCTGGTGGGCTGCAATCCGTGGGGTTGCAGAGTCAGGCACGACTGAAGTGACTGAGCACACACGTGGCTGAATTCCTTTGCTGTCCACCTAAAACTATCATAGTGTTGCTAATTGGCTTTACTCCAATATAAAAGAAAAAGTTTAAAAAAGAAGGGAAAAAAATCTTTTTTTGGGAATGAGGCCTTGTGAGTGGTTGAACTGGGCCGAAAGTCTCCTTTGAAGCCATAGTTTCACTTGCCTGTTGACCTTTTGAGGCGCTGCTTCAGGAAACAGCGTCAGGTACCTTCTACCTTTCTTGCAATATCTCGCCGTCTGGTACCCTTTACACTTTCTGTTCTGTCCTCTGCAGTGGTCTCGTTCTTTCCTTCTCACTCTCGTATTATCTTCATTTACCATCCAGAGGAGGAAGAGGCAGAGAGGTGTGATTCCTACTGCCTTCTTGTCCAGAGGGAACTTGTAGGCAGAGGCACTTCTCACAAAGATTCACTCCACAGATGATCGATCGTGGATATTGTCACGGAACTGAGTATTGGTGGGGGAGAATATCAAGTGTGCCGGGTTAAACATTAGTAATTTTAAAAAATTAGTGCTTTTCTCAGACTTTTGAACATGATCATATGAATTGTGAATTTTTAAGAAGAAAGATGACAAATTCAAGTTTCTCAAATTTATTGCATATCTCTCCTTTTTACAGCAGAGGAGCTTACAGGTTTTGGTGCAACCCATTTTGGGAAGCCCTGTTCCAGGATATTTTGCTTGTATTCTAAATGCGCCTTGAAGTTCTATATTTTAGATATTTTAAAATCAAAATTTTCTTGCTTTTTAATCAAGCAGTGGAGCTTCTGATGGCTAGAAAGAACGTGAATTTACAAAAACACAAAAAGCATAGCCTAGGTAGGATTCCTTCTTGAAAAGTGTTTAGGAACACAATGCTTTGTGTTACTGATGTAATAAACGAGATGAGCTTAATGAGGGTACACCTGTGGAAAACACGTTACTTCCTTAATGATGACCTTGAAAAGGCAAGAGCAGTGCTGACTCACTCATCTCTCACTGTGTCTTGTGTAGACACAACTTTCCAGGCACTTTGAGTTAGAAAGTTCCCCTGTACCCACAGTTTTGCTCTCTGTGGTTTTAGTTACCTGTGGCCAACTGCCTTCTAAAGTTATTAAATGAAACACTCCAGAAATAAGTCATAAATTTTAAATTGCATGACATCCTGAGCAGCGTGATGAACTGTCCCTCAGTCCTGGTCAGTCCTGCCCAGGACATGAATGATCTTTCTGTCCAGAGCATCCCGCTCATTATTCACTTAGTAGCCATCTCAGTTATCAGATTGACTGTCATGGGTACCATAGTGCTTGTGTTCAGGTAACTCTCATTTTATTTAATAATGGCCCCAAAGCACACAGGTTCGATCCTTGCCTTGGGAAGATCCCCTGGGGAGGGCATGACAACCCACTCCAGTATTCTTGCCTGGAAGATTCCACAGACAGAGGAGCCTGACGAGCTACAGTCCATAGGGTCCCAAAGAGCTGAAGCGACTTAGCACCAAAGTGCCAAGAGTCGTGGTGCTGGCATTTGAGGTGTTCTCTTACTGTGCCTGTAAATGAAACCTTACCATTGGTATGTATGTATAGCAAAAAACATAGTAGGTATAGGGTTCAGTGCTATTTGCAGATTCAAGCATCCATTGAGCATCTTGGAGAGTATCCCCTGTGGAGGAGAGGTTATTGTAGTGTCATTTAGGGTAACTAAGACTATGAATATATATATATTTTATCTGATTTAGGGTAATGTGAACCACAGGTTCAATCTCACATCCCATTCAGCCTTCTCCCGTCTCTCCAGCAGGCTGGAGTGTGGCTTGGGGACCTCTAATGGGGCATGTGGTGTGATTGTTCTTATTTGCTGTCTCCTGTTTTATTATTTCTCTTGTGTATCCTTCTAAGTCTCATAGATTTGGAGGAAGGAGAAAGAAGACTGGAGGGAAAAAAAAGGCAAAGGTCTTTTGCTTTGTCTTATTGCTGCTTGCATATTGCTTATTGTTATTTATGCTTTCCACAGTGGGTGTCTAAATGCTGGCTCTTTCTGTCTTGGGCCTTGATGGATATTCTGCAGGCTGACTGGACCACCACCGTGCACCCAGTAAGGGCAGTGCACTTTCTAACGGATTTCCTGTATCTTCTACTGCTGCTGGTGGTGGACCCAAATCATGGACTGCTGGCCAGAGTACTTAGAAGGTGGCCCATGTATCTTCCAAGGCATCCACTTGGTTCTCAAGAAACTGATGCAGCCTTACTGGGCAATCTGTCTTTGCTATGCCATCAAGGCTTCTCCAGCCTGACTCCTACCTTCAGAATTCTGCAGATGAGAGGCAGATCTGCTGTGGATGTGAAGTTTCAGTGGACACATGTCAAAGTCTCATGAAGACTCTTTATCCCCCTTCATTCAGGTGGCTGCACTGGTTTAGCTCTGCAAGTGTCTGCAGCTCAGCAAACATCTAGATGGCCTGAGCAAGGCCAGCCTCCTTTCACACAAGGCTGTCACCCTGTGGACACTTTTTTGGACCCTTTTTAAATTTCTGAATGGGGAGGCACTCTCTATCCTCTCCAAATAGAGGAGGGACAAACAATCCATTGCACTTTCACCTCAGGAAAATCTCCTACAAATTCTCTCCTATTGCCTCTTGGAATTTCTTGTTTTCCCTTATTGAGACAATTAGGTAGGTGTTGGGATTAATAATCATTGGGGCAGTTCTATTATTTTTATTATGGATAAAACTAGCATTCTTTTTTTAAGGAAGTGATGAGGCATGAATCTTTATTATATAGTTTATTTTGTTACAAACTTACATAATTTAAATTTCAAAGGTGGTTATATATAATTATCAGCTCATAAAATGAAAATGTTAACAGTTGGCTCTTATGAGCTTGTAAGCTGGCTTCAGCATACCACTGCCAAAGTGATTTTTTAAAATTAATTTCTATTGGAATGTAGTAGATTTGCAATGTTATGTTTCTGCTGTACAGCAAAGTGAGTTGGTTATACATACACATATATCCACTCTTTTTAGATTCTAGCCCCATATAGGTTATTACAGACTATTGAATAGAGTTCCCTGTGCTATACAGTAGGTTTTTATTATCTATTTTATATAGTGTGTGAAATTAGCCTTTTTTCTTAGTGTTAACTTACAGTCTATTGAATTGCAATAGACAACAGGAAAAGACTGATTTAGTTTCTCAATGCAAATATTCTTTATAATATTTCCTTTTGTTTGTGTTACATAATTTCTAAAACAATGTCCATCGTCTGAAAGTCTTTTGTTATTAGAGTTATTGCAGTGTGGATACTGCCTCATCCCAATGCTCTTTTCCTGTGCTCCCTTCCCAGGAGTGGCACAGCCGGGTTAAAGGGCACTCAGGACTCCCCAGCTCTTGCCTCTTGATGGTCAAAGCGCAGAGTAAATGGCTGCTAAGTGCTTAGAAGGGAGTTTATTAAACTTTTGAAAACACCACGTGTCCATGTACAGGAGCTAGAATAGTAAGCACTTAGTGGGCTTTATATTTCATAAATGAAATGGTCTAATTAAACAATTCTAGGTCATCATCTTTAATTTTAGCTACCTAGAGTTGTATCCTCATTGGAAAAGACCCTGGTGCTGGGAGGGATTGGGGGCAGGAGGAGAAGGGGACGACAGAGGATGAGATGGCTGGATGGCATCACTGACTCGATGGACGTGAGTCTGAGTGAACTCCGGGAGTTGTTGATGGACAGGGAGGCCTGGCGTGCTGCGGTTCATGGGGTCGCAAAGAGCTGGACACGATTGAGCGACTGAACTGAACTGAGAACTCTATCACCACACCAGTTCTGTGACCTGGTTGGGCTGGTTTCCTATGAAGTGTTAGTCTCTTGGTCGTCTCCTCCTCTTTACCACCCCATGCACTGTAGCCCAACAGGCACCACTGTCCATGGAATTCTCCAGGCCAGAATACTGGAGTGGAGCCTTTCCCTTCTCCAGGGGATCTTCCTGACCCAGGGATCAAACCCGGGTCTCCTACATCGCAGGCAGATTCTTTACCTCTGAGCTACCAGGGAGGCCCATGTTGTTGGCTTGGTCTCAGGTAGTATCATTTTCTGCTGGCTTCTCCAACTGTGAGTCACTCCCTTACTTCTCCCCACTCCCCAGCTGTCTCTTTGGGCAACATCAAACTGTTGATTTTAACACATTTGGTTAGCATTTAGCTGGGCCCAGGGAACTCTGGGTTAACTTCTATAATGTGTTTATGATGCAAAGGTATATTTTGTAAGCCTTTCACTCAGGGGAGGAACAAAAAGGTATCGAGGTTTGAGGTTTTAAATAGTCGCCATCCCAGAAAAGCCCAGAAACCAGACAAATAAGTAACCCAGGAGTCCAGAGGAACCCAAAGCCCACAGCTCTGTTTCCTCTTGAGTTGGGGGCTAACATTGTTTTGCCTTCATTCAGGCTGGGCTGTCTACTGGGAAAGCAGCACAAATACCTGTCAGGCAGGAACCCCTGAAGTGGACAACACAAGAAGCTCCTTTTATGGAGGCACTGATTTTCAAGTGTTCCAATCTCCTGGAGGTATGTTGTCATTTCTGAAGCATTCACAACATGCAATGGCAAGAAAGAGAGCCTTTGTTTGCTCTATTTAAGGAGGAAAATTGAGATGCAGCTGGGAGAAGCAGGAAGCATCCAGTCAGCAAGATAGCAAGGAGAATTTATATTACACGGCAGCCTGTGGATGTGTTTGCTTTAGGACAGACACAGTGCTGCCTAAGCAAGGCAGGATGTAAATGACTTTTTTTAAAAAACAAGTGTTAGCCCATGTTTTGACTTGAGGTGGTGCCCTGTGAACCTGGGTATGCAGTAAACACTGAATGAATGGGGGCTCTAGTCCAGAGCTTGCTACAGAGCAAGCCCTCAGTACAGTTCTTTGACTGTCTTGCTTGCTATTTTGTAGCATTCCCAACTTGGCTTACAAGGAGGATAATAAAGTATACGTGCTCTGCTAGGTTGTGTCTGACTCTTTGTGACCGCATGGACTGTAGCTTGCCAGGCTTCTCTGTCCATGGGATTTCCCAGGCAAGAATACTGGAGTGGTTTGCCATTTCCTACTCCAGAGAATCATCCCGACCCAGGGATCAAACTCACATCTTTTGCATCTCCTGTATTGGCAGTTGGATTACCACCTAGGAGGCCAGTAAAGTACATAATGATAGAAAAGCTTTTCCATTATCCTGACTGCAGTGCCTGCCACTTATAGCAGGATATAAGGAAAATTCATGGGATTCTATTATTTTCAGTGAACCACTTCATCCCTGATCATCAGATGTCAATGACATTCAGGAGGCCTGCAGAGCTCTGCGAGTTCCTAGTAAAATCCAGCACACTTTGCCTCAGCTCCATAGCCTCCTATCCTCTCCCGAAGTGTGTCAGCTTGTGTCCTCCTGGAAGCAGACTCCAAGGCAGAGTCACAAATGTGAGAGATTTATTGTGGAAGATGTCCATGGGAGATGATGGGAAAACCTCAGACCTAGAAACAGTTTTGACATCTGTAGGAAAAGAGAGGGATGGAAGGAGATTGGTAGGGAGAGCCTCAGACTGAAGGGTGGCCCTGAGCTGGTCTTGACAGGGGCAGTGTGGGGACCTAGACAAAGAGAAGTCCTGCAGTTGACAGGAATGGTCTTTTCTCTAGCACTTCCCCCTTGCTTGGTCTGGCTGGGAGGAACCCAGCAAAAGTGTGGTCTTGTGGTGAACACTGCAGTGGGTCACTAAGACGAGGCAGCTGGTGGTTGTGAGTTAAAATAAGGTTCTCTTGAGCAGGGGGATCAGAGCAGCTGGCACCCCACGCTGCCATCCATGACCCCATCCACTACTTTACCAACTGTGAGATGGAGTCTAAAAAGAACCCTATCATTAGAATCCACATTCTATCAGACCTAATCATATTATGCTTTATAGTCCTGTTTGCCTCATACACAGTCAAAAGCTTAAGCTTCAGGAAAGCTATTGTTATTTCTTTGAGGTATAGTACAACAGATGTTTAATGTTATGTAAGTTTCAGGTGTATAACATAGTGATTCACAATTTTTAAAAGTTACATTCCATTTACAGTTATAAAATATTGGCTGTACTTTCTGTATTGTACAATATATCCTTGTAGCTTGTTTATTTTTTACATAGTAGTTTGTAACTCTTAATGCTGTGCCCCTATATTAACCCTCCCCTCTTCCGTCTTTCCACAGGTAACCGCTAGTTTGTTCTCTATATCTGTGAGTCTGTTTTTTTTCTGTTATATTCTCTATAGTTTGTTTCATTTTTTTAGATTATATATGTGCACGATATCGTACAGTATTTGTCTTCTCTGTCTGACTCATTTCACTAAGCATGATACCTTCCAAGTTCATCCGTGTTGTAACAAATGGCAAGACTTTCATTCTTTTTTAAAGCTGAGTAATGCTCCATTGTGTATGTAAGCGTGCATGTGTGTATATCACATCCTCTGTTGCCCACAGGTAACACCCATATGACATTCTTTTTTACTCATTTATTATTTTTAAACTTTACATTTTGACTTGGGGTGTAGTCAATTAATAGTGTTCTAACAGTTTCAGGTTAACAGAGAAGGAACTCAGCCATACATATTCATATATCCATTTTCCCTCGAACTCCTCTGGCGTCCAGGCTGCCACATAACATTGAGCAGTGTTCCCTGTGCTATACAGTAGGTCTTTGTTGGTTATCCATTTTAAATAGAGCAGTGTGTACATATTCATCTCAAAATCCCTAACTATCCTTTCCGCTTTGAAACTGTTGTTCCCTGAATCTCTTTCTGTTTTGTAAGTAAGTTCATCTGTATCATTTCCGTTTAGATTCCACATAGAAGGAATGTTGTACAGTGTTACATATTTGATTGTGTTGGGTCTTAGTTGCAGCCCCTGGGATCTCTTGTTGTGGTATGTGGGCTCAGCAGTTGTGGCGTGTGGGCTTAGCTGCCCTACCACATATGGGATGTTTCCTGAGCAGGGGTGCAATCTGCGTCTCCTGCATTGGAAGGTGAATTTTTAACCACTGGGCCACCAGGGAGGTTCCCTCATATGGCATTCTAAATATCTTAATGAGACTCTGACACTACTCCCTGTCCACCCAAACCTTTCCACCTGCTCTCTTGACCTCTCAGAGTGTCATGAGCAAAACTGCCCACATCTTCAACTCTGTGAAGAATGTTGTCTTCCCCTTATTCTCACGGAACGTGACTTACCCCAAAGGCAGGGCTTCCTTCTCAAGTGGTGATTATTTTTTGTCTCATAAGAATATATCCTGGTTATGGAGGAGAGTGGCGTGGACTACCTGCTTGCTTCTTATTTCTTTCTAAAATACATTCTCCCTCCTTCCTTTCTCAATGTAATATCTCCTTTAAGGCAGTGGTTCCCAGCCTTTTTAGCACCATGGACTGGTTTCCTGGAAGACAGTTTTTCCCGGATCCCCATGGGAGCAGCTCTAAATACAGATGAAGCTTCGCTTAGTTACCCACTGCTCACCTCCTGTTGTGCAGCCTGGTTCCTAACAGGTCATGGACCAGTAGTGGTCCGTGGCTCAGGAGGTTGGTACTCCTCCTTTAAAGACACCATCAGGTGATACTCCATACTCACTTCCTTGTTGTTATCCTCTCTCAATCCAAGGTCACTCTCCTCATTCATAGAAGATTCAGTGCTGTCTTCCTTTTCACCACTACCTCTGTTTTTACTTTTTTTTTTTTTTAACCTGGCTGATCTATCCAGTTTTCTGGCTGATCAGGTGGATGAATTATTTCTGCTTCGAGCTAGGGTCAACCTCTCTACTTGGCACTGGATCCTTCCTCTGTCTGCTCAGGGACATGACTCTTAAAATTATCTCTTCTGCATTCAAACTGTGCCCACTTACCACTGGATTATTCCTATCAGCTGGTAAATTTCTTAATTACATAATAGTAATAAAATAATTATTTTTCATTCTAAAATAAAGCCCCTGTCTTGACTTAACATTTGCCCTAGTTGTCACCCCATCTATTGCTCTCCTTTAAAGCAAAATGCCTCATTTATACCTTGATGTCCTCACGTCTCTCAATATTTCATATAGTTTTTTATGCCCTTATCTTTTCAACATTTCCTTCACTTAGGTTCAGAATCACCATACTCACTGGCTGCCCCTGTTCCTTCGCTTTTGGTGGCTTCTCCTCTGTTTCCTCTCCCTGGCTTTATTGAGATATAATTGAAAAATAATATTCATCTTAAGGTTGAGGTGTACAACATGATGATGTGATGTACAAGTATATTGCAAAATGGTTACCACAGTAAGGTTAATTAACCCATTCATCACTTTATGCAGTTACCATTTTTTTGGTGTGTGTGGTTAGTATAGTTTAGATCTGCTCTCTTAGCAAAGGTGAAGTGTATGATACAGTGTTGTTAACTAAATTCATGGTGCTGTGTAGTAGATTCCCAGAATTTATTCATCTTATAAATGAAAGTTTGTTTCTTCTGACCAAGTTCTCCCAATTTCTTCCACACTGGAGCTCCTGGCAATTGCCAATCTATTTCTTTGAATTTGACTTTTTTTTACATCCCACATATAAGTGAGATCATGCAGTGTTTATCTTCCTTTGTCTGACTTATTTCATTTAGCATAATGCCCTCAAGATTCATCCATGTTGTTGCAAATGGCAGGATTTTCTTCTTGTTTATAGCTGAATAGTATTCCACTGTATGCATAGTTGGCCCTCTGTGTCTGTGGCATCCACATTCAAATATTCACTCAATCACAGATCTAAATATATATTTTTTAATTCTGGAAAGTTCCAGAAAGGAAAACTTGAGTTTTCCAGCAAACTATTTGCATAGCATTTACACTGTATTTGTGTTTTTACAGAGTATTTATATTATAAGTAATCTAGAGATGCTTTAAAGCAGGGGTCCCCAGCCTCCAGGCCGCAGACCAGTACCTGCCCTCAGATCGGTGATGGATTTAAATTAGAAATAAAGTACATAATAAATGTAATGTACTGGAACCATCCTGAAACCATCCCCTTCCCCAGGTCTGTGGGAAAATTGTCTTGCATGAAATTGGTCCCTGGTTGGGGACCACTGTTTTAAAGTGTACATGGGGATGTGTACAGGTTATTTGCAAATACTATGCCATTTTATATAAGGGACTTGAGCATTCTCAGGTTTTGGTATCTATCAGTTCAGTTCAGTCTCTCAGTCATGTCCAACTCTGTGACCCTGTGGACTGCAGCACACCAGGGTTCCCTGGCCATCACCAACTCCTGGAGCTTGCTCAAACTCATGTCCATCAAGTCAGTGATGCCATCCAACTGTCTCATCCTCTGTCATCCCCTCTCCTCCTGCCTTCAATCTTTCCCAGCATCAGGGCCTTTTCCAATGAGTCTATGGAAATCCTGAAACCAGTTCCCAACAAATACCAAATGACTATAAATCCTCCTTCATTTTTTGAACTTTGAATGTTAGCATGCCTTAGGATTCAGGCCCTCATATTTCTCTATTTACACCAACCCCTTAGCTGATTTCCTGTAGATTCTTCACTGATCACTACATTCCTACATACAACTGCCTAATGACAATTCACCAAGTGCATATGGAACGAACCACAGCCAAATAGCATCACTGGCTTTCTTTTATCTTAGCATGTGCCTATGTACATGCATATATACACTCTTGCATTCTTGCTTCACTTCAGAAATGGCACATATTCCCCCAGTTGCTAAGACCAGCAGCCATGGGATGTGTTTAATTCCTCTCTCTCCTTCACAAACCATATCCCTTTGCTCTGTCAATAAATCCCATTAGATCTATCTTCGTATCATATCCTGAATATGACATCTTTTGGCCATTACCACTGATAGCATCCTGTTAATGCTCACCATCACTTCTCTCCTATGACTGCAATGATTTCCTCAGTGGTTTTTCCTTTCTAATTTTTCCTCACTGCTGTTTGTTCTCAACATCATAGACAGATTTTATGGAAGTAAGATCACATTGTATGCCTTTGGGGATGGCCATAATCACTCCAGATATTCAGTTTAATTGATAGAGAAGAGTATTACATTTAATAAAAGCTTACACTGAACTTTCCATTGTTTCTTCCTTTTCATATGTCTGCACCTCCATTTACACACAGTCTCTAAAGCCTGACAGATCTTCCCACCACTATACCCACTCAGCCTTCACTTGGCCTTTCAGAACTCTGGCAAGAAATAACTCCTCTAAGCCTAATATGATTCTCCCAGGCAGAGTTGGTTGTTGAATCATTCATGTCTCACTATACATGATTTTCACCTCTTCATGGGATTTGCCTCACTCTTTTGTCAACGCGTTTTATCTATCATTTAGCTTCCATTGGGCTATTGGCTCCTTATATCCCCAATACTTTGACCACCTCATGCGAAGAGTTAACTCATTGGAAAAGACTCTGATGCTGGGAGGGGTTGGGGGCAGGAGGAGAAGGGGACGACAGAGGATGAGATGGCTGGATGGCATCACCGACTCGATGGACATGAGTTTGGGTGAACTCCGGGAGTTGGTGATGGACAGGGGGGCCTGGCGTGCTGCAATTCATGGGGTCGCAAAGAGTCGGACACGACCGAGCGACTGAACTGAACTTAACATGGTGTGGCACAAAGTCATAGTGGGACACAGCATGTGTGTGAAGAGTAATTAAGCAATGTGGTGTACAAATTTCTGCTTGTGTTGCAGGGAGAATATGATCAGTCAGCATGATGTTGAATCTTTTCCTAAAAAGAAGAACAAAAACAGTCCATTTAGGACAAGTTACTCAGAGTACCAAAGCTTGTTGTCTCTTCATTAATGAAAGGAAAACATACCCATGATGTCTAATCAAAGAGAATGTAACTGGGTTTTCCTTATGAGAAAATTCTAGTTAGTCATGTATACCTTGGTTATAAAGAAATAACTAGAACTTTTCCAGCCTTTGAAAATGAAGGCTATGAATCTGTTTGTTGACTTTAAACAGATACTTTCTTATGTTCCGTGGCTCCATGAATAACTTCTGTCTTGGTTTGGGGTGAAAGTAAACCAAAAAGCAAAAACTGTATGTTTGAAACAACCTTTCATTTCAAAATTATTGCTAAACTATAGACTCATTTTCCATTCATTTTCAAAAAACAATGTCTGCTCTGTGTAGTAAATAGTATTTTAATCTTTTCTGCAGAAGTGTGAGTGGTGTGCACACTAAGGGGTAATTCTGTAGGAATAGACTTTTAAATTCAATTCAGCACTTTTATCGAGAATGGAGAAGCTTAAAAATTAAGCCAGCAGGCATCCAAAGCCTGAGAGAACACTACTGGATGCATTCTTAATTAGAGCCAATAAAGTGTGTTTTTAGGGAAAGCTTTCCCACCGAAAGCTCAATGGCAGAACTCAGAAGAAGCAAACAAATTAAATTCTTTATATTAACTGCTTGGCACACTGCTTCTCAATGAGTTATTTAGCCCAACACGATAGCTGACAAAATTTCACTTTCAAAACTTCAAATAACCTGAAGATAAAGTACCAACTACTTGTACATTTTCCCCAAATACACAACAATCCATACTAATTTCAAGTCTTCCTAGGATACTAGAAGAAAAGAGAATGCTGGAGTTGATGAGTTGAATGATGGACGAAGCCTCAAGAATGTTAGATTTTGTTTTCATCACTGATTTTTTCTTTTTTTTTTTAAACTCAGCATATTTATGTTATGATTTGGAGTATTTGTAGACACATGTATAACCCCTATGCAAATACACAGGTACTGTTCATAAGAGGTATTTGGAGCTTCTGAGAGATGTTGAGTACTGTATTTCACATATGGTGTAATAAATAGCATTTTAGTCTTTTTTGAAGATATATGAGTGGTGTACACAGCACAGTAAACTGCTTACCAGAAGGTTAAATTAATCTGAGAATTTATTTTCCTCAGTTTGCAACTAATAAAACATACATGTACCTAATGAATTAAATGTAAAATCTTATAGACCACTGTGTGATGAATGTTTTACGATATTTTAAGTGCACAAAGTATTCAGAAATAGATTGAATTGACATTCACTAGACTGTGAGTTTCTGAGGGCTTGTGCTTTATCTCACCCATACATTGATTCATTCACTTATTTATCCAACAAATGACTTTTAAACATCTTATTTCTCAGTTCCCAATACCTTGCACAGAGTTCTGCATGTAATAGGTGCTCTCCTGTGTTGTTGAACATATGAATGAATGAACAATTACTAGTCACTCATTAAGACTTGGGCTTTCGTGATGGCAGAGATGGTAAAGAATCTGCTTTCAGTGCAGGAGACTCAGCTTCGATTCTTGGGTTGGGAAGATCAGGAATGGCTGCCCACTCCAGTATTCTTGCCTGGAGAATTCCATGGACAGAGGAGCCTGGCAGGCTGTTGTCTGTGGAGTCACAAAGAATTGGACATGACTGAGCAACTAGGACTTTTACCTAGACTTCCTTTCCTCTTAAAAAGCTTCCTAAACTTCCTTTAGAAGGAGAATACATGAGAAAATTATTTTACTTTGCCTCTGCTCCTAGCATAGTACTTTCCACTTCAGTGACACTAAATAAATACTTGGGAGAAAAACTCAAAACTATAAGAGATGGGAATATTTAGAGAGGAGGAAGCTTAGGTTCAAGAACTAGGAGGCCTTCAAATATTTAGGTCTCCCATTGCATTTGGGAGAAAGATTAGACTTTATATTGTTGAACATGCTTTAATGAGGACCAGCTGTTACTAAACCAAACTTGTATCCACTTGCCCATGTGCAGTAAAGCCAGCCTGCTGGTACTATGTTGTGTTGAAGGAAAGGGCAGCGTTTATTGCAAGAGTCAAACAAGGAATCCGGGTAGCTAGTGCTTAAAAAGCCTGAATCTTACTCTGAGTTTTGCTTTGTTCCTTTTAAAGCTATTATGCATACCCGACAGGGCTTTTGTGACAATCGGGTGAGACAATTTAAATTGAGTGTGCTATTTAAAGCAGAATATAAGTGTTTGGAATTATAAGTATGCCAATGAAAAAGGTGACTAATGTTGTCCCGCCCCCAGGGGATATTGCTTTATTTATTTGTTTGATTTTGTTACTGAACCAAACTTGGTTCCATTTGCCTGTGCAAGTAAAGCCAGTCTACTGACACCAGGGTTGTGGTGAAGGAAAGCATACCATTTATTGCAGGGGCCAAGCAAGGAGCCCAGGGCAACTATTGCCTCAAAGGTCTGAACTCCTTGAAAGTTTCCAGGGAAAGCTTTTTAAAGACAGGGTTAGAGAAGGGGGTTGTAGGGTATGTGATCAGCTCATGGATATTCTTCTGATTGGTTAGTAGTAAGGTAATCAAGAATTAACATCATCAACCTTCTGGTTTCAACCAGTCCTGGATCTGTGTGCTTGTAGGGAGCATACAGTTAACTTCTTCCATGTGGTGGGTCTTTCAGTATCTGCAAAACAGCTCAAAAGACGTGGTTCAGAATATTATCTATATCCCTTGAGGAGGAACTAAAGGTTCTTGACTTTGTTTAATGGCTAAATTATTATTATTGTGTCTTGCTTGACTCTTTCCTTTTCTGAATTTCCTCACATCTCTGATTAAATTTACTCTTTGTAAATCAAAGAAGGCCCTAGAAGGCTAAGCTTTTTCTACAGGCAAGAGGCAGGCAGAAGACAAAAGGTAAGAGGTCTATTCTGGGAAGGCCCCATAGAGTCCTGCTTGGTTGCACAATGAGTAAGAAGCTCCAGGAAGATTTTAGTTTATGATCTAAGAAGGTCCAGAACTGCTCTGGGATATATCAGTTTCTATTTTTTCCTCTTTCTTTTTTCTTTTTTAAATTATGAAAGTATGATAACACATTTACAGGAGACTTGGAAAATACAGAACAAAGTTACATATAGTCCCACTATATATTAAAATTATTTTTTTAAGTATATAAATTGAGATTTTTAGCTAGAGTTTCAATATCAAACTCTCAAAAATTAATAGAATAAATATAAAGAAAAGGAGGATATAGTAGACATGAAAATCACCAAGAACCAATTCAACATAATTAATATTTCTACAATTTCACACAATAGTAGGATATAGATTTTATTCAGGTTCCTATAGACTGTAAGCAGGAGGCACTGGAACATATCCAGGACCATAAAACAAAGTGCAAAAATGTCATGATCTAAAAGTATGAAATCCTGCAGGGTCTGTCTGTTCTCTTACCACAGAAAATTATGTGAAAAATCAATATTAAAAGATATTGGAAAATAACCCACATATTTTCAAGTGCAATGTGACATTTACCAAGAAACATCTTTGACTTGGGGCTTCCCTGGTGGCTCAGCTGGTAAAGAATCTGCCTGTGATGCAGGAGCCCTGGGTTCAATCCCTGGGTTGGAAAGATCCCCTGGAGAAGGGAATGGCCTAAAGAATTCCATGGACTGTATAGTTCATGGGATCTTTGATTTAGCCATTGAAAGTCTCAATGAAGTTAGAAGACAAAACACACAGAGCGTGATTGCAGAGAAGAAAGCATTTAAATAAATTAATATCAAAATGAGAAATTAATATCAAAGATACTTAAACAATCCTATGTATTTGGAAATTGAATGTCCACTTTTAAATGATGGGTGTGGGATACATCAGTTTCTGTTCACTGGAAGAATGTAATAACAGTGGAAAAGATGTGTTGAGCAAGCTGAGGAGAACATTTCAGCCCCAGATGGATGTTTGAAGTGGATGACTAGCAAGGTTTCTTCTAACACTAGAATTCTTTGATTGAATGAAAGAACAATGTGATCCCCCACTAAGACTCCACTTGAATAAAAGCACCTGATGGTTTAAGACTGTAAGTCTTCCCATAGCCTTTCTGAAAAAAATTTGTTCTATCTTCACAAAGACCCAGGGAAATGCAAAGCTAGGGAGAAATATTACTTGGAAAAGGCACTAATCTTCCCTGGTTTCTTCCGGTACTTTAAGAAAACACTTTCGAGTGTCTGGCTTTAACCAGCTCCATGTAAAGTTTTAGTTCCTACTGCTACAGAAAATTTTGTTTGTGTGTGTAAGTGAGCATTGGTGATGGTCTTAGGGGTTCTCTAAGAGTGCCCCCTTAGATTTTTAAGAGAGAAGTTGGTAAAAATTAGTTTATGTTAGTCTTTCTGGTTCTATAAATGTGTAGTCATAGGAGGCTAAGAGCTGTTTTATTTCCTTGATGAAAGAGTTTTCCAGATATGTCTTTTTAAGCTCATGCATATTACATGGGCAATAAAAAAAATAATTAGCTTCTATGTGAATAGAGTTAGCTTCTATGTGAATAGAGAATTCAGTCTTTTCAGCATATCAATCTAATTATGTTTTGGAGAATTTCACATGAGTTTGGGGTTAATTATTAACCAGCAGTGTAGGTCAATGCCTAATGTTTAAACTATTATTAGTTTACAAATAATTATAAGCAAAAAAAAAATGTTTCCTCTGAAAGGCAGTGCTAAAGAGGAAGTAACATTATTATTTATAAAGTTCTATTTAAGCTCAATTTCTACATTAAATTGCCACTGAAGAATTTAAATTGACTGCATTTGTGTTTATTGCCTAGCATAAAGCATGTAAACAGAATAATAACATGTGCTTCAAAGTAAGTACCTACTAACGTAATAAGTACCTGAAGAAATACCTAATTAATTTTTTTATGAACTTGCAATGGTACATGTGATATTTCATTATTTTATTGCTTAAATAATCAATTATTCTTTTATTCTTAAAATGGAGAAAAGGGCCACTGATGCAATTTCAGTGGAGACTGTTCAAAAATTCTCACTGAATTATTGATGAAATGAAATCAATGAATAAAGTATCATAAAATCAGAGCTGAGGGAGCCAAGAAAAAGCAAATGTAAAAGACTCTCCTGGAATTCATCCAAAAGGTAGAAAATTAAGAAAATTCACACTTATGAATGCAATAGGAAGAAAAGAACTGTATGAGGTCCTGTGGTTCTGAGTAACTCTTTGCAGATAGTTTGTTCCATGGCAGACAGTTTCAATAAATATTCTGAACACAACAAAATTTTAGTAATCAAAGATGCATATGAACAACAGGAAATTTACTGATAGAAATCTCTTGTTTTATCTTTCAGTGGATTACACATCGCTTATTGTTTTTTTCAGAGTCATATATTTTTGTCTTCCACAAGAGATTTGTTGCTAGTTATGGTGGAGTAGCTCATTGGAGATCATGGCTATCACTGAAAATGATGAAAATGCTGAATTTAAAAAAAATCGATTTAAAGACATGAGAGATCTGTTAGAGTAAGCAGGTTGGCAGGGGCCAAGATTGTGGGAAAAGGGTAACTGCAGAGAGGTGAGCTGAACTTCTTCAGTGTCATTAACTGTGGAGGCACTTGCTGATTGTGAGTACAAGACAAAGGGCCCTAAGAATCCATGGGTTTCCCAGGCAAAGGGGCTGTATTGCAGGACAAAGTAACCAACAGAGGTTTGGGATCTTATGGGACTGAAGAGGCATAATTGGAGACTTTGGGGGCCCAGATCCGGTGGAAAGGGTAGTATAGAGAATACAAACTATTTCCTTTTCAAGATACTGATACTGGTTGAATTCTGATCAGGCCACAAAACCAAGCAGAAGGTCTCTGAAAAACCAGGTGGGTATTTCATCAGCCTCAAGATACTGATGTGGATAGATTCCAGACCCACCAGGTACACCAATCTCAAGTATGAAACCCTGGAGGCTTACATCCAGGGGCAGAGGTGAATTGGAGGTAAATGGAAACTTACCAGGGTGTTGCCCAGTTCTGATTCAGTTCAGCCTCAGAGGGAAGGGTGAACCTTTTCTGAAGGAAAATAATATATTGAGACTATATATATTTTACAGATAATACCTGACACTCAATAAAATGTTTCTAGGCATGCCAAGATACAAGGCTATAACTTAAAATGTAAGATTTTTTAAAAAAGAGTTTAACAGGTGATTTAGTTATTGGAAATAGCATAATAAGAGCTTTAAAATAACTGTAAGTAATACCCCACCAAAATAGAGGAAAATATAAATGAAATACATAAGAACATGGAGGATTTCACCAGAGTACTAGAATATACACAGGAATAAAGTAGAAATTTTAGAGTTGAAAAATACAATAACTTAAGAAGTCAGTAGGAGGTATTTTAAACAAAACAATGCACACAAGAGAAGATCAGAATAGTGAAAGTAGAGCAAGAGACAACAAACTGAAGCTTAGAAAGAAAAAAGGCAGGAAATACAGGGGGAAAAAGCATAACAGACATGTTCTAGTGAAAAGAATGTATGTATGTGAAATAGAAATCCTAGAAGGAGAAGGTGGAAATAATGGGGCTGGAGAGTGAAGGAAAATTACAGTTCAGTTTCTCTCAGAAATATAAGCTGAAGAGTTATAATTTGTATTTTCTGTATTCATGTTTCCCTTAAAATTTAAAAGGATAAATACTTGTCTTATTACAGCAAAATTTGGTATTTTATGATGTATATACCATTAATATGATACTGAAACTCTTGCCATATTGGCACTTAGCAGAAGAGCTGGAACAGAATGGCAGATGTTTTTAGTTTTTTATTTTCTGACTTCAAAATTGTTTAAAAGTTTATAATATAAAATATATGGCAGAAAATGAAAAACTGTAAGATCCCATTATATGTGTCTGTCTGCATTTATATTTTTCCAATAAGAATTTAATCAAATTACACGTAGTATTTTGAGTTAAACATATATTGTAGATATCTAGTTATATAAATATTTCAGATTTAGTAATGGATGCTTAATATTCCATAACTTATATTTTAACAATTTGGGTTGAAAATATTTTTCAAAAAATATTTCTTCTTATGAACAAAAGGCTGTTTCTTCAAGGGAGGTGATCAATATTTCCATCTTGGTGGTGGTGGTTTAGTTGCTAAGTTGAGTCTGACTCTTTGTGACCCCATGGACTGTAGCCCACCAGGCTCCTCTGTCCATGGGATTTCTCAGACAAGAATACTGGAGTGAGTAGCCATTTCCTTCTCTAGGAGATGTTCCTGACCCAGGGATCAAACCTGGATATCCTGCATTGCAGGTGGCCTCCTGCATTGCGATGGATTCTTTACTGCTAAGCCACCAGGGAAGCCCACTGTCATCTCACTGGTTCTTTTCACTTCCTCATAAACACAATTTGGGGGTAATTTTTCCTGGGTGGCAATAGCACACTTAGGTTTTCTTCCATTCAAGTATATTTATGGTTTCCTTCTATATGAAAGGGACTGTGCTAGATAGTGAAACTCAGAGTAAACTGCACAGACGTATTTGCTGCCTTCAGGGAATTTAGCAGGAGCATATATGCTGGACAGGCTCCAGTGATGTACGGCAAGGTCTAGTGGAAGGAGGGAGTGATGTCAGGAAGGTGTTCCCTAAAGAAGACTCAGAGTATGGGTACGTTTCCAAGTGAAGAGGGACAGGGGAGAGGTCTGTGTACATGAGGAAAGATCATTAGGCTCAACAAAGGCTATTTTCCATAACCTCAAAGCCTCATACAGTAAACTTTCAAAAGGAACAATTATTCTAGAAATTTACAGTGCTAATGTACATCTGTTGTGTTTGCATAGAAAGCTTATTGACTATAGAACCTGGTGAATGGTTTATATATAATATGGATATGTTTCATTTAGATAAATGTATTCTTTTTTTTTTCAGAGAATTTTGGAACATTCATTGATCAAAAGTCACAAGAACATGATGTCCTAAGGCAAACATTTACTTGAAAGTCTAAGACAATTAGTGAAAATAAAGTTTCCAAATAGCCCCTTCCTTTATTTATTTTTAAAATTTTCTTTATTTATTTTTGGCTGTGCTAGGTCTTTATTGCTATGTGCAGACTTTCTCTAGTTGCAGCAAGAGAGTAGACTAGATTAGACCCTTTTGTTGCAGTGTGCAGGCTGCTGTTTGTTGTGGTGCCCGGGCTTTTCAATGAGGTGACTTCTCTTGTTGCGGAGCACGGGCTTAGGTTCTCTGAGGTACGTGGGATCTTCCCTGATGAAGGATCGAACTTGTGTTCCCGGCATTGGCAGGCAGATTCCTTATTCACTGCGCCACCAGGGAAGTCCCTATTCCCTTATTTAAAAATGCAAAATACCGTAGTCTATGAGGAAAATGAAAATGAGAAACGTTTATGAATCCAGGGCTGTTCTCCGTGTCCCATATTCTTGGGCACAGTTTGGAGGGTCGTGCACCTGACTCTGGGCTGCACACTGTGAGGGCAGTGTCACCGAGGCCACACTGGGGCAGCTCCCTGAGAGCTGGTGAAGAGCTACAGTAGAGCTCAAAGCAGCCAGAAGCCACCAGAGTGAGACCGAGGTTAATGGCATGACAACGTAATTCACATAACTGAACAATCTCAAGTGTTTTCTTGTTTTTCTCTCCAGAGGGGCAACTTGAATAATGAAATTCTTGTATCTGAAGTGCCTTCACTTGGAGGTTGGAGAGACACTAGTATGGTTGACCAGAAGGTCAAACAAGCATACAATATGGTACTCCTGAAAGTCTTGAATGGTTCAGAAAGTGATCCCAGTAATGTAATTGCTCCATCACTTTGCATTTTTTTATTTTACGGCAACAAATGCATGAGGGAAATATGGGTAGAAAGAGAGATCAAAAATAAGATAATTCTGCCAGGGAGCAAGAGAATTTGTGTATGAGACCTGTCAGATGCATTCTTTGATCATTTATTGATCCCCTGAAGTCAGTGAGATTTTAAATAAAGAATTCAACATGACAGTGTATTTGGTACTTCCTATAAATTAGATAGTGAAAGTGACGTGAAGTGGCTCAGTTGTGTCCGACTCTTTGCAACCCCATGGACTGTAGCCTATGACGCTTCTCCGTCCATCGGATTTTCCAGGCAAGACTACTGGAGTGGGTTGCCATTGGCTTCTCCAGGTGATCTTCCTGACCCAGGGATCGAACTGGGGTCTCCCGCATTGTAGGCAGATGCTTTACCGTCTGAGCCATCAGGGAAGTCCAAAATTAGATACTAGAGAAGTCTATAGTAAGTTAGTGCTGGGTCTTCATTGTTGTTGCTACTATGTTTTAAATAGCTAACTAGCTTGGTTATGTTTAATTTTTTTTTTCCTTTAGTTTATTGGTATAGTGAATTATGTTGATTGATTTTCAAATGATAAACCAAACTTGCATTCCTGGGATAAATCCCTCTTGGTCATAATATATTGTCTTTTTTGATGTAACACTAGATCTGTTTTGTTAATGTTTTACTGAATAATTTTTCGTCTATTTTCGTGAGGAATATTGGTCTATGGTTTCCTCGTAACTATGCTTTCAGTGTAATGCTAGCTCATTAACTGGGAGGTTTGCTCCTCTTTTTTCTCCCTGAAGGAGTTTATATGGAATTGATATTATCTCTTCTTACGTTTTTTCTTGAGAAATAAACACTCAATTTTATCAGGTTCAGACCAGGAGTCCCTGGGTCTTGAGGGCCCCCTCTGTATTTGTCAGTTTTTTCTCCATGTTCTTTTTGGCCTGTTTCCTTGGCCTCACGAGCTGTTTTTTCTTCCTATAATGGATCTCAGCCTTCTTCTTCCTCTTCTCCTCCAGGGTAGCTGTTACTGCCTTGTACTTCCAGCCAATCTATACACCTGGCTCCCTCAGCAGACTGGTGGTGGTGGTGGAGGGTGGGTACAGAAATGAAGCGATAAGGAAATGAAACCAGGGTCCCTATGGGAGGAGTATTGACAGCTTGTCCTACAAGACCCCAGAAATTTAGTAATCCAACCTTTCTCAGCAAGCCTAAGCTCGAAAGACACCGCAACTCCCTATAAAGTTTCCCTCCTTCTCCTGGCACATTATTTCTTCTTTAAATGTTTGACATACTTTATTAGTGAAGCCATTTGACTTGGGGCTTTTTGTGTTGCAGTTTTAAAGTATGAATTCAATTTCTTTAATACATATGAGCTATTCTTCAATGAGCATTAGTAGTTTATGTCTTTAAAGGAATTTGCCCATTTCATTTAAATTGTTAACTTTATGCACATCAAGTTATTTGTAATATTTTCTTATCTTTAAACATCTGTAGGGAGTCTTTGTGTCCTCTTTTATTTCTAATATCAGTAATTTGTCTTTATTTCTGGCTTGAGGTCTGTCAATTTTAGTGATTTTTTTTTTTTTTCAAAATCTAGCTTTTGGTTTTATTGATTACTATAGTTTTCCCTTTTCAATGCATCAATTTCTACACTATTATTTTATGTATTATCCTGGGCTTAATTTTTTGCTATTTTCTAGTTTCTTAAGGAGAAATCTTAAGTGGTTTGAGATCTTCTTTACTAATGGAAGTATTTAATATAAATTTTACTAGAAGCACTGTTTTAACTGTATCTCACAAAGTTTTATGTTCCATTTTACTTTTCATTCAATTAAAAAGATTCTCTAATTTCCCTTGTAATGTGTTTTTGTTAGAAGCGTGTTGTTTAGTTTTCAAATATTTGAAGATTTTCCGGATAACTTTCTGTTATTGGTTCCTAGTTTAATTCCATTATAGTCAAAGACCCTATTTGTAAGATTTCATTTCTCTAAGGCTTTCAGTTGGTGGAAGTTTCATGCAAACTTGAAAATAATGTATATTCTGCTATTGTTGCTAGTGTTCTATAAATGTCAGTCAAAATAGTTGATAATTTTGTGCAGGTCTTCTGTATCCTTACTGATTTTCTGTCAGCTTGTTCTATTGATTGCTTAGAAAGGAGCGCTGAAGTCTCTAAACAGAACTGTGGCATTTTCGTTTTCTCTGCCGTCAGTTTTTGCTTCATGTATTTTGAAGCTCTACTGATGGGCGCAGAGAAGTTTAGTTAAGTTTTCTTGGAGAACTGACTTTTTTGTATTATGTGATGTGTCTTTTTATCCCCAGTAATGGTTCTTGTTCTCGGGAACGTTGATCGTGTTTGTGATTGCTGCTGCTTCTAGGAGGTCACCAGTCTGCTCACTTCCAGATCACAGGCTTCCGAGCACCTTCTGCGGGCAGTGTGCCCAGGCTCATCTTGTTGTTGCGCCGCTTGTCCTGTTCTGTCCTGTTGTTCTGTCCTGTCCTGTGCTGCACGTGTGCCTCTCAGACGTTCTGTGCTGTGGTTGGGACCTTAGGTCTTTTCTTTCCCGTCTTTCTTCCCTTCCTTCTGGCTGCTCTGGGTCTCTGTTGCTGCGTGTGGACTCCTCTAGTTGTGGCCGTCCGGGGCTACTCTCGGTGCGGTGCTCAGGTTCTTCTCATGGCCGTGGCGTCTCATATTGTGGAGCGTGGGCGCTAGGTACTCAGACTTCAGCAGTTGCGGCTCACAGGCTTAGTTGCCCCGTGGTATGTGGACTCTTCCTCGACCAGGGATCGAACATATGTCCCCTGCAATGCAGGCGGACTCTTAACCACTGCGCCACCAGGGAAGTCCTTAAGTCAGTTCTTGAAGCCTCAGCTCTCCTGCTTGGGTCTCTCGTGTGCTGGCTTGGGGGTGAGGCTGACACTTATCTGTAGAGTAAGAGTCATCCCATACCTCCTCTGTCAGATTTCCCCCACCTTCTCAACCTACTAGGCCCTTTACCACATTCCTTTGGCCAGAAATAGGATGTTTATGTGGATGTTCAGGGCTTCCCTGGTGGCTCAGAGGTTAAAGCGTCTGCCTGGAATATGAGAGACCCAGAATATGGGAGACCCTGGTTCGATCCCTAGGTGGGGAAGATCCCCTGGAGAAGGAAATGGCAACCCACTCCAGTACTCTTGCCTGGAGAATCCCATGGACGGAGAAGGCTGGGAGACTACAGTCCATGGGGTCGCAAAGAGTCGGACACGACTGAGCGACTTCACTTACTTACTCACTTGGCTGCCTGAATTTCTGCTCAACCTCTGTGTGGTTTCCTTCCCTAAGTTCTGACTTCCCTCCACAATCCACCGTATTTTATTTCCTTTTCAGAGTCCTCAGGTAGTTGTTTTCTGTATTTTGTTAAGTAGTTTTACTTACAATGAGAGGTAATATAAGCTGTAGTGGAGTTTTGCCTGCAACATTGGAAGAGAATTTCTGCTCTCTTTTGAAAAGCATCTGAGGCAGGCTGAATGCTTTATTGTTATGGGACCATTAAGAATGGTGAAGTCTTCCTGATGGGGGGAGGACCCAGAGAAATAATAGTCACATGGGATGTGGAAAGCCCTAGGGACAAGGGAATATAAAAGATTCAGGCAGAGCTTTGCCTGTAGCTGCTTTTCCTTCTTTTTCTCCCTCTCCCCTTGGTCCAAAGAAATTTACTGATTTTTGCCTGTAAAATTACTGAAAGAAACTCTGAGCCCATACGTTCACACAGGATATAAATCTATTCTTCCCAAGTCTGTTGTCCAAATTTGAAATTGTTCATTCAGTTGCTTTATTGCTCCTGCAAGACCGCTCTTAGACCACTCTTTCATTCTTAGGGTGGGAATTGATTTTTCTTCTCTTATTTTGTCTTGTGAAAGTACTAAGTATATTACCACCACAGAATTTTCACACATTATTTAAAAACCTGCTCACAATGTGAGAAGGTCTTGCATAGGCTTGTCTGCACCGACGTGTAAAAACCTCCAGCTGCCTCTGAAATTGTGAAGACAAGTTCTGTTCCTCATTAAGTGTACAGATTAATGTCTGAGGAAAGTGAACACTTTCTGCAGAGATCTTCCAAAATCTGAAGTTTTCTGTAAAGTGACATCACCCTAACCTCTAAATTTATGCATGTAAATTATTAGATCTTTCCTACCCATAATTGTAATAATTGTTTACAAAAAATCCTCCTAGACATTTAAAATTAGGAAGCTAGTGGGAATTTTTTATTTATATAAGTTAGTGCTTTTTGAATAAGGTGGCTCAGTAGTAAATAATCTGCCTGCCAATGAAGGAGACGTGGAGTCGATCCCTGGGTTGGGAATATCCCCTGGAGAATGAAATGACAATCCACTCTAGCCTTCTTGCCTGGGAAGTCCCATGAACAGAGGAGCCTGGTGGACTACAGTCCATGGGTCACAAAGAGTCAGATAGGACTCAGCAACTGAACAACAACAAAAACAGTTACACTCAAAACATTGCTTTGTACATATTCTGCATAGATCAAAATTAAGATGACAGTTTAAAGGCTGGTTTGGGGATGAAACACTAACTGATCTATGCTTTCAGATTTAGCTTGCTATGTTTGAGTCTATATTTTATTTCTTCCTCATCCCCCAACTTCCTTTGATTCTTAACTTTCAAACAGTAGGCTATTCAGTAAAAAGTTTTTTTTTTTTTTAAAGGTAGGCTATTCTAACCTTTTTTTTCTTGTTATTGTTGGTGAAATAAATTGAAATATTCAAAAAGGAAAACTCAAAAATAAAGTATGATGGCATTTCCATAGCATTATTCATGAAATGGAAGGACTGATTCATTGGAAGGACTGATGTTGAAGCTGAAACTCCAATACTTTGGCCAGTTGATGTAAAGAGCTGACTCACTGGAAAAGACTCTGTTGCTGGGAAAGATTGAAGGTAGGAGGAGAAGGGGACGACAGAGGATGAGATGGTTGGATGGCATCACTGACTCAATGGACATGAGTTTGAGTAGACTCTGGGGGTTGGTGATGGACAGGGAGGCCTGGCGTGCTGCAGTCCATGGGGTCGCAAAGAGTTGGACATGACTGAGCAACTGAACTGAACTGATTCATGAAATGGGCTTATGCAAATATGGTACATACTGGACTCCACAGAAAGAAGAATTAGAAAGTAGATGAGTCTGCTGTTCTCTCAAAATGGCATGTCAGGGCATAGCTGGCCATGTTCTGAGAATAGAATCTAGGAGGGACCCTACCCCACTTGGTGTACATTTTTACAGAGCAAGTATGATGGCTGCCTTGCCACTGGAGACAGAGATCAAGATAGACTGCCAAATAGTCTGGGCTTTAGAGCTGGTTGTTCATAGGATTTATTGGAGACCTTGTGGGAAGGGGAGGTCATGTCTAGCCTCTCCTACAAGAAAGGCAGCACCTAGGCCCAGCTAGCTGACTCTCAGGGAGCTCAGAGAGAGCTCTTAGGGGGCCTTAGACATTCCTGCATGTCCTTCCACATAAATTTTTTTATATACTTTCAAATTTTGGATAATTTTACATTTGTAGAAAAGTTTCAAAGATAGCTCCTTTAGACTGAATGTTTGTGACAACTCAACATTTATATGTTAAAACCTAATCCCCAATGTGATGGTGTTTGGAGTCAGAGCCTTTGGGAGGGGGTGAGGTGAACGGGGTCGGGGGTTGCTTCCCAGGTGACACCAGTGGTGAAGAGACTACCTACCAGTGCAGGAGATGTAAGAGATAATGGGTCTGATCCCTGGGTCAGGAAGAGCCCCTGGAAGAGGGCATGGCAATCCACCCCAGTATTCTGCCTGGAGACTCCTGTGCAGAGAGGAGCCTGGAGGGCTACAGTTCATGGGGTCACAAAGAGACACAACTAAAGTGACTTAGCAGGCATGCCTGCATGCACACATGAGGTGAATTGGATTCCTGCCCTTGTGAAATAGCTCCCTCTCGCCTTCCAACAAGTGAAGATTCAGTGAGAAGAGGACCCACCCATGACTCAGGAAGCAGGCCCTCACTAGACAACGAGTCTCCTAGTACCTTGATCTTAGACTTCTCAGCCTCCAGAACTGTGAAAAATAAAGTTCTGTTATTCAGGCTATGGCACTTTTTGTTATAGCAGCCTGAACAGGCCAAGACAGCGGTGCAAAGAATTTCTGCACATTCTTCACTCAGTTTCCCTAATTGTAACATTGCTATGGTATACGGGTCAAAACTAAGAAGTTAGTCACTATTTACAGAATTTCAGATTTATTTAGATGTTGGCAGTTTCTCACCGTGGTCCCCCACCTTTTTGTCATCAGAGCTTGGTTTCACAGAAGACAGTTTTTCCACAGACTAGGGCAGGGGTATTTTTTCAGGATGATTCAAGTGCATTACATTAATTGTGCACTTTATTTCTGTTATTATCACATCAGCTCCACCTAAGAGCATCAGGCCTTAGATCCCAGAGTTTGGAGACCCCTGCACTAGGTCTTGTTTCTATTTTAGGATACCATATTTCATTTCATTTGTATCCATTTTTCAGATGGAAGGGTGAATATTATGACTTTCTGTCACTGATAATTTTCTGACCATCATCCTCTGGCTATGCTGCTGCTGCTAAGTCACTTCAGTCATGTCCGACTCTGTGCGACCCCGTAGACGGCAGCCCACCAGGCTCCCCCATCCCTGGGATTCTCCAGGCAAGAACACTGGAGTGGGTTGCCATTTCCTTCTCCAGTGCATGAAAGTGAAAAGTGAAAGGGAAGTCACTCAGTCGTGTCCGACTCTTTGAGACCCCATGGACTGCAGCCTACCAGGCTCCTCCATCCATGGGATTTTCCAGGCAAGAGTACTGGAGTGGGGTGCCATTGCCTTCTCCCCTCTGGCTATAGTCATAAGCAAAACTGTATGCTAAAGCAAACCAGTTGTAAAATTCAGTCGGGGAATATGCAGTGTTGACATTTCCCTTTAAAGAGTTATCCAGTCCAGATGCCAGATCTTGATCAGAATGACAGGAGGTTGTTGTGTGCATATGTGGTCAGTTGTGTCTGATTGATTGTGACCCCATGGACTGTAGCCTGCCAGGCTCCTCTGTCCATGGAATTTTCCAGGCAAGAATACTGGAATGAATTGCCATTTCTACTGCAGGGCAGCTTCCTGACCCAGGGCTTGAACCCATGTCTCTTGTGTCTCCTGCATTGGCAGGCAGATTCTTTATCACTGTGCCACCTGGGAAGCCCTTGGAGGTTGGGACTCATTTTTATTCAATCCATTGTACTTAGTACAGTGCCTTGTATACCAGAGACATGCAGACCACATTATACAACTGATGAACAGATGAGTGTCACTGGCTGATGCTTACTCATCCTAACCAAGCCTAATGTGTCAGCATAGCAGCGCCACTTTATTTTTATAATTCAGATGGTGTCCTGGTGAATCATTAGTTTCACAACAGTATAAATTCTTACAGAAAATTCTTATAGTATAAATTCTTACAGGGAAATCATGCTTTCCCTGCTTAAATTTTTTTTAAAAAAGCAAACCCAATAAGTAAAACTATAACAACCCATTATTCATATATAATATAGATTCTGTTGGACATTACTAGACACCACAATTACCTCCTCTGTCTCTATCCTGTTTTTTCTTTTTTTAAAGAAAAACTAATGTCTTTAGTGAGATTTTTGAGAAGTTCGATATTCAAGGAGATTTACCTGGCCTGTCCACCTAAATGCATGAGGTTTTATTACAGATTTCCACAGAGTCAAGTTATAAATGTGAAGAGGTGAGAGATGAACTAAGCTTGGATGATCTAAAGCAGGCCTGGAATTTCTCTTTCTAATAATTAAGAATGTGTATTTATAAAGGGTGTTGCTGACACTGGCCAAAGACACACACACACACACACACACCCTCTCAAAATCAACTGCTCTGTCGATGCATTTGGAAGAAAGCACCTATAGTAAGAGTAAAAACAAGGCAGTGAACCCATTCAACTCAGTTCAGTTGCTCAGTCGTGTCCTACTCTTTGCGACCCCATGAACTGCAGCACGCCAGGCCTCCCTGTCCATCACCAACTCCCAGAGTTCACCCAAACCCATGTCCATTGAGTCGGTGATGCCATCCAACCATCTCATCCTCTGTTGTCCCTTTTCCTCCTGCCCCCAATCCCTCCCAGCATCAGGGTCTTTTCCAATGAGTCATCTCTTCGCATCAGGTGGCCAAAGGATTGGAGTTTCAGCTTCAACATCAGTCCTTCCAATGAACACCCAGGACTGATCTCCTTTAGCATGGACTGGTTGGATCTCCTTGCAGTCCAAGGGACTCTCAAGAGTCTTCTCCAACACTACAGTTCAAAAGCACCAATTCTTCAGTGCTCAGCTTTCTTCACAGTCTAACTCTCACATCCATACATGACCACTGGTAAAACCATAGCCTTGACTAGATGGACCTTTGTTGGCAAAGTAATGTCTCTAACCCATTAGAAACTGCTTTTGAGCAGAGAAATCACTAGCCATATAGAAACCATTTAAATTGAATTTAGCTGAAATAAAGTTAAAATCCAGTTGCTAAGTTGTACTGTCCACATGTCAAGTGCTCTAGTCACATGGGGCTGGTAGCTGCTAGAATGGGCAGCAAGAACATTTCTGTTATCACAGAGAGTTCTACTGGCCAGGGCTGAATTCAGAGCTACTTGTCTGACACTTGCCACCATTTGAGAACTAAATGTAAATGATTCTGAAATTAAGTATATCTGGTTGGCTTGGTTGAGTTTAAAAGTTTTACTTTAATTCTGCTTAGGTTCAATCTGAGCAAGTAGCCCTCATGAATGTGAACCCTTCTAACCAGTATTTCCAGCTGGAATTATACCTGTTTGTCCATTTGCAAGGCAAACTGACAGATTTCCAGTGTAGATCTAATATCCCAGAAATAAGTTTCTGACTTTTATGCTCTAGTCTAGTCAATACTTTGCATTCTTCAGGGTTTATTCTAGTTATGTACTGGATGGGCAAGAGTTTGTCACACAGAGTGAAGTAAGTTAGGAAAAAAAAGCAAATGTCATAAATTAACACACGTGTGTGGGATTAGAAAAATGGTACAGATGAACCTATCTGCAGGACAGGAATGGAGACTCTGGTGTCGGAACGGACATGTAGACACACTGGGAGAAGGGGAAGCGGGATGAATTGGGAGACTGAAATTGACATGTGTGCACTGCTGTGTGTATAGCAGTTAGTGGGAATCCGCTGTACAGCGCAGGAAGCTCAGCTCAGGGCTCTGGGATGACCTACAGGGCTGGGATAGGGGGTGGGTGGGAGGGAAACTTAAGAGGTAGGGGATACATGTATCCCTCTAGCCAATTCACTTTGTTGTATAGCAGAAACTAATGCAACATTGTAAAGCAACTTTACCCCCCCACTGCTCCCCCCCCCCCCAAACTGAAAGCTCTACTTCATGGTTCTGTTTATAACTCACTGAGGTTATTTTTTAAGCCCAGCTCTTTCTTTCATACTGTTCATATTTTGCTGTCATTGCCCTGTGTTTGGCAGGGCATGGAAGTAGTGGGTACGCTATGCCTGAAAGCATTCACTTACTCCACCATTTGTACAGAAGAGAGCTACTGTAGCTCTAAGGTTGCTTTCTTTAGAAAGGCCTTCCGGTGGAGTGGCCTTTGGCTGGCAGCTGGGAACTTGGCTGTCAGAGCATTCCTGATAGTCAACACTTAACTGATAAGGTTGATTCGTGTGCCTAGATTATGCGAATATGATTTATGCTAAATATGTGTGTTCCTTCTTGGAGTCTGGAATATGGGTATGTACAAGGCAGAGAGTGCCTATTACTCTGTGCCTATTATTATTATTATGTAGCCATCAATAAAAACCCTGGGCACAGAGGCTCTTGGGCTTCCCAGGTGGCTCAGGGGTAAAGAATCTTCCTGCCAGTGCAGAAGGCGCAGGAGTCATGGGTTTGATCCTTGGGTGGGGAAGATCCCCTGGAGGAAAAAATGGCAATCCACTTCAGTATTTTTACCTGGAGAATCCCATGGACAGAGGAGCCTGGCAGGCTGAAGTTCATAGGATTGCAGAGAGTTGGATACAGCTGAACAACTGAGCATGCACAGAGGCTCTTAGGGGCTTCCGTGGGCAGAAAAATGCCAACATATAATGTGTTTTTGTTCCTGTGGGAATAACATGCTAAGAAAGCCTGTGTGTGGATTCCTGCAGACTCTGCCTGCCTGTTTTCACCTATGATCCAGCTGTTTATTCTCCCTACTTTCACACAATAAATCTTAGACAGGAGTACAACTGTATATGAGTTCCATGAATCCTTCTAGTGAATCTGTGAACAGGAGGTAGTTCTGGGGACTACTGACAGACCATCTTTAACAGAATTTCTGTTTTTGATTTTTAGAGAATGATAAAATGTCTTTCAATGTGGGCTACTAAAAAGTCCCCATGCTCAAACTGGAACAGATTTAAATTCCATTCAGACTGCAAATATTGTCCTGAGGAGGTTAGAGAAAAATAATGTGTAAACTATATGTCAAGCTACCCAGCACATAGTAGGAATTGAAATGTTATTACTTTCATTTTTCTTTCTCATCCCTCCCACCCTTACCCCATTAGAATGCAGTGTTTTTCAGTGGGTGGACATTATGACACATTTTGTGTTGCCTGTTTTCCTGCTGCTATTTTCTCTGCACACAATATATTTAAAAGTTAGATCATTAACCAGGTTTGTTCTTTTGGCATCTGGTGTTTAAGGCAGTTTGAGTTTTCACTCCAATTTTTTTTCATCATGTGTTCCTACCAATTGAATCTCACTTGCTCTTTCTAAAAGGAGAAATATGAAATGCAGAGAGAGAGAGAGGGATTGTTTTATGGTTTCAAAGCCAGCAGGGTCAAGTAGGAGAGCTCATAATTGAAATCTTAAATTTGTGTGGCTTTTCTCTTCTTTGCAAGAAAAAGGGAAGAAAAGAGGCCGTGACCTGAACCACTAGCACTTTGGCTGGTGGAGAATGGCTGACGAGGCAATTATCAGAGCTCAGAATGCAGGTCTGGGATGTGTGGGAAGGCACACAGGCACTGACCAGGGAAATCAATCAAGAAATTTCCTTGTTCTAACACTGCGCCCAGTGTTTAAAGTTTTCAGCTACTTGTTTTCTCATGAGATGCATGGAATAAGCATAGTTTATAAGTTGGGTCACTGACCAACCAGTGATCCAAATATAAGTGACAAGGTAAACGACATGCATGGTGATGCTCACTTCTCAGAAAAGGATATTCTTCTCCCTGATGCACAGTTACCAGTGACCCATTTTCCTTTCTACCCTTCTCACTTTCACAGACCTGCCCCTGCTTTAAACTTGAACCATACCTTCACAGTGAATACGAATATCTCCATATAGCAGTCTCTGCTGCTGCTGCTGCTTCTAAGTCGCTTCAGTCGTGTCTGACTCTGTGTGACCCCATAGATGGCAGCCCACCAGGCTCCCCTGTCCCTGGGATTCTCCAGGCAAGAATACTGGAGTGGGTTGCCATTTCCTTCTCCAGTGCATCAAAGTGAAAAGTGAAAGTGAAGTCGCTCAGTCGTGTCCAACTCTTAGCGACCCCATGGACTGCAGCCTACCAGGCTCCTCCGTCCATGGGATTTTCCAGGCAAGAGTACTGGAGTGGGGTGCCATTGCCTTCTCCGATAACAGTCTCTAGGCATCTCAAATTTACTGTATGCGAAATGAATTTGATTTGGAGATGTTAACTTTTAGAGCAGGGATCCTCAGCTTCTGGGCCGTGGACACTCAGCAGTCTGTGGCCTGTTAGGAATCTGGCCACGCAGCAGAAGATGAGCTGCAGGCAAGTTAGCAAAGCTTCATCTATATTTACAGCTGATCCCTATCACTCGCATTACCACCTAAGCTGAGAAAAACAAGCTCAGGGCTCCCACTGATTCTGCATTATGGTGAGCTGTATAATTATTTCATTAAATATCACAATGTAAAAACAATAGAAATAAAGTGCACAGTATGTGTAATGTGTTTGAATCAGCCCAAAACCATCCCCCCAACCCCCGCCCTGGTCCATGGAAAAATTGTTTTCCATGAAACCAGTCCTTGATACCAAAGAGGTTGGGGACCGCTGCTTTGGAGAATACCTATTATGCATCACTTGCAATCTGAAGGCTACCTACATACATGATCTTACTTGATGTAGTTCCATACCTGAGATACCATGCCATGTCCTTGTAGGGGAACTAGCCTTGGGTGAGAGAAGCCTCAGTTAAGTGTCTGGGGATGTGTCTTCATCAGCCCACTGCCACTTCAGAAGTTGCATGGATTGAAATGGTGCCTGTTGATCATTTCCACCTGTGTAAAGCAGTCCCACATAGGAACTGGAAGGCCTTTATCTCTGTCTCTCCACCTTTCTTGGACAAAATTTAAGTACCTTGCAGTCAGCGGGAAAATCACTAAGTCTAGCTCTCCATTTCCAGTGTGGCTTCTTTGACGAATGACACAATTATAAAAGGGTCAGAAACACCCCAACTCAGTGTCACAGATTCCCAGTCCAGTAAACACCCAGAGGCCATTTCTCAAGTTGAGGCTGTTTATTTGATGCTTTTTGCTCCTTATCTCTTTCTCCTGCTGCTGTTTTCTTTTGGCTCCTGCCTTACCTGTTGATCACACATTGACCTTTCAGATGCCAGACACTTCTAAGCCCTGTAGCTAACTTCAGATGTTATTATCCCTCCTCTGCCTGCAATGTTGCCAAACGTTCTACTTCAAAAAACATTGGCCAGGAGTACATGTGGTTATCTACTATTTGCTCACACAGGCAGCCTGTAGTACATCCATTCTCTCTCAATGTAGACTTCTGTTTTCACACATTGTAATCCACTGGCTCAGAGAAAAGAAGAGGGTTGATGCAGGTGCAGGAGAATTAAAAAAAAAAAAAATAGAAAAACATGGTTGTGTGATTTGATGTAACCCTGAGCATGTTAACCATGAAATTAAAATTGTAGGTATATGGAATCTGTGGAATTTTTACAAACCATGAGTGTCGTGAGATTCTAGTGTACTACGCTGCAGTCATCTTTGATGTAGCTGAGGTTAGATTCAGCCGGACGGGGAGTGGCACAGAATAACAACTGTTGAGCCTCTACCGTGGCTCCCTTATTTCTCAGACTGTCCCTGAGAATGGGTAATTGGTGAGAGTGGTTGTTCAATCTAAGCCCGTCACCTGAATTGTCTATCAAAATAAGCGTCTATGAGTAGAAAAGGGTGATACTCTAGGCGGGTCAGCTCTTTGTTTTTTTGACAAGTGCTGTACAAACATTTCTAAATCAGTGGGATATTTTGTTTTCCCTCAGATCAAATAGGAATAATTACAAAACAAATACCTTTGGGGACATTCTGGATATCCTCAGAGTAAAGAGAGGATGGAGTCTAATTTGTGTCCTCTCTTCTTGGAGGGCCCTGAGATCGTACCCCAGAACCCTGGGACTTTGTGGACCAGATTGGGACTGTGTGATTTGGTGGAGAGAGCAGTTCTCAAGTCAGATGGATTGGGAGTTTGAGTTGCAGTTCTGCTGATGCTACCTCTTGATCTCCGCAATTTATTTAATTTCCCTGGATGTTTATTTTCTCAACTTCAAAAAAAAAAAAAAAGGCAAACTATCTATTTTAAGAGCTAGTTGTAAGGAGTAAAGGTGATATGCAGAGGTGTGCCACATAACTGGTGTTTAACGGATGTTAGCTTTCTTTCAGTTGTTCTTCAGTTAAAGTCCCTCCTTCAAGTTACAATAAAAAGAAAAAGCTTGTGTTAATACACACAGGATGATATTTGAGAGTGAGGTTTTGACTGCTGCCTTAGGGCTTCTCCCATGTCTGAAGTTTGCTTTAGATAGGATTAGAGAGCCAGCCTAGAGAAGGTAAGAGTGAGAGCTGATTAGGTGAGGGATGGGAAGAGAAAGCTTGTCATCAGGGAGAGGGAGTTCATGGGGCGCAGTGGAAGTGAAGTCTGGTGTGGGTGTCCTTGTGAGCTATAGCGTGTGTGCTAAGTTGCTTTGGTTGTGTCTGACTCTTTGCGACTCCATGGACTATAGCCCACTAGGCTCCTCTGTACCTGGGATTCTCCAGGCAAGAATACTGGCGTGACCTTCTCCAGAGGAGCTTCCTGGCCTATGCACCGAACCCGTGTCTCTTGTGTTTTCTGCATTGGCAGGCAGGTTCTTTACCAGTAGCACCACCTGGAAAGCACCTGTGATGTATAGAGGGCAGTGAAAAGTGTCTGGGCTAAAAAAGGAACATTATAGATATACAAGGCAGGGGATGCTGACTAGATTGTAAATTATAGATTTCCCCAATAAATTTCACTAATTGGGATTATATGTTGAGGGGCCAGACCAGTGGTTTCACAGGATCTCAGAACTTGAACTTTGGAGCTGGAAGGAGATTTAGCCTTCCTTTTTGGTCCACCTCCCTTGGTTTATGGGTGAGGAAATGAGGCTTAGAAAGGTTAAGTAGCTAACCCAGAATCCTGCAGCAAGTTAGTAACAGGATTACGGTTCTGGTATATTTCCTCTGTAATACATTGCCTACTCCCATAGACTTTCCTCTTATTTCCAGGTTAGGCTGCACATGATTCTGTAGCCTCCCTTAGCAACTGGTTACAATGCTCATGATCCAGAATATAATTCTCAAGTGAGAAATTATGTTTTACATAAATTTAAATCTCAGCCACTAAACATACTTTCTGATCCTTTCTAAAGGTCACTCTACCTGCAATAAACCTGACAGCCTTAGGTAAATTAGTGATGTGTTAAATGCGGTAACTCCTTATACATGAGGAATAAATTCATATAGATAAAAAGGAGGAGTTTTGACAAAGAGGGAAGTCCGATTTCAAACCCCTTGCCAAACTGGAACCATAACCATCTGATTAGGAGCAGGGACATTAAGATACTTTCCCAAGTTTAGATCTAATCCAGTTACCATCACAGACTATATTCTGGCTAGTGCAGAAAAAGCACAGAGGCTGGTTCATGCCTTCATGAAGTTTTAGAAGATAATTTGAAATTGTAGCAAAGTCAAAGGAGATAAAAATACTTCGGTGTAAAATCCACAGAGATTTATAAGTCCTGCCTGTTATAGTTTGAGAAAGCAAACGGGAGGGCAGTCCCTGGAGGGGCTGGAGGTCAACGGGCACATTGATGTGATTGCTGCCTTCTAGGGGAGATTACAGAACCCCAGGGAATGTACTCACAGTAATAAAATCCACAAGCAACTAATGCACAGGTCAGATGTCACTTTATTAATTTTTAGTGAAATACTGTAATTGTCCCAAGGAAGTTTTTTTTTTTCACTTTCATATGTTTTATTTATTAAAAAATTATTTTTACCATTAAAAAGATTAATTTATTTAATGGGAGGCTGATTACAATATTGTAGTGGCTTTTGCCATACACTGACACGAATCAGCCATGGGTGTACATCTATCCCCCATCCTGAACCTCCTCCCACCTCCCTCCCCATCCCATCCCTCAGGGTCATCCCAGTGCACTGGCCTTGAGTGCCCTGTCTCATGCATCGAACCTGGACTGGTGATCTATTTCACATATGGTAATAGACACGTTTCAATGCTGTTCTCTCAAATCATCCCACCCTCTCCTCCTCCCACAGAGTCCAAAAGTCTATTCTTTATCTTTTTGTCTCTTTTGCTGTCTCGCATATAGGGTCATCATTGTCATCTTTCCAAATTCCATATATATGCATTAATATACTGCATTGGTATTTTTCTTTCTGACTTACTTCACTTTGTATAATAGGCTCCAGTTTCATCCACCTCATTAGAACTGATTCAAATGCATTCTTTTTATAGCTGAGTAATATTTCATTGTGTATATGTACCATAGCTTTCTTATCCATTCATCTGCCAATGGACATCTAGGTTGCTGCCACGTCCTAGCTATTGTAAACAGTGCTGTGATGAACATTGGGGTACGCATGTCTCTTTCTTTTTTTAATATAAATTTATTAATTTTATTTGGAGGCTAATTACAATATTGTAGTGGCTTTGCCATACATTGACATGAATCTGCCATGGGTGTACATGTATTCCCCATCCTGAACTCCCCTCCCACCTCCCTCCCCATCCCATCCCTCTGGGTCATCCCAGTGCACCAGCCCCGAGCACCCTGTCTCATGCATCAAACCTGGACTGGCGATCTGTTTCACATATGCTAATATACATATTTCAATGTCATTCTCCCAAATCATCCCACCCTCGCCCACTCCCACAGAGTCCAAAATACTGTCCTATACATCTGTGTCTCTTTTGCTGTCTCACATACAAGGTTATCGTTACCATCTTTCTAAATTCCATATATATGCATTAGTACACTGTATTGGTGTTTTTCTTTCTGGCTTACTTCACTTTGTATAATTGGCTCCAGTTTCCTCCACCTCATTAGAACTGATTCAAATGTATTCTTTTTAATGGCTGAGTAATACTCCATTGTGTATATGTACCACAGCTTTCTTATCCATTCATCTGCTGATGGACATGTAGGTTGCTTACGTGTCCTGGCTATTATAAAAAATGCTGTGATGAACACTGGGGTACATGTGTCTCTTTCAGTTGTGGTTTCCTCGGTGTGTATGCCCAGCAGTGGGATTGCTGGGTCGTATGGCAGTTCTATTTCCAGAATTTTAAGGAATCTCCACACTGTTCTCCATAGTGGCTGTACTAGTTTGCATTCCCACCACCAGTGTAAGAGGGTTCCCTTTTCTCTGCACCTTCTTCAGTATTTGTTGTTTGTAGACTTTTTGATAGCAGCCATTCTGACCAGCATTAGATGGTATGTCATTGTGGTTTTGATTTGCATTTCTCTGATAATGAGTGATGTTGAGCATCTTTTCATGCGTTAGTCATCTGTATGTCTTCCTCAGAGAAGTGTCTGTTTAGTTCTTTGGTCCATTTTTTGATTGGGTCGTTTATTTTTCTGGTATTGAGCTGCATGAGCTCCTTGCATATTTTTGGGATTAATTCTTTGTTAGTTGCTTTGTTTGCTATTATTTTCTCCCATTCTGAAGGCTGTCTTTTCATCTTGCTTATAGTTTCCTTTATTGTGCAGAAGCTTTTAATTTTAATTAGATCCCATTTGTTTATTTTTGCTTTTCTTTCCAATATTCTGGGACGTGGGTCATAGAGGATCCTTCTGTGATTTATGTCAGTGAGTGTTTTGCCTATGTTCTCCTCTAGGAGTTTTTTAGTTTCTGGTCTTACATTTAGATCTTTAATCCATTTTGAGTCTATTTTTGTGTCTGGTGTTAGAAAGTATTCTAGTTTCATTCTTTTACAAGTGGTTGACCAGTTTTCCCAGCACCGCTTGTTAAAGAGATTGTCTTTTTTTCCATTGTATATTCTTGCCTCCTTTGTCAAAGATAAGGTGTCCATAGGTGCGTGGATTTATCTCTGGGCCTTCTATTTTGTTCCATTGATCTGTATTTCTGTCTTTGTGCCAGTGCCTTACTGTCTTGATGACTGTGGCTTTGTAGTAGAGCCTGAGGTCAGGCAGGTTGATTCCTCCAGTTCCATTCTTTCTCAAGATTGCTTTGGCTATTCAAGGTTTTTTGTATTTCCATACAAATTGTGAAGTTATTTGTTCTAGTTCTCTGAAAAATACCATTGGTAGCTTAATAGGAATTGCATGAGTCTATAGTTTGCTTTTGGTAGTATAATCATTTTCACTATATTGATTCTTCCAATCCATGAACTTGGTATATTTCTCCATTTATTTGTATCATCCTTGATTACTTTCATTAGTGTTTTATAGTTTTCTATATATAGGTCTTTTGTTTCTTTAGGTAGATTTATTCCTAAGTAGTTTATTCTTTTCGTTGCAATGGTGAATGGAATTGTTTCCTTAATTTCTCATTGTTAGTGTATAGAAATGCAAGGGATTTCTCTGTGTTAATTTTATATCCTGCAACTTTACTATATTCATTGATTAGCTCTAGGAATTTTCTGGTGGTGTCTTTAGGGTTTTCTATGTAGAGGATCATGTCATCTGCAAACAGTGAGAGTTTTACTTCTTTTCCAATCTGGATTCCTTTTATTTCTTTTTCTGCTCTGATTGCTGTGGCCAAAACTTCCAAAACTCTGTTGAATAGTAGTGGTGAGAGTGGGCACCCTTGTCTTGTTTCTGACTTTAGGGGAAATGCTTTCATTTTTTCATCATTGAGGATAATGTTTGCTGTCGGTTTATCATATATGGGTTTTATTATGTTGAGGTATGTTCCTTCTATTCCTGCTTTCTGGAGGGTTTTTTTTAAAAAATCATAAATGGATGTTGGATTTTGTCAAAGGCTTTCTCTGCATCTATTGAGATAATCATATGGTTTTCTCTTTCAATTTGTTCATGTGGGGTATCACATTGATTGATTTGTGAATATTGAAGAATCCTTGCATACCTGGGATAAAACCCACTTGGTCATGATGTGTGATCTTTTAAATATGTTGTTGGATTCTGTTTGCTAGAATTTTGTTGAGAATTTTTACATCTATATTCATTGGTGATATTGGCCTCTAGTTTTCTTTTCTTTCTTTTTTTTTTTTTAATAGCATCTTTGTCTGGTTTTGGTATTAGGGTGATGGTGGCCTTGTAGAATGAGTTTGGCAGTTTACCTTTGTCTGCAATTTTCTGGAAGAGTTTGAGTAGGCTAGGTGTTAGCTCTTCTCTAAATTTTTGGTAGACTTCACCTGTGAGGCCGTCTGGTCCTGGGCTTTTGTTTGCTGGAAGATTTCTGATTACAGTTTCGATTTCTGTGCTTATGATGGGTCTGTTAAGATTTTATATTTCTTTGTGGTTCAGTTTTGGAAGGTTATGCTTTTCTAAGAATTTGTCCGTTTCTTCCAAGTTGTCGATTTTATTTTCATATAGTTGCTGATAGTCTCTTTTGATCCTTTGTATTTCTGTGTTGTCTGTTGTGATGTCTCCATTTTCATTTCCAGTTTTGTTGATTTGATTCTTCTCCCTTTTTTCCTTGATGAGTCTGGCTAATGGTTTGTCTATTTTATTTATCTTCTCAAAGAACCAGCTTTTAGTTTTGTTGATTTTTGCTATAGTCTCCTTTGTTTTTCTTTCATTTATTTCTGCCCTAATTTTTATGATTTCTTTCCTTCTGCTGACCTTTGGGTTCTTCAATTCTTTTTCTAGTTGCTTTAGGTGTAAAGTTAGGTTATTTATTTGATTTTTCTCGTTTCCTGAGGTAAGCTTGTATTGCTATGAACCTTCCCCTTAGCACTGCTTTTATTGAATCCCATAGGTTTGGGGTTGTTGTGTTTTCATTTTCATTCGTTTCTATGCATATTTTGATTTCTTCTGTGATTTGTTGGTTATTCAGAAGCATGTTGTTTAGACTCCATATGTTTGTATTTTTAATAGTTTTTTTCCCTGTAGTTGACATCTAATCTTACCACATTGTGATCAGAAAAGACGCTTGAAATGATTTCAATTTTTTTTTGAATTTACCAAGGCTAGATTTGTGGCCCAGGATATGATCTATCCTGGAGAATGTTCCATGTGAACTTGAGAAAAAGGTGAAATTCATTGTTTTGGGGTGAAATGTCCTGTAGATATGAATTAGGACATGAATTCATATTAATTCATGATATGAATTCATAGATATGAATTTAAATGGTCCATTGTATAATTTAAAGTTTGTGTTTCCTTGCTAATTTTCTGTTTGGCTGATCTATTCATAGGTGTGAGTGGGGTATAAAAGTCTCACTATTATTGTGTTGCTGTTACTTTGCCCTTTCATACTTGTTAGCATTTATCTTACATATTGTGGTGCTCCTGTTTTGGGTGCATATATGTTTGTTACATCTTCTTCTTGGATTGATCCTTTGATCATTATGTAGTGTCCTTCTTTGTCTCTCTTCATGGCCTTTATTTCAAAGTCTATTTTATCTGATATGAGTATTGCTACTCCTGCTTTCTTTTGGTCTCCATTTGCATGGAATATCTTTTCCCAGCCCTTCACTTTCAGTCTGCATGTGTCCCTTGTTTTGAGGTGGGTCTCTTGTAGAGAGCATATATGGGGATCTTGTTTTTGTATCCATTCAGCCAGCCTTTGTTTTTCTGGTTGGGACATTCAGCACATTTACATTTAAGGTAATTATTGATAAGTATGATTCTGTTGCCATTTACTTTGTTGTTTTGGGTTCTAGTTTATAAACCTTTTCTGTGTTTCCTGTCTAGAGAAGATCCTTTAACATTTGTTGAAGAGCTGGTTTGGTGGTGCTGAATCCTCTCAGCTTTTGCTTGTCTGTAAAGCTTTTGATTTCTCCTTCATATTTGAATGAGATCCTTGCTGGGTACAGTAATCTGGGTTCTCAGTTTTTCTCTTTCATCACTTTAAGTATGTCCTGCCGTTCCCTTCTGGCCTGAAGAGTTTCTATTGAAAGATCTGCTGTTATCCTTATGGGAAATTCCTTGTGTATTATTTGTTGCTTTTCCCTTGTTGCTTTTAATATTGGCTTTTTGTGTTTGATCTTTGTTAATTTGATTAATATGTGTCTTGGGGTGTTTTGCCTTAGGTTTGTCCTGTTTCGGACTCTTTGGGTTTCTTGGACTTGGGTGTCTATTTCCTTCCCCATTTTAGGGAAGCTCTCAACTATTATCTCCTCAAGTATTTTCTCATGCCCTTTCTTTTTGTCTTCTTCTTCTGGGACTCCTATGATTTGAATGTTGGGGCATTTAACATTGTCCCAGAGGTCTCTGTGGTTGTCTTCATTTCTTTTAATACCTTTTTCTTTTTTCCTCTCTGCTTCATTTGTTTCCACCATTCTATCTTTCATCTCACTTATCCTATCTTCTGCCTTAGTTATTCCAGTGTTGGTTCCCTCCAGAGTGCTTTTGATCTCAGTTATTGTATTACTCATTATTGATTGACTCTTTTATTTCTCCTAGGTCCTTGTTAAACATTTCTTGCATCTTCTCAATCCTTGTCTCTATCTGTCTGTAATTCCATTTTGTTTTCATGATACTGAATCATCTTTACCTTCATTATTCTGAATTCTTTTTCAGGTAAACTCCCTAGATCCTCCTCTTTTGTTTGGGTATGTGTGCATTTATCATGCTTCTTTACCTGCTGAATATTTCTCTGCCTTATCATTTTGTTAGATTGCTGTGTTTGGGGTGACCTTTCTGTAGGCTGGAAGTTTGTGGTTTCTCTTTATTGTGGCGATTGCTCCATATGGGTGGGGTTGGACTAGTGGCTTGTCAAGGTTTCCTGGTTAGGGAAGCTTGTGTCTGTGTTTTGATGGGTGGTGCTGGATCTCTCCTCTCTGGAGTGCAATGAAGTGCCCAGTAGTGAGTTTTGGGGTGTCTGTGGTTTTGGTGTGACTTTGGGCAGCCTGTATTTTAATGCTTAGGGCTGTGTTTCTGTGTTGCTGGAGAATTAGCATGGTATGTCTTGCTGTGGAACTTATTGGTTCTTGGGTGGAGCTTGGTTTCAGTGTAGGTATGGAGGCTTTTGGATGAGCTCTGGTCTATTAATGTTCCCTGGATTCAGGAGTTTTCTGGTGTTCTCAAGTTTTGGATTTAAGCCTCCTGCCTCTGGCTTTCAGTCTTATTCTTACAGTAGCCTCAAGACTTCTCCATCCATACAGCACAGATGATAAAACATATAGTTTAATGGTGAAAAGATTCTCCACAGTGAGGGACACCCAGAGAGGTTCACAGAGCTACATGGAGAAGAGAAGAGGGAGGAGGGGGAATCAAAAGGGGAGAGGCCAGTTTAGCCAGTAATCAGTTCTCTAAGTGTTCTCCACAACCCGGAACACCCAGAGAGATTCACAGAGTGAAGTAGGGAAGAGAAAGGGGAGGGAGGAGATAGAGGTGTCCATGGGGTCGCTAAGAGTCGGACACGACTGAGCGACTTCACTTTCCCTTTTCACTTTCATGCGTTGGAGAAGGGAATGGCAACTCACTCCAGTGTTCTTGCCTGGAGAATCCCAGGGACAGTGGAGCCTGGTGGGCTGCCGTCTATGGGGTCGCACAGAGTCGGACACGACTGAAGTGACTTAGCAGCAGCAGCAGCAGCAGCAGCAGCAGCAGGGGAGAAAAAGGAGGGTCAAAAGGGGAGAGAGCAATCAAGCCAGTAATCACACCCCTAAGTAAAAATGGGTACTGAAGATTAGATTCTTAAAGGTACAAAATTGATGACAAATACCAAAAAGCAAAGATTAAAAATCTAGAATAGAGTTTAGACTCTCAAAAGTACAATGCAAAATCAATCACAAAAATTGTAAAAAATATATATATGAAATTTGCTTTAAAAATAGGGTCTCTTTTGTTTTTGCAAGATAATAGTAGGTTACTGGAGAAGGCAATGGCAACCTACTTCAGTACTCTTGCCTGGAGAGTCCCATGGGTGGAGGAGCCTGGTAGGCTGTAGTCCATGGGGTCACTAGGAGTCGGACACGACTGAGTGACTTCACTTTCACTTTTTACTTTCATGCATTGGAGAAGGAAATGGCAACCCACTCCAGTGTTCTTGCCTGGAGAATCCCAGGGACAGGGGAGCTGGTGGGCTGCCGTCTATGGGGTCGCACAGAGTTGGACACGACTGAAGTGACTTAGCAGCAGCAGTAGGTTATAAAAATGAAAATTAAAAGAGTAATAAAGAACTTAAAATTTTTTAAAATTAAAATTAAAAAATGATAATAGTAAAAATATATATAGGAATTTTTCTGGAGCTGTTAAGAACAGTGTGGGGTCAGTTCAGCTTCAGATAGTTCCTTGTTCCAGCTTATACTTCTTCTCAAGGTCTATAGGCCGCTTCCAATGCTTAGTCAATGTTAAGTACAGGGCTTTAATCTGTTGCACCTGTCACTTCCAGAGCAGTTCCCTCTTTATCTTGGCTTTCTCTGTTTGCAAGTCTCTTCATTGTCTAATTTCTGCCCTGACACAAGGGGGTGAAAGTGGTCACCGATTTAGGCTCACTTGTTCGTTGTGTTGTGGGGAGGGAGGAACACTGTAAACAAATATCACTGGCATGTGTGGGGCGTGCTCACAGTGAATGGAACATACTGGGTTTGCTCCAGCTCGTGGCGGCGTGTGCTTTCCTGGTCTACATTGCTCAGGCTCCAGGTTGCTCTGCAGGGGTGCTGTCCAAAGTGGGCCCTGTGTTTCATGCACTTCCTAGGTCTAAGCTGCTCAGGTTCAGGTTCTCTGGTACTCCGCAAGGGCAGAGAGTCGGTTGGGTGTGTGTTTTGTGCCCTTCCCAGGTCGGAGCGGCTCAGGTGACCAGGTGCTTGGTATGTGCACTGTCCCAGGTGGGCCATGTGTTTTAATCACTGCCCTGGTCCCAGCTGCTTGGTTTCCCGGGTGCACTGTGAAAGCACCGTCTCAGGTGTGCCCTGTGTCTCCTCTGGGGACCTGATCTCTGGCTGTGACCCTCCTGGCAGATGTCAACCTTCCAGGATCCCAGGAAGACTTGGCTAGCAACTGGGAGCCTGCTCACAGTTTGGTGGAGGATGCCCATCTCTGGGGCTGAGATTGCCCTTTGCTTTCTGTCTCTGGCTGTTGCCCGCCTGCCTCTCTACCTCTGGCGGCAGGAGGGGCCGGTCTGCAGCTGGCTAGCTCTCCTTTGGTGTTTGCTCAATCCTTTGCTCTGTGAGCAGGCCATGCTGTGCCTTAGGTTAGAGCTTTTCATGAGAAAGTTCTCTCTTTCTCTCTTTTTTGTCTCTCTCTGCCTATCCCTCAGTTTGAATTGCTATCTCACATTAGCTCCCTCAGTTCAGTTCAGCTCAGTCACTCAGTTACATCTGACTCTTTGCAACCCCATGAATCGCAGCACACCAGGCCTCCCTGTCCATCACCAACTCCTGGACTTCACCCAAATCCACGTCCATCGAGTCAGTGATGCCATCCAGCCATCTCATCCTCTGTCGTCCCCTTCTCCTCCTGCCCCCAATCCCTCCAGCATCAGAGCTCCCTCAGATTGTCCTCAGGGTGTCCAGGCCCAGTTGTTAGCCTAAGGACCAATGATGCAGTCTGCGCCTTCCTGCCCAGCCCCCACTTGCTGGTGGTGGACACGAGCTTCTGGGCGATTTCACTGCTGACAGTTGTGGTTAGCCATGTATTCTGTGTGTGTGTGTGTGTGTGTGTGTGTGTGTGTGTGTGTGTGTGTGTTTCTCCCTGTTATGTTGCCCTCTGAGGTTCCAAAGCTCCCCACAGACCCACCTGTGAGAGGGTTTCCTACTGTGTGGAAGCTTCTTCTCCTTCATGACTCCCTCCCAAGGATGGGTCTCCATCCCTAAACCTTTTGTCTTTTATATTGTTTCCTACCTCGTTTTGAAGAGAATGGGCTGACTTTCTGGGTGCCTGGTGTCCTCCGCCAGTGTTCAGAAGTTCTGTGGAAGCTGCTCAGCATTCAAATGATCTTTTGATGAATTTGTGGGGGAGAAAGTGGTCTCCCTGTCATATTCATCCACCATCATAGGACTGCCTTCTGTCCCAAGGAAGTTTAAGCTTGCATGGTACATACATGTTCTCAGTGTGGGTTAGTATATGAACTATGTCTAAAAACCAAAAAGTTACTAAAAAGCGGCTCATAGAGTATACAGTGAAAGCTATTTGCATAATTTTTATAGTCAGTGTCATCAAGCTGTGATTATCTGATGAATCTGTCTCCCTCCTATAGGAGTAGGCTCCATCTTGACCTAGTTTCATAGGCAAGAGATCCTTTTTCCTAAGTGGTTCTGGAAACAATATTATAAATTTATATCTGTGTACCTAAACATAATAAAAATATGAATATTATTGTGAATGCTCAAAAGGCAGAACATCTCCTTTATGACTGACATATTCTTTTTTCATCCATTGATTCAATAAGTATTTAATGAACACCTGTGATTTGCTAGGTATTGTGTTGATGCTGGGTATAGAGGAGGAAAGAAAACAGGTAGCAGCCCTACAGAAAGGAAGGCCTGAAGATTGGAGATACAAAATTAAATAAGCTATGGCCACAGAGGGTAAGCAATATGGTAAAGGAGATACAAGGTGCTGTGGAGGTGAAAAGAGGGGCATGTAACCCATACCAGAGATTGGGGAAGTCTTCCTGTAGGAAGTGGTATTTTGCTTGTGACTTGGTTGAATTCCTTAGCTAGCTAAAGGGCAGAACATGTCCCAGGGAGGGGCCTGGTGTGAGTAGAGATCTAAAAGTAAAAGAAAAGATACACTTAAAGAAAAAACAGAGTGAGATATTCTTCCTTCACAAGTGTGGAGAGTGTTTTTTTCCTTTTGAAGATAATGTGCATTGTTGGTGAGTGAATGGTACATACTCTCATCCAGGGCTCTGTGTGCATATGCGCTCAGCTGTGTCCAGCTCTTTGCAGTCCCAAGGACTATAGCCTATGAGGCTCCTCCATCCATGGGTTTTTCCAGGCAAGAACACTGGAGTGGGTTGCCATTCTCTTCTTCAGGGGATCTTCTCAACCTAGGGATTAAACCCACAACCCCTGTCTCCTGCATTGGCAGGCTGGTTCTTTACCACTGAGCCTCCGGGTATGCGGGAAGTCATCCTCCTGGGAAGCCATCCAGGGCTCATAGGAGTATAAATTGATGTGAGTTTTTTAGAAGGTAAATTGGCAATATTATGCCAAAGTTTAAAGGTATGTGTACATTTAATACTGCATTTTTTTGATACTGTAATTTTAGATACTTATTGTAGGGAAACAATTATAGGTGTATGAAAAGATAAAATATCCTAGGTTTTGGTTTTATAAACAGAAAAATTGGAAACAACAGAGTAATGGTTAAATAAACTATTTATACTGAAAGATATCCTACACAGCTAATGAAAATATTGTCAAAACATCTAATTTTCTAGACCAGGGGTTGGCAAACTATAGTCAAACTATGACCACAGCATGACACCTACTTTTTAAAGAAACTTTTTATTTTGAAATAACTATGGATTCACAGGAAGTTGCAAACATAGAATAGAAACATCCTGTGTATCATTCCTGTCATTCCATCAACTGGTTACATCTTACATAGCTGTAGGACAATATCAAACCAGGGAACTGACATCAGTACAATGTGTGTGAATTTCTGTAATTACAGCCACAGTCCAGGTTCCATCATCGCAAAGATTTCTCTGTGTTATCCTTTGATAGTCATACCTGCCTCTTCTCCCTTGCCGTGTCTAGACCTTGGCAGTTGTTAATCTGTTTTCCATTTCTGTAGCTTTGTTATTTGGGGAATGTTATATAAATAGAATCATATAACATGTTACCTTTTGAAATTGGCTCTTTGTTCTCATTCTGTGTCATGTCTTTGATATGTATTTAAATTAGAAATGTATCGATAGTTTATTTCTTTTCAGTGATGAGTGATATTCCATGGTAAGGATCTATCAGATCTTGTTTAACTGTTTGCCTATTGGAGGGGGTGTTATGGTTTCCTTTTTTTGGCTGTTACATATAAAACTGCCATAATCTTTTGTGCATAGGGTTTGATGTGGACATAGGTTCTCATTTCTATGGGATAAATAGAAATGTGATTGCTGAATTAGATGGTAAGTGTATGTTTAGCTTTCTATGTAACTGCTGAGTGGCTATATTGTTTTACAATCCCTCAGACAATGCATAAGAGATGTAGTTGCCCTGCATCCTTGCCAGCATTGGGTACTGTGATTATTTCTTGTTTTAGCTGTTCAAATGGGTCTGTAGTAATATCTAGTCCAGCAAGTTCTTTGTTAGTATATGTTTGGTACTACCACACAGTCTTGATTTCTGTAGCTATAAAATACATCTTAGAATCCCACAGAGGGATTCCTTCCACTGTAGTTATCTCTGAAAATTGTTTTAGCACCTCTAGTTCCTTTGCCTTTTCATATAAATTTTAGAATGATCTTGTCATATTTACAAAAAACTGCTGGGAATATGACAGGAGTTAGGTTAAATGTGTATCAATTTAGGGAGAATTGAGATCTTTGCTGTGTTGAGTCTTTCATTTCATGAATACAATATGTTTGCTACCTGTTTTTGTAAATGAAGTTTTATTGGAGCACAATCATGACCATTCATTTATATATTGTCAAAGGTTGTTTTCTTGCCATAAAAGTAGAATTGAACAGTGCCAAATACTCTGTGGCCCAGAAAACTTAAAATATTTACTCTCTGACTCTCTACAGAGAAACTTTTCAACCTTTGGATCCAATCAATGTTTATGCTACATTAGTGAAAAAAGTATAAAATAGTATAAATGGTATCATAGCATTTTAACTTTAAATATGTTAATCATACTCATATGTCTACCTACCTATGCATATTAAAATGACTGAAAGACTGTGAAACAAGAATTTTAACCTTGGTTCTTTTAGGACAGTAGTATCCTGGTGATTTAAAAATTTTTGTTGTGTGTGATTTTTTTTGCACCTTCCACTTTCTACTCTAGCTAGCGAAAAATAATGTATCAGGTTAAGGAAGGATTTTGCTTTCCAATCTCTCTTTCACCAGTTTTACAAGACTCTTTTCCTTCCAGGTAAAAAGAGACTTTCAGATTACAACAGATATGACAATCAATTGTTTGTGTTAGGGATATTGAATGATGCTTTAACAGTATGCCTTTTCAAAACACAGATGAATTCTCATAGGTTTATAACTAAAGCATACCCTTGGTTGTTAAGCACAGATAAGAGAATGCCATAGATACTGAATCTTAATCCTTGGTGTTTATTCTTGATAATAATAAAGGAGTGCTCCACCCTTGAGGTTTATTTATCAGCAACCCCATGCAAATGCCACATGCTTAAGCCTGCACACCCAGATGAGCAAATTGGTTATCGCTGAATGACTATTTCAAATTACAGAGACTGGCAAAATGAACATTTGCATGTTTGTTGCTGTAACCCATCTTAACGATTACTGACAAGCTTCTTCCAGTTCTGATAGGGCATCAACATAGATACAAGACAGATCAAATGGCAAGTCACACCATGAGAGTAACCTGCCATTCGAGAAACTGAAATGTAGGGCATAAAACACAGTGATTACAGCTCTGCTTTCATCTGGAAAGGGCTCTGACAGGGTCATGAAAGACCAGAGAGGTGTTTGGAACAGACCTAGGTCCCTGACAGGTTGATAACCCACTTCACAGAGTCACAATGTACCTCAAATTGACTGCAATCTGTTCCTGGAATGATTATTTCTTAAACTCTCATCTTGGTTTTTCAACCATACTCTGAATGCTCATTTGTAGGGTGTGAATTAAAATAAATTAACATGATTGTAATATATCTAGGAATTATACATTAATAGTTCTTTGATCCTAACCACCGAAGAAAGTTGGTATGGGAAAAAGACAAAATTCTAAAAGACTAATCCTGCTCAGAAATAGGCACACATTTTTTGCAAATGAAAACATTTATTACATCAAGGCTGCAGATGCTCAGAACACCTTGTCATCCCTTTGCTTTCAGGTGATGCCCGCATAGCACTATGAACAGCAGAGATCTGTAAATTTTCTAATTAATTGTGATCAATATTGACAGCCAGACAGCACTGTTCTGCCTCCAGAGTAGATTCCTGGGCCATGATGATTCTGTTTGTCTGTCTACATTGCTCACATTAGCTAGGTAAATTGGCTGGTTAAATCTCTGTTTCCATAATATCAGCCTTAAAAAGAGAGATTTAGGGATTTGCTCAACAGTAGAGAATGAATAAAAAGTATTCATTTGTTCATCCAATTTTTTTTTTTTTAAGAAAGATTGATAGTCACTCACTTCTATTCTTCTTGGTGTATGGGAATTACCATAATGAATAAAGCATGGATCTTTCTCAATAAGAGGCTTAGAAATTATGGTAAAAACAGGATGTATAATCACAAAAGTGTGTTCTAAGGCAGATATGTCATAAGAAATATATAGATTCAGTACACTGGGATTATAGGATGAAGACATCACTCCTGTCTGGGGGGGAATCCGAAGAAGCTTTCTGAAGAAAGTGGTCTTGACCAGGGACTTGAGGCAAGATGTGGATTAAGGCATCAACCACAGAAACAGATGCTGCTTAGTTACCTACAGCAAGCTTAAGAAATGGCAAAAACTAAGGATTCAGGGATGTTTGTGGGGAACTCAAAGGCAGACATGCATTCCTTAGGAAGGAATTGGAACTAGAGTTGGGAAACAATTCAGGAACAGAGGGGATTCTTTGTCTACTGCTTTGTTCGTGTCTCTGAACAAACTTGCTTCCTTCGCTGCTTTATTCACAGAGTGCACTATGGCGACCCCGACTTTTTCACTGAAGAGAATCTTTGTGTCCTGCATTATGTCAGTTTCATGAACTACACGGCTGCTAAGTCACTTCAGTCGTGTCCGACTCTGGGCGACCCCATGAACAGCAGCTCACCAGGCTCCTCTGTCCCTGGGATTCTCCAGGCAAGGAGAGTGAAGTCACACATAAACAGTGTCCTGGGAAAGATTTAGAAATTCCTAGATAAGAGGGGATGACTTGCATGATGATCAGATGTTCCCAAATAGGTAGGTGCTGTAGTGCGTGTGGGGAATTGTAAACCAGTGCAGTTGGAATACAGATTTAGAAGGGCAGTTAGGGAAGGATAATAACTTGGGGGCATCACCGAGAAGCATAGTGATGGGAAATAAATTATACTCTAGGCAATCAATTTGACAACACTGAGTATGATAAAATTATAGATTTCTTTTTGTCTTATTTTTGTATTCATTGATCTCATTGCATTATATGCACTTCTGTGAGACACTTTAATTTCTTTTGGATACAGGATGAAAGATGATACAATGATTATAAATATTAAAAATGAGTACGGATGCAGGTAATAAAAATTTGACTTAAAATTTGTGTTATCTATTAATTTGTTCTCTAACCATTGCACACCCCCAGTCCACTAAGGGTCCCAAGTTTTCTACTGTAAAAAAAGGCATGAGAAAATATGGGCTTCTCTTCTCTTCAGTAAGAATAATTGTACTACTTAAAGCAGATTTCTCTACAACCAGAAATTCTGAGTGATAGAATTATCCACCTTGACAGAAAGGGACAATGCTGCTGACTTTGTGAATGTGATGTGCTCTCTCTCTCTCTGTTTCTTTTTTTTTTCTTTGAATTTTAGGATATTTTTTTCACTGTTGCTCATGGCATTTCAAAGCATCCAACTGATCTGAATTTGAATTCCAGATCTGCTATGTAGCAAATGTTTGACTTAAGCAAGTAAACTTATGAGGTTAAATTAGTAAAAACACTTCCCTAAAATTTTGTCAGAGCAAAATTACTCAATAAAAAGAGTTTGGGAGATCATTTGAAAAAAAAGTGAGGATTCAATTAGAAAAGAAATAGCTCTTGTGTGCCCCTCATCACACTTGTCCCATCCAGACTGTATTAAAGCCCTTGGATCCTTCCCTCTGAGGTTGGCCTGGACCTCAGAATCTTTCTCCATTCACAGGCAGCTCGTAACACCAATCCACTGAAGGTGTCATTCAGAGCCAAAATATTTGCCATCCCCTGATTATGATTGTAAATTGTTAGGCTTTTATATCCCAGTGTGAAGATGAACATTTTTGTCCAGTCTTACTCTTTCACATGTGACAAAACCGAGGCCCAGGAAGAGTGATTTGGCATAACATCACACAGCCAAGTATGCTACAGGCCAAGACCAGAGTCTTTTAGCAATTTTAATGAAACAATTATCTTTACTGTTATAGTCCTCCCTGAATGTGATCACTGAGCTTTGGTTTGTTTTCCTGAATACTTGCAATTGGAATTTCTGTCTTATTTTTTTTTTAATTTTATGTTTTCTAACAAACTAATGAGACGTAACTACTTGAGTTTATGTTTTCTAGATGTAATCTGACTTTCAGTGGACCGCCGCTGACAATACTGGAAGTTAGCAATTAGGTGAAAGCAATTCCCTTAGTATTGTGAAATTGGAATTTTAACCTGCTTATGAATAAATGAATGTTTTCTGTTTTGGTAGCTTGTCCAAAAAAAAAAAAAAAAAAAAGAGGGGCATACACTTTAGTGAGCGTTACCTGGTCTGCTTAGGAAGTGTGAGCACTGTCCCTGTGTCCTGTTACTCGTATTATTTTCCTCTTCTGGCCTGTGTGCCATGATTTCTCAACAGCTGGGGGAGTACAGCCTCAGAGCCTAGAGCCGCAAGGTTTTCTATGACGTTACCTGATTGGCCCTTGGAGTCCAGGAAGGTGAGGGTGGTACAACAACAGGAAACTTCTAAACTTATTCTGAGTGAACTCAGTAAACACAGATCTTCATTTTAGCTTATAAACCCCTTTAAGTGGCACTCATTGCATTGGGCTTCGATTCTTTGTTCTTCTATCATCCCTTGGAAACACTTGAGGACATATATTTATATTCAGATATTTATCATCTCTTAGAGCACCCAGTACATCATAGGGGCTTGATAAATGGCCATTGTTCCATACACGGTACGGGAGGTGACTTGAATTCTGATTTGTCATACAGCATTTGTCGGTAGTACAGCACTTGTTGGTTATACAGCATAGTGGAAGCCTGCATCCTTCTGTTCAGCCACTTCAGATGGGCCCACATCCCCAGCACAGGGACTCATGCAAAGTGCCCCATCAGGAAACGTCATGGAATGAGTAGATGAATAACAGATGGCTTCACACTTTCTTAAGAGTCTATGCACACCTTCATTCTTGTGTTATCCTCTATTTTCCCAACTTGTATTGATAAATTTAAGACATTTACCCCATACAAGCCTGTTCATGCCCGGTTAAATTTCAAAATATTAGTCAAGTAGGATATATAATAGGCAAAGAATCCCAATTATGTCATGGCTTCTCATGCTAGGCCCTTTCCTTACATTGCCAATTAAATTTAACAAGCAGTCTTGAGCATCTCTGTGTGCATGGCACCAGGGATAGGGCAGCTATTTAAAGATTTATCAGGGGAGGAATGACTTGACCAAACACCCACACTTGGTCACCTCATCAATATGACCAATCCATGCTGACTCCTTGACAATTAGTCTGTTTCCTTTGATTTCTGGGCATCCGCTTCTGCTGTTCCTCTTCCTAGGCAATGAAGCATACTGTTGGCTATTCAGTCACATATCCTGGCTTTCAATTCTACCACCTAGTTTTGTGACCTTGGACAGGTTACTTTAGCTCTGACTCTCAGTTTCCCTATCTGTAAAGTGGGCATAATTATTCCTTCAGAGGGTGGTTAGGAGAGGAAATGAGATAATGCACATGAAGTGCTAACCAGAGCACCTGGTGCTCAGTGAATGCCAGTTGTTTTCATTATTAGTGTGAACACACTTTCACGCTCCATCTTGTCATACCTTACCCCTCCTTTAAGGCCTGGCTCCAAGGTTGCTGCCTCTGCAAAGATTTCTCTGATGCCAGCCAAAGTAATCTTTCCCTTTCCAAGTGTTTTTTGTATTAACTCACTTAGCCTTATAGTTACTCCCTCATTACATGGCACATACTATTCTCTAATGGCCTATGGTACACAGTTTAGCACTTGGGTATAAAGAAATTCAGTAGCATCTTGCCTTGTTCATAATTTGATTGTTCCCTGCATTTGTCTTCTATTTAGACAACATCTAAGCAACATGTGGGCAAAGACTCTAAGACAAAACACAGGATGTTTAAAAAACACAACTGAAGGGCCAGGGCCATACCTTAATTCTCTCTCTCTCCAATTCTCTTCTCTTGTTAATTCCTGCTTCCAGTTAGCTTTCTGATTTAAACGAGCCCATTTTTTCTTTTAAAAGACTATCACAGTCAGTCTTATGGGCATACAACAGTGTGACAATCACTGGTTTGTGAAGGTTTTCTGTGCCAGATTCACCCGTGTTTCTCAGTCAAAATGCTCAGCATTCTGTACAGCTGTATGGAACTGGCATTTCTATATTAGCCACATCAAATCAGCTTGGGAAATAGCTAAGTCCAGGGTCTTTATTCATCCATTTAGACAGTTCTAGGAGAATTGCCTCAAAGACTTGTCAGCCAATGGTAGGCTATGCAGTTCAGAGAGCTGCTTGCACTGTGTTGGTGGGAATCTCATTGCCTGCTTAACCCAGAGATTCCTGGCCCTCAGCTCAAGACACTCCAGCAAACTGGGAAAGGAATTATACAAATTCCAGGTGGTAGTTATCTTTTGGGATGAGGGGTTGTGTGAGAGAAGGGACATGGGAAGGGGAAGAACCAAAGGAACTTTCCAAAACAATGTTAACACTCTCTCTCTTTAACTTGTTAGTGGTTACTTGGATGTCAGTTGTATTGTTATTTTTTTATACTCTACAATATAACAATTTTGCATATACTTAATATATAATTTTTTAACATGGAAAAAGTAAGAACTGTGATCCTGGAAAAGACCTTGATAGCTGGGAAAGATTGAGGGCCGAAGGAGAAGGGGATGACAGAGGGTGAGATGGTTGGATGGCATCATCAACTCAAATAGACATGAGTTTGAGCAAACTCTGGGAAATGGTGAAGGACAGAGAGGCCTGGTGTGCTGCAGTCCATGGGGAGGCCGAGAGTTGGACACGACCAAGTGACTGAACAACAACGATGAGCCTGCTGAGTATTATTTACTCCCTTGCCATCTTACTCCTGAATTCAGAATGCAGAGTCATCCAAGGATTCTAAAACTTAATATGGAAAGGTCATCTGGTGATGCCCACCTGGTTGGCTTAGTTTATATTACTAATTCCTAAGGTTCTGTTGCAGGTGGCTCATGCACTATCCCAAGGGGCAAAGGAAGGTCAGCAGGTAGAGTCAGGCGGAGTCTGGAATCATCACCCCTTTCAACCACATTTCATTTCTGTTTCACATATTAAGATTCCAGTTTAGAAATGGTTAAAGAGCCAGGAGGGAGGTCATAATGGTTCTTTTCTAATTTTCAAAGGGTATCTAATGAAGTTAGGCTGATGTTTATGGCTTCAAAGGGAGAAGCAGGGTGAATGGGCAAAAATTCTTGAGAGGTAAGATTGAATTGCTATATCTCTGTTTGCTTGAGGCAACCCAAGTTCATGGCTTTATGCCTGCTGCCCAAGACAGTTACAAATAGTACCTTCTTTCTCCAAGTATACCAATTTGAATGACAAGTTGTAAGGTCAGTCTAGTTATAAGGAATACTTTCACAGTTATATCTAAGATTACAGAGGACTGTTTCCAAAGTGGAAACAGTGAAATAAATAATGAGGACCAATTAGGGAGCATTGTTGATCTGTTTCAAACATTTTTTCCTTTAAGCAGAATTTTTTTTTTTTTCTGGTTCTTTAATCATTTCTCCTGAGGCATAGTTAGCAGATTTCTCACCTCTTGGTCTCTCTACTCTTGATATGTTTCCATTCCCCACCCCCCACCCCCAAGTCTCTGGAAACAAAAATGATAATTCAGTTGGGGTCTACTCAGAGTGGATTGAAGAGGCTTTCAGAATTTTAGAATGTTTGTAATAGAATGAAATACAATACCATCAAGCTCATTCCAGTAGGAATAGCAATATGGTGAACTCTTATGTTGCATGTTTACATAAGAATCACTAGAGAATTTGCTGTGCATACATATTTCTAAGCCTGTCCTTAGAGGTTCTTTTTCATATTTAAATTTAGTAGGTTATTTTTACTAAGGAAGGAAAGGGTGGGACAAATTAGGAGTTTCTTATTAGGTGTTTCTGGGATGATACCTGGGAAGCTGAATTTAAACAATATCTCTGGTGTTCTGTCTCTTGGCCATTTTGGAGAATCCTCAGGGGTCCCACTGGTTCCCCAGCTGTGGGCCATGACTCCCAAGGGTGCAAAGATATGTCGTTGTTTTAGTTTATTCTAAATGCTGCCTTTTTAAAAATCAAATATCATTTTTCTTCCTCGTATTTAATAGTTGTTAAATCTGCAGGTGCTACTGCAATGGATAAAATACATGTTTAAGAATTATCTAATTTATGAAGCTATTTGTTTTTATGTTTAAAGTTTGTACTGAGAATACAAAACTTCGCCATGTATATGTTTGTCATTGGGATCCTATACTCTAAAAGATGAAAATTGAATTCATTTGACTTTACAGTTAAAGCCAGATAAATCCAACCTCACAAACCTAGCTCATGGCCAGTGGTGTCCTGGTAGGTGTCTAATCAACAGCTGTCTGTGGAGGCTTGGAGAGAGAAGTGGAGGGTGGTGGGAGGGAGTAAAGAAAGCCCTGATTTGTAAAGTGTACCGCTTTCTGTAGTGTAAATGTTTTCATTATGGCTGCCAACCTGGCTTTACTCAGTGTGGAATTGAGAAAAGAGGCACGTGATTGATTGGCTCTTGTTGAGCTAGTGAAAGCTGGCTGCAGCAGACCTCTGGGTCAGCTGAAAATCTAGTTCTCATAGCTGGTTTAGTGGTCTCCTTATTACTCTACAGATAAACCTGGCATGTTAAGAAGCTCTGGTAGCATATTATGTATGGAATCAGGGGCTATCATTTTGCATTTGATTTCCAGAGCCACGTCAGTGGAAAATCACCCATATCTGAATTCCTGTGGGGTTTCCTATTGCCTCTATTTATTACACCTTGTTCTGACCTTACAGTTGCCAGTTTTGGCTCTCTAGAAAGTTTCCACGGGCTTTGCCTTCTTCCTTAGCCTAGTTCTTTTGTGACAATCTAATACATCTTCAGGGTAGCTCCTCAGTAGGACTCCACTTTGGTGAGGGCCAGCTTGCTTAAGTATGACTTTCAGGTTCTATCAGATCTGGTTTCTCAAGGATCATGAGACAAGCATCATTTTCATAGACTCTGTTAATTTTTATCAGCTCTCCTTAATTCAGTGCTTTCAAAATCATTTTTAAAGAAACAGTAGTCCTTGTTGATGTTCAGTGAGCAAAAGTGTTTCATAGTTGATATGTTTGGATATCAAAGGTTTCATAGTTGGACATGAATGGGAAATGTAGCGTACTACTTCTTACAGCTATTCCCCTCTCCTCCCATGCTGGAGAATCACAATGTGTTTTCACAAAGTAATAACTCTGAGCAGTCTTGCAGAGAGAAATTTACTTACTTTGGTCTGATTTTTGTTGCTGTTCAGTCACTAAGTCATGTCTGAATCTTTGCCACCCCATGAGCTGCAACATGGTCTGATTTAGCTTTTCCAAAATTTATTCAAGCATGTACCTCTTCCTCACTGATCCTGATTTAAATCCCATGGAATATGCTTAGTGAAAAAATGATGTAATAGTTCATAGTAGTGTATATCTTATGACATTTCAAAATCCATGTTCCATGTTGGATTACTTCTTCGTTCCCCATGTCTGAATGATGGCCACCTGGCACCAATTGATTTGCTGATGGGAAAAGAGTGATGTATTCTGAGATCAGTGATTGGCCCAGCTCTTCAGGTTGCAGTGGCCAGCCCTGTCTTCCAGAGTCCCTTCTACTCTACTGTTGGATATCTTACCCCGCGTAAGAAAATGGTCTTCCGTATACAGAACCTTTTTCATTTGGAAGAACTACCAGACAATACTTCTGTTTTTCTTTACTTACACATACTTGACTAAAACAGGCCACATAGAATGGGTAGCTGTGAGTGAAGATAAGGTAATACGGTTAGAAGCAAGTAGGATAATAAGGGACCTTGACAGTCAGGCAGAGCAACTTAAATGTGAAACAGGAAACGGAACACTTACTTTCTTCTGTTTGAGCCACTCCTTCAAGGGAGAGAAGTAATGCCTTGATTGAATCAGTTCATTTATAATGTATTGAGTTGGCCAAGTGGTTTGTTTGAATTTTCTGTTGCATTGTATGGAAAAACACCAGCGGACCTTTTGGTCAGTCCTGTATTTATTTCTTTTCCTTAGATAATAGTATGGCTTTAAATTTGAGCATCGACACCTCATGTGACCCAGAAGAGACTGTTTCTTTAAACATGATTTTGAAAGCACTGAATTAAGGAGAGCTGATAAAAATTAACAGTCTATGATAATGATAAACTTCTTTTTACACTCTTACTTTGGTAATCCTTGACTTCTTTATCTCTTTCTAAAGTGGTGCCCATGTGCTTGATTCATTGTAACTGTGCCATTTATTACTCAGCCTCAGGTCCCATGGCAATAGTCATGAATTTCCTTATTGCACAGGGTGATATCCTTGGAGAATCAAACCTACCTGGAAGGAACAATAAGGTGACTAGTTTTGTTTTTCATGAGTGCTCAATGGGATTATATCCTTGCTTTGAATTTCTCTCTGATAAGACTCCTTGTCTTTGGGGAATATCTGTTCTGCCATTGATTAAATCTATATCTGCAGGGAATAGAAATATATTGTCACCAATGATTATTTTGAAGATATTTACCTGTCCCAAGAGCCAGTGAGAGAAACATAGGAACCTTTTAATGCTGCCTTCTTCCACTGCCTCAGTCAGCAGTATCTGCCTTGAAGAACTGCTTCCTGACATGAACATCCTAGAGCCTGCCTCCTCGGCCAGCCTGGCCTTGTGCAGACTGCCAAACATTTCACCTACTGCCCACTCACTGCCAGCCGTATTGTTCTATTCAGATCTTATCTGGTCAAATATGTTACTTTCTGTGTGCACCTGTTTTTGCAATCTAGTAGGGCCATGGTTGGGATTCCCAGGTGGCTCCATGGTGAAGAATCTGCCTGCCAGGGCAGGAGATGCAGGAGAAGCAGATTCAACCCCTGGGTCGGGAAGATCCCCTGGAGTAGGAAATGGCAACTCGCTTTAGTATTCTTGCCTGGGAAATCCCATGGACAGAGGAGTCTGGTGGGCTACCAGTCCATGAGGTCGCAAAGAGTCAGGTACAATTGAATGAGCACACACACAGGGTCACCGTATACTCATCCACTTACATGATTTTCTGGGAATTTACTCTCCCACTCAAACCTGATAGCAGATTTGAAAACTGATTCTTTATAAGAAACCACTTAATTTGGAGAGGATGTGTTGCAACCGTCTTAATCTTTTTGTTCCCTTGTGACTTAGCTGTGTCTAGGAACTCACAGTGGAACTTAAAAGGAGACCACAGTTGGACTTCCTAAGTGGTTAAAGCTGTTGAGTCTGGTACTTCCCAGTGACTAGCTGGACTGAACACACAGGTGTACTCAGTTCACTGAACAGGTGAACTGGTGTTTTGCATACAGGTGTTTGCCTAGTTTTAATTATCCCCATGTTTTCCCTGCCTTCTTATCCTTGGTCCTGTATTACAGCTGGTCTTTCCACCCACAGGGTATTTGCAGGCACCAAGATGGCTCCGTCTAGAAGGTCAGTTCCCAATAAGAGCTCCTGGCCCTCTTTCGTTTATACCATGCCTACTGCTTCCTGTTCATCTCTCTGATACTGTGATTTCTGACGTTGTTCTGTGGTGCTTGCTGTTTTGGGCTGTGTGTGTTTTGCCCGTTTGGATTCTTTTCTTGCTTATGAACAGTTTTCTGTCTTAAACTCTGACAGGCATACTCTCTGTTTTATGCAGTCCTCCAAATTCTGGTTGAATGATGCTCAGAATCCCCCATACGTCTGTGAAAGTCTCCTAGCTGGGCTGGGCTCCTTAAGCTAGGCAGGAGAGAGTTTCGAAATTTTGTTTAGAATTCGAAGTCCTTAGTCCTTCACCTATTGCAACCCAGGGACAGTGGATGAGGCCAGCAAGATACTGTGGTAATGGAGGCCATGTGCTATCTGGCGGTGCTTACGGTGGAGACGAGGCTGGAGCCACTGAGGCTTCATTTGCACACACACTGGGATGAAACCTCTACCTGCCTCACCCTCATAATGCTATTGATCTTGAAGCTAAAGAAGTCCAAGTGGAACTCTAAACTACCAGGCATCTGTCTACAAGTTCATTTTCACGTGTAAATTCAGGGTTTGGGGTCCCGTGAACACTCCATTGTTTTCCGGGTTGCAAAAGACATTTTTTCCAATTGAAGTTTCTATTTATCGAAATAATTGCAGATTTACATGCTATTGTAGGAAATAGTGATCCCTCTGTTTCTTGGGGATGGAGAACTGAGCAAAATACATGATTCCTCTCCAGTAGCCTAGGAGTATCTCTTTAAGGTGTTGTATGAAGCTCTAACCTGTCTTATGATTGACGTGGTTGCTGGGCTCAAATGGAATTGAAGTGAGCAATGTCCTTATCTAGCTGAAGAGGTAAAAGGTTAGCTTCCCTTTTGTGGTCATTTATGTTCTTTTGTTTGATTGCTCTGCTTAACATCTTTAATTCTTCATTTTAGGATAGGGCCATCTGCTGTCATCCTGTATTCTTTCTGGCTTGAGGGATTTTTATAGGCCCCTTTGTGACTGGGTTATAAACAATCACCTGTTTGCCATATGGAGATGTCTGTAGCTCATCTTTGACTTATGGGTGCCAGGCATCAGGGAGGACACATTTGACTTTAAGTGATAACCGCGGTGCTGAGATAGCAAGCCCTTGGGTCCATCTGGAAGCATTTAAATTGCTAATTGGCAGAGGCTGTGCATCACATGATAAAGAACCCAGAAGAAGTTGCAAATATGAGCAGACCCTCATTTAGAAACATCGGATATTCCTCCTCTGACTTCTTTGTGAGGTTCTTGAAATTACAGGGTAATGGGAGAAGTGAGAAGAAGCTAAATTGGGAGTGGGTTGCAAAAGACATTTTTCTCAGTTGAAGTTTCTGTTTCTCGAAATAATTGCAGATTTACATGCCATTATAGGAAATCGTGATCCCTTGTATACTTTTCTTTGTACTCCTCAGTGATAACATGTTGAAAAATTATAGTATAACATCACAGCCAAGGTAGTCAACTTTGTTTAATCCACTGATCTATAGATTTCCGCAGTTTCACTTGTTATTTGTATGTGTTCTGTTCTCTTTGTCTCTGGCTATTAAATTCTATGCAGTTTTGTCACCTGTGCAGACTTACGTCTCCACCACCACAGTCAAGATACTCAACAACTGTAGCTACTTCCCCTCGCTGTCTTATGGCCACACTGTCTCCTGCTCTCCTCTACCTCCTCCAGTCTCCAACCTTTGGCAGCTACTAATCTGTCTTTCAAGGTTTCCCAGATGGTTCAGTGGGTAAAGAATCCACTTGCAATGTAGGAAGTGTGGAAGACTTGGGTTCGATCCCTAGATTGGGAACATCCCCTGGAGGAGGGCATTGCAACCCACTCCAGTATTCTTGCCTGGAGAATCCTGTGGACAGAGGAGCCTGGTGGGCTACAGCCCATAGGGTCATCAAGAGTTGGACATGACTGGAGTGACTCAGCACGTACACGATCTTTCATTTCTAAAATTTTGTTAGTTCAAAACTCTCATACAAATGGAATCATACACAATTCATTATGTAGCTTTTCAAAATTGGCCTTTTGTGTGTGTGTGTGTGTGTGTGCACGCGCGTGCATGCGTGATAATTCTCTGGAGATTCATCCAAGTATCTGTGTGTATCAGGAGTTCATTGCTTTTTATTGCTAACTAATATTCCACAGTGTGTGTATATATATATATATATATATATATATATATATATATATATATGCTATAGCTTATTTGAACTTTCATTCTCTGAAAGGACATTTGAGCTGACTTCTGTTTGGGGATATTACAAATAAGGCTGCTAGAAACATTCATGTAGCAGGCTTCTTGTATGGACTTAACTTTTCATTTCCCTACGACAAATGCTCAGGGGTGATTTTCCTGGGTCATAAGGTAGTTGAATATTTAGTTTTTAAGACACTGCCACACTTCTTCCCCCCTGCCCTGAATGTTTTATCATTTTCCATTCGTGCTGCCTCACTGCTGGCATTTAGGTGTTGTCACTTTATTTTTATTTTTTTATTGTAGCCATTCTGACAGATGTGTGATGTCACCTCATTGGGGTTTCAGTTTGTGTTGATAATGTTGAACAACTGCTCATGTGCTTATCTGCCATCTGCATATCTTTTTCACTGAAATGTCACTTCATTTTCTTTGTGTCCTGCACAGTGTCTAATTGTACCGTTTTCTGTTGACTTTTGAGAAGTCTTTATTTTGGATACTTAACTTTTATCACATATGTCATCTGCAAATATTTTCTTTCTGTAGCTTGTCACTTCATGTTCAATGTATGGGCTTTTACAAAATAAAACAAATTGTTTCATTTTGATGAGGCTCAGTTGATCAATTTGTCCTTTGATAGATCATAATCTTAATGTCAAGTCTGCATAGCCCTATTTCTCAAAGATTCCTCTGATTTACTCTTTTGTTTTCTGGTTTGTTTCATAGTTTTATATTGACTTGCTAAATCTATGGTCTATTTTGAGTTAGTTTTATATAAGATTTAGGTTAAAATTGATCTTTAAGACTTTTTTTGCCAATGGATATCCAGGCATTCTAGCACTATTTGCTGAAAAAGGTGATCCAGTGTAAAAAGGCTAAATTATATCAGTGTCAGGAAAATGGCATCCTTCAGATCTGGGCTCGAGAAGCGACTGTGTTACCCTGTAGTGCACATGTTCACTGTGAGGTTTTTAAAGACCTGTAAGACCCAGATAATCACGATGATGTGATCACTAATCTAGAGCCAGACATCTTGGAATGTGAAGTCAAGTGGGCCTTAGAAAGCATCACTACGAACAAAGCTACTGGAGGTGATGAAATTCCAGTTGAGCTGTTTCAAATCCTGAAAGATGATGCTGTGAAAGTGCTGCACTCCATATGCCAGCAAATTTGGAAAACTCAGCAGTGGCCACAGGACTGGAAACGGTCAGTTTTCATTCCAATCCCAAAGAAAGGCAATGCCAAAGAATGCTCAAACTACTGCACAATTGCACTCATCTCACATGCTAGTAAAGTAATGCTCAAAATTCTCCAAGCCAGGCTTTAGCAATATGTGAACTGTGAACTCCCTGATGTTCAAGCTGGTTTTAGAAAAGGCAAAGGAACCCAGAGATCAAATTGCCAACATCTGCTGGATCATGGAAAAGCAAGAGAGTTCCAGAAAAACATCTATTTCTGCTTTATTGACTATGCCAAAGCCTTTGACTGTGTGGATCACGATAAACTGTGGAAAATTCTTTAAGAGATGGGAATACCAGACCACCTGACCTGCTTCTTGAGAAATCTGTATGCAGGTCAGGAAGCAACAGTTAGAACTGGACATGGAACAACAGACTGTTTCCAAATAGGAAAAGGAGTACATCAGGCTGTATATTGTCACCCTGCTTATTTAACTTCTATGCAGAGTACATCATGAGAAACGCTGGACTGGAAGAAACAAGCTGGAATCAAGATTGCTGGGAGAAATCTCAATAACCTCAGATATGCAGATGACACCACCCTTATGGCAGAAAGTGAAGAGGAGCTAAAAGCCTCTTGATGAAAGTGAAAGAGGAGAGTGAAAAAGGTGTCTTAAAGCTCAACATTCAGAAAACGAAGATCATGGCATCTGGTCCCATCACTTCATGGGAAATAGATGGGGAAACAGTGGAAACAGTATCAGACTTTATTTTTTTGGGCTCCAAAATCACTGCAGATGGTGACTGCAGCCATGAAATTAAAAGACGCTTACTCCTTGGAAGAAGTTATGACCAACCTAGATAGTATATTCAAAAGCAGAGACATTACTTTGCCGACTAAGGTCCATCTAGTCAAGGCTATGGTTTTTCCTGTGGTTATGTATGGATGTGAGAGTTGGACTCTGAAGAAGGCTGAGCGCCGAAGAATTGATGCTTTTGAAGTGTGGTGTTGGAGAAGACTCTTGAGAGTCCCTTGGACTGCAAGGAGATCCAACCAGTCCATTCTGAAAGAGATCAGCCCTGGGATTTCTTTGGAAGAAATGATGCTAAAGCTGAAGCTCCAGTACTTTGGCCACCTCATGCGAAGAGTTGACTCATTGGAAAAGACTCTGATGCTGGGAGGGATTGGGGGCAGGAGGAGAAGGGGACGACCAAGGATGAGATGGCTGGATGGCATCACGGACTCGACGGATGTGAGTCTGAGTGAGCTGGTGATGGACAGGGAGGCCTGGCGTGCTGCGATTCATGGGGTCGCAAAGAGTCAGACACGACTGAGCGACTGAACTAACTAAGATCTGATAAAGGAAGATTCTGATTTACTCTGTACTTCATGGAGGGCATTACTTGTGTTTCCAAGTGACTTGAAGCCTGGTCAGGGATGGCCTGGTGACCATAAGAACATTCCTCTTTCGTCAGAAGATTGAGTAGAATAAGATGTATGTCTCATTCCAGTTCAAGAAGACCAGAAAGACCTTGAGTCCATTGGATGGTCAATAGCACAGGAAAGTACACCTCTAGCTTCAGGGCCTGTGGGCCTGGCCACCCTCGAAGGGACAGGTCTCTGCAGCCTCCATGTCTCAGAGGGGAGGGAATGGCATTGTCTACTTGACCAGCCAATAGAGTGGAACATTCTCTCCAGCATCCTGCTTATGCTCTAGTGTCTCCAGGATGTTGGCAAACTAACTTATCCTAGTTTAAAATTTCCTGGCTCCTCTGTTACCTCCAATCTGAAGGTATTTCCTTCCACTCAGCTGTCGCAATAAAGGTTGGCAGGAGTGTATTTTTCAACTGTGATGCTACAAAAAGTTTCTGTAGCAGTCAAAACACACACTACTACTGGCCCCAAATCAAGGGATCTCTTTTCTTGGAAAGGTCTTCATTTCCATGCCCTTTGGACAGCTGCAGTTCAGCGACAAGTGCCAGGGGAGGAGTGGGCCATCGGGGAAATGATACTGGATACAGCTCATAGGGCAGGAATTGCATCTAGTCCTCACTGTCCAGGAACCTTAGGTGGAGCCTCTGACCTCCTTGCACTCTCACCTGCTTTGCTGTGCCATTGGGAGCCTCACATTAGACAGTAAGGGTGACAGTTGTTGATCACCTCACAGTTCTCCAGATTGAGAATGGCCCTGAGGTGTGCAACAGAGGGATCCCCTGACTACTCAAGCCCTAACTGCTAGCTGCCTCCTCCTCACCCTCTCACTGCACACTGGGCTAATTTAAAAAAAGAAGAATCTAGTTTTGAGAGGATGTAGGTCAAGAACTGAACACAGTGCATGCTAGCTAAACGTTCAATAACTCCTAGCTGTCATGAGTGTTCTGTCATATTTCTTTGTACATTACTACCCTTTAAATCGGTGGTCCCCAACCTGTTAGGCACCAGGGACCAGTTTCGTGGAAGACAATATTTGCATGGACTGGAGTGGGGGAGTGGTTTTGGGATGATTCAAGAGCATTATGTTTATTGGGCACTTTATTTCTATTATTATATCAGCTCCACCTCATGTCATTAGTCCTTAGATCCCAGAGACTGGGGAACCCCACTCTGGGTGACAAAGCTTGGCTGTGGGCTATGGCATAGATGGCAAACTGTCTACTAGACAGCTGTGCTCCCCTCTGTAGCACAGCTTTCACTGGGAAGTCCTGGCCACCACTGATTACATTTCCAGAACTTTCTAGCAGTTAGACTTGGCCATGTGGCTGGGTTTAAGTCAAAGGCATATGAGTGAAAGTGATGTATACTACTTAAAAGACTGACCCCAAGGATTCCCCTGATGCTCTATGCTCTTGTTTTCTTCCTGCTGCCTGGAATGGTGGGGATGACCACAGAGGCTCTAAGAGGAATGAAAGGAAAGCCTCTGTCAGACTCCCTGACATGCCAGAATGTCCACACAGAGGAGGACTGCTCTGCCAGTCAGTTTATCTCTCTGGGAAACCTTACTTGAGCAAAAAGTCCATTTCTAATGGGTTTAATTGCATATTTTTATTTATATATTTTTGGCAGCAGTTAGCCTACCCTAAATCATGGTTCGCTTTCTCATTTTCTATGTGAACATATTGAGGAACTCCAGACATGCAACACATTGGACTTGGCTCTTATTTTTCCCTTATGATGTGTAAAAATCAAATTACACAGAGCAGTATTGTCTCTGGTTGAAACAAATCAATCAGAATGACTTTTTATAATCTAGTCTTTCAAGACTACATTTTTCTAGAGTTGACTTTATTAAGTAAAATGAGTGTAACCCACATAAGTTCAGTTCAGTTGCTCACTCGTGTCTGATTCTTTGCAACCCCATGAATCACAGCACGCCAGGCCTCCCTGTCCATGACCAACTCCTGGAGTTCACCCAAACTCATGTCCATGGAATCAGTGATGCCATCCAACCATCTCATTCTCTGTCATCCCCTTCTCCTCCTCCTCTCAGTCTTTCCCAGCATCAGGGTCTTTTCAAATGAGTCAGCTCTCTGCATCAAGTGGCCAAAGTATTGGAGTTTCAGCTTCAACATCAGTCCTTCCAATGAACACCCAGGGCTGATCCCCTTAAGAATGGACTGGTTGGACCTCCTTGCAGTCCAAAGGACTCTCAAGAGTCTTCTCCAACACCACAGTTCCAAAGCATCAATTCAGCCACCAATTTTTGAGCTATATTTGATAGAAGGCATTTTCTCTCCAGAAGGAGTTTATCTAATCAAATTTGCTGAATGTGGCCCACATTTGGTGCAGTCCCAGAAACTGTAAACTCCTCTGTCTTTACTTTTTATTCTCCCCTGGGTTTATCAGACACAGTGCACTGCTGGCCCTTTGGACACATTCAAAATCTTAATTTGGACAAACAAACAAGAACCTAGGGCTGGGAAATGCTAAACATCACATGGGCATTTGAGTGCTGTTGTTGCTTGGTCCTTTGAAGCCAAAGAGATCCAGGCTTAACTCCAGCTTAAACTTCAACAGGTCAGTGAAAACTGACCTAAAGACTCAGCTTCCTCAGCTGAAAGCAGAAGCAATAATAGTATCCACCTTCCATGTAGGATGCATGGCATAATGTGTACAGATTGCAGAGATGTTTAAAATGCATCCAGTGAAAGTCAGTTGTTCTGTTTATAAGCATTCTTTATTAATAACTGCACCAAAAGCAATTTAAAGCATTTCTACTTCTTTATTTAAATGAAATGATTTTGCTGTAGTATGTACAGTTATATAACCAGCCATAAAACAACGTGTCTATTAGGAGACTCCTGTCTGACTTGGGACCAGTGGTATATATAATTTTGTGTGTTTGCCTGTGTGTATTTGTGTGTATGTGAGAGACAATGGAAATGCACATGGAAGCCGATGGAACAAAGTCTCTGAAATATTGAAAGAAAAACAACTTTCATCCCACAATGCTAAAGCCAAGTGAATTTTTACTTTTAAAAGAAGCTTCCTTTGTAACTCTCCTGATTTCTTTGTGCAGATGTGAAGACCTTTTGCCTGATATCATATTCCTACTGCCCGAGGAATTTAACATTTCTGTAGTCCATATCTTCTGATCGTGAATTTTCTCAGTGTTATGTTTGTCAGAAAGTCTTTATTTTGGTTTCATTATTGCCTGGTGTAGTTACATCAAACCCTCTACCCTCTGCAGTGAGAGGAGCCCCATCAATACACTGGGGTGAAATTGCCTCAAGGCACGCTGCTATAAATTTTACATAAATCTCTTGTTTCTTTCCCCCTAGAATGTCAGTCCCGTTAGAGCAGGAATGCTCTTAGAACTTAGTGTGGGACCTCATCTCAGCCACCCTTTCCTCTGCAGCCGCCATCTTGGCCGCTGCCTCCTCGATTGCAGCTGCAGCCTGGCCCTCCTTTGGCTTCTCTGGCGTTCCTCTAGAGCCTTCATTGTCTGTCGCCGCCACCCATCTCTGTCATACCCTTTTGTGTAGAAGGGTGATGTGACAAGGTTCTACTCTCATATCTGCCCTGGTGACAGTGAAGCAGCCAGCTGCCTGTGGGAGTGAAGATGGAGAAGCAGGAAGTGGATGGGAACAGAATAGGTGGTCCAGGGTGGGACCACATCAGGGATGGGCAGGATGAGGAAGCTCAGCAAGCTGTGGCTACCTGGGACTCCTGGAGACAGAAGATGCCATTTGGAAAGAGGAAATGGAGCTGAGGAAGATGGTGATGGTGATATCACAACCTGGGATGGAGAGATGGATGTGGGGACAGGGAAGGTGGGGTGGGGATGTGTGTGTGTGTGTGTGTGTGTGTGTGTGTGTGTGTGTGTGTGTGTGTGTGTGTGTGTGTGTGTGTGTGTGTGTGTGTGTGTGTGTGTGTGTGTGTGTGTGTGTGTGTGTGTGTGTGTGTGTGTGTGAATTTAAGAGAATTCACGACAGGCTGGTTTTAGAAAAAAACAACTTAAAAAATATTAAAGGAGCTGTTTACCAGGCAAGGGAAAGAGCCTCTAGGCTAAGGACGATGTAAAGAGCATATTAGAAATACTGAGTTATAGTCTTGGATCTGCCAATAAAGAAGTCTACACATTTATGACCAATTACAGGCTGTATAGCCTCTAAAATCTCATCAAATCATCTGAAAGGTGGAAAAAACATAACTTCTGTGATGGTTTATTTTATGTAGCCGCTTGAGTGGGCCATGGAATACTCAGATATCTGGCTGAACAATTTTTCTGGGTGCCTATGAGGGTGTTTCTGGGGGAGATGAGCATTGCACTGGTGAGCTGACTAAAACAGAGGACCCTCTCCAATGTGATTGGGCATCTCTTCACCTGCTGAGTGCCCACCTAGGAGAGAAAAGTAGAAGAAAGTTGAATTCTCCCCACCTGCTGCATGATCTGAGACTTGGACCTCCTGCCCTGACTGGGACTCACTCTGTCAGTGCTCCTGGTTCTCAGGGCTTCAGGCTTGGACTGGACTTGAGCCATGGGCCTGTCAGCTCTCTGCCCTTGAACTTCACCATCACCTTTCCTGAGTCTCCAGCTAGTGGAGGGCAGGTTGTGTGACTTCTCAGCCTCCATTATCCCATAAGCCAATCCCTTAGATATGTAGCTTGTTTATTTCCTAGAGAACCCTGACTAATGTACCTCCCTTATATGACAGTTGATGTATCCAGTGCCCTTCTTCTGGACTTAGAACAGATGGTTCAGTGGTAAAGAATCTGCCTGCAAATTGCAGGCGATGTGAGAGATGTGGCTGACCCCTGGGTCAGGAAGATCACCTGGAGAAGAAAATGGCAACCCACTCCAGTGTTCTTGCCTAGAAAATTCCATGGACAGAGGAGCCTGGCAGGCAACCTACTAGGTTCTCATCTCACCTCAGCTCCATTTCCTCCTCCCAGGTGGCATTTTCTGCCTCCAGGGAGTCAGAGGGATCCATAACTTGTCCATGGGGTTGCAAAAAGTTGGGCATGACTGAGCATGCATGCACATACTTAGAGCATGCAAACCACACAGTGAGTGCTACTCTTATTAGACTCATAAAGTTGGAAATCAAAATAGGATTCCCCTGCCTTCCTAATTTAAATAAAGAGGTCTGCATATTCGTGACCTCCATGGCTCTTTTGGGGGTTATATCTGCTCTTGTTAAGTCCATAATTTAATTCCCTAGATTTTGAGTAGAAGTTCTCATTTGCATGCCAGCCAGACATAGATAAATGCATGTATAGAAAAGGCTTGAATAGTTTTCAATATATTCTAATTATTCATCTTGGTGATTTTGTTTCATGGAAAATTCCTTGAAGAATTGAGCATCATCATCATTTGTCTGAATCAAGTAAACTCAGAATGTTTGGTAGGCTGTCTGTCTGTGCAGATAGAACTACTCTACTGTTACAGAAATAACAGAATAATTTAGTCCATATTAAGCTGCCTTCCTGTGTCAGATTTCTTTTCCCCCTCATGTTCAGCTTTTACGCTTTACCAAACTTGAATTTCTAAAGCGCACATCCAAGTGTGTCTCATCTCCAACCCTAACCCCCCAGAGGCTCCTCACTGTCAGATGACTTGGTCTGACATGCCCGCCACACCTTTCCAGCCTCAACTCTTACATCACCCCTCAGAGACCTTATGTTCTAGAGAAACTGAGACATACTTTATACCATGTCCTGTACTTCCCCAGTGGGAGTGTTTAAATTCTACCCATGCTTGAAGGCTTAGATAAAATGGCACTTCTGCCTTGAAGCTTTCTTTTAATTCCCTTTCACAAAATCCAGATTATCACAGCACTTTTATTTCACCTGACTTGTAGCAGATTGTGCCTGCTCGTTTGCATAACTATTGTTTCCCTTCCTTCCTTCCTCCCTGTGTACACCTACTGTGTGTCACATGCCGCGCTACATGCCGAACAGGCGGCCAGAAATAAAACAGAAAAGATCCATGTTCTTGTGGATGTGGGTAAAGACAGCCAGCCTCTAATCAACCAAAAAGCAAATTTATAATTACAAAAGGAGTTGAGAACTGCCAAGAAAAGCACAGAGCACCATAAGCTGGCATAACAGGGATGCACCTAAGATTTAAAGTAGGGAAAGAGATTTTGGGCAGGGAGGTGGTATAGACCTGGTCTAGCATACATGAAGGTGCTAACAGAAGGCACAAGTAGATGTCATACATTCAGGTGTCCTGATCCCCAGCCTACAGCTAAACAGTTATGCTCTCCTGGAGAACTTACTAAAAAACTCATTTTCTTTGGTACTCATCCATCTACCTAAAGAACAGAACACCTTGATTAGCCCCCTTGTTTAGCTAATTATTCCTTTATCCAAAATTTACTGTTTTTAAACCGTCTGTGGGTTTCCCTTCTCCTCTTCTTCTCATATGAATCCTGATACTGTTTTTGCTAAGTGCAAGTAACAATGATTACTAAGTTATTTTTGGTTTCTTCTGTGTACAAGTAAATGCCATGCTAATAAATATCTACCTGCCATTTATTTTTTGGCAGAACTTACCATTTACTGAGCTTTGTGTATGTACCAGATGTCATGCTAAGAGTTTTGAATATATATCTTAACTAATTTTTACAACAAATATCTAAGATCGATTATCATTCTTTTATCCTCAAAATGGAAGCGAAAACACGGAAAGATAAATCAAGAGAGGCCCAATATTTCAATGTTCTATTTGACTCCAAAACCTGGGCTTTTAACTATGATGCCATATCATTCCCAGTGGCACAAGTTTCTTTAAGGGAAGGAAAATACTTCATCCATAGTGAGTCCTGACATGCGAGATGAAAAATCAAATGGGATAAACACGCTTGTTACAATGATATTTTAGAAATACAGGGGCTCATGCTGATTCTCTGAAAACCTGACTCTCAATTTTAAGGTCCCAAATCAGTCCAAATGCAGACACCAGCTTCCCATGATAACAAATAGGTTCAGGTCACAAGCAGTACCTGCAGAGTTTTTCAAGAGAACTGTTAGATGACATTGTAAATATATATATATATTTTCTTATTTTCTCTGAACATACTTTACCACGTAGATTTTAATCTGCTTTCCGTCTACCCAAATATCTGTCTGCCTTCTCTCCTTTTCTTCCTTCTTGGTTTCATTGCTGTTGTATTCCCTTCTTTTTCCTGTTTCCTGTCTTTCCCCCACCTTCTTTCATTCCTTCTCTTCTCTGTCCGCCCATCTTCTTTTCTCATGTAATACATGAGTCAAGGAGTGACCAAATAGTTGACATTTCCAGAAATTCTAAGGATCCTTGCCTCCCATGAAAATGGTTCTCAGTCATTAGCATTCCTGTAGCTGGGGTTCAGGAACTGGCATATGAGTTATCTTAGTTGAATCATTTGTGCACCTCTTATTGAGGGTGATTTGTAACTTTATTTAGAAAGGACTTTTGTTTTCTAAAAGATGATCAGAGGTACTACGTGCTTCCCCCTAGAGAGAATTTCTAAAGCCTTCTGAAAGCATTCTACCATGAATGAAAAATGAGGCTAGGTGATAACTATGTGGACCTTGAAACCTTGAACACTGAGATGCTCATCTGAGCCCAAATTTTACAGCAGAATAACCTGATTAACTTCCAAGGTTTGACATTTCCTATTATCAGTCAAGCCAGAATCTCTCTTAAGGAAGACCACTTTGCTGTCTTGTTGGTGCTGTGCTTCAAAAAATCAAAATGGTGCAGACTGAAGGTAACCTTAAAAATGTTGTAACATGTGCTTGTGGGTATGTATTCAGATATGCATGTGCAGAATGAAACTTAGATGTGACTGCATCAGAAGCATCCTTAATGATTTGGCATCCTTAAAGCAATACTCTTTAAATAGTCATCCAACATATACTTAGTAACATAGGAGAACATATCGATAAAAACTATGCCTCTCTTTACATTCAGAATAAGAAATTTATTAAAATACCTGGATAAAATATTTTAAAACTTTTTGTAACCATTTCCTTCCATGGTTTTTAGCCATTCATAATTCAATAATGTTTCTTAGTTCATAATTTACTAAAGAGAGAAGTAACTTACATGAATATGACTACAGGTTTGTTGCAAATATTAATTTTAAAAGTATTTTTTCTTTCCTGGTTGATGTTAGCTAAACATTTCCAATTTTACTCTGGTTTTAGTTGTTTATCTAGTTTTCCATTGTTTAAACTGGAGCTTTATTGTATGTATTAATTTTTTTTTTCTTTTTGTTGGGTTGTTTTTCTTTTAGTTTTAATTAGCATTAGTTGCTCAGTCATGTCCAACTCTTTGCAACCCCATGGACTGTAGCCTACCAGGCTCCTCTGTCCATGGAATTCTCCAGGCAAGAATATTGGAGTGGGTTGCCATTCCCTTCTCGAGGGAATCTCCCTGACCCAGGGACTGAACCTGGGTCTCCTGCATTGCAGGTAGATTATTTATCATCTGAGTTAGTAAGGGAAGTTTTTCTTTTAATTGTAGTTAATTTACAATGTCATGTTTATGCTATATAGCAAAGTGATTCTGTTATACATACATACATATGTCCGTGTGTGTATAAATATACATATGCACAAAAAATAAATAAATATACATACACACACATTCTTTTTTAAAATAATCTTTTCTATTACAGTGTATCACAGGATATTGAGTATAGTTCCCTGTTCTATATAGTAGGACCTTGTTGTTTATTCATCTTATATATAATAATTTTCATCTGCTAATCTCAAACTTCCAACCCTCCCCTCCCCCACCTACCCTTCCCCTTGGCACCTATAAGTGTGTTCTCTGTGAGTTTTTGTTTCTGTTTCATAGGTAAGTCCATTTGTGTCATATTTTAGATTCTACATATAAAAGTGTATGTAGTATTTCTTTCTCTTTCTGACTGACTTCACTCAGTGTGATAATCTCCTGTTGCATCCATGTTGCAGACAATGGCGTTATTCCATTCTTTTGTAATGGCTGAGTAGCATTCTGTTTTGCATAGGTACCATAGCTTTACCCATTCATCTGTCAGTGGACATTTAGGTTGGTTCCATGCCTTGGATATTGTAAATAGTACTGCTGTGAATATAGGGGGAATGCTCTTAATTTTTAAAACTTAGATAAATAACATTTCTAATGTACTACATCATTCTATTTTCTGTTTCAGATTTTGCTTCAGGTTTTCTTTGACCTTCAACTGACTGCTCTCAGTGCTTATGGCTTGGATCAAGGTGCATGGAATAGAAGATTTTTACACTCACAAGTTGTAGCCAACAGTGAATATCTTCCGATCTGTGAGTTTTTCCACTAATTTGAATTAATTTGAACTGGTTTAACAGAGACAACTTTTCACACTTTTCTTCTTTCACATGGCAAAGAGGTTTTCATGTCTATAGATTTACAGAAAGTTGAACCTGGCAGGATCCTCAGAGATCGTATAACTTTTTAGTTTTGCTGGGGAAAAAAAAAGAGAAAATCTAGCTGGGACAGGTGCTGTGAAGCCCCTTAAACCTCCTGAAACAGGTCCCCTGCTCTATATGCAAGAGAATGATGGTTCTGCTGTGGTCCTTTTGTATTTCTCCCAGTTTTCAAGCTTCAGGGGCAGCCAGGGAGTTTTTAAGGCTTAAGAGCTTTCTGACTGACTCTGTTCTTTAATTCTGATAGAGCACCAGCTTGCAGTCTGGGAGCCATTTGTGGGATGAGCTATAAATGGAGCTAGCCAAGAATTAGTTAAATACAGTGTGAATACTATGGAGAAGTAGAGTGTATAGAAAAGAAGGATTTGTCCTTGTCAGGGGGCTGGGGAAAACCTCCAGGAAGGCACAATTAAGCTGAAACCGTCAAGATGTTTAGGAATTTTCCAACCAAGAGAGACAGTTGCACTAAGAGCTCTATCATGAGAAACATCCAGTTGTTCTAAGAACGTAAGATTTTTGAGACCCTGGACTCTGAGGCTGGCTGTCTTTGCGAAATTCTCTCCTTTAATAATTTGTCTGTTTCTGTGGGCAAGTCACTGAGGTTCTCTGTTCCTCACCAGTCTTTTCTGTAAAATTAGCATAATAATACTATTGGGGTATTATATTGTTATCATACTGTTATGAACATTCCATATGAGGCTTGAGTTAAATAATGCATTAAAGCACCTTTGTATAATGCCTAACAGTCAGAATATAACAACTGCTGGCTGTTATTAACCCAGAACTTTGCAAAACATGTTTATAGACATCTTATCATTTGATCCAAAGCCTCCATCTGTACTCAGTCCTCAGGACATAGTACCTCTGCTAATGGTACTATCATTCTTTTTGGAGAAAACAAGTAAGCACCATGGTCCCCTAGTAGGGGCCAGGAGTGTCTCAGAGAGAGAAAAGAGATAGACCCTGGGTCTCAGGGTCCCAAAGAATATGCAGGAATCCTCCTATCTAGACTGGAAGTGCATCAGTACTTAAAATGCAAGTAGTTTCTCAAGAAGAAAGGAAACATATTTAAGGGACTAGGTTACATTAAGGATTTTGACAACATGACATTTATGGTTTAAGTGCCCCTCAGGAATCACGGCCTCAAACTGTTCAGTAATGATGTAAAATGGGTGAGCAAACAATTCAAGTGTTACTCTAAGATAATCTTAGCGGGAACACGATGCTGTAAACAGTCCTCTCCACATCTCCGTTTTGTGAAGTAGGTGTTCATTGTTGTCCATTTATTCCTTTACAGCTCTAAGTCTTTGACTAAATCTCTTAGTATCTTCTAACAATTTTTGAAAGATTTTCTCAGGAAATCCAACATAAGATGGTGTGGGCTATTATACTAACCGCAAAGGATGTGATTTCTATTGTAAAGAGCATCTTTTTCCATTGTATGCATTTAACCTCTTTATGTCTGGTATTGTGGCTCAGGTGAGGAAAAGCATGCAGGCATTTATTGTGACAATTCTACAGCATGGGACATTGGTAGATGCTTTTATTGTTGATAAAGTACATTATCCATTGGATCACGTTTGATTCTCTGCACAGCCTTTCCCAGTTTTTACTTACTGAAACTGAGACCGTAACCAAGTTCAGGTAGTGACAGAGTCAGGACTTGAACCCAATTGTTTGGTCTCCAAACCGAGTGCTTTTGTCGCTGAACTGATTTTTGCCTTGTTTTCAAAGCTTGCACGTGAATGCAAGAGCAAGCATTTTAGAGTTTGTAAGATCAGTAGACTGCAGAAGACCATCGTTCACAAGTGTATCATGGAGGACCCCACTCAATGTAGATTCAGTTCCAAGGAAGTATTAAGACTTCAGAGAGAGGCGGTATTGCAGTAGCCGCTGTGTGACTTACTGATCCACTGGGAGGCAGCTGTTGGGGGTACAGACGTAGATTTAGCTACACGGCTCTGTTATACTTTTCATCCTGGGGAATTTCTCAGAGGAGAAAGGCCCCTGTCCTCTGAAGGTCTTTGGGAGCTTCCAACCCTGTTGCAGCAGACAGTTTCCAACCATTTTCCGCTTAAGGCAGCCACTGACAAGTTACTAATGATTCCCTTAGGGTCCCTCACTTCACTTTAAGGATTATTTCACTAGAATTTGAATCAAGGCACTTTTTGTTTTTTAAAGAAAATTCAGCTTGCCTTTTACCACCTTCCTTTGGGATTAAGTTAAGGAAACTAAAGTCATTATCTGCTTGTGGCTTTGCTGAATCAGTGAATTTTACTCACTATAAACCCACATGAAGTAGTTCTTTTTCATGAAAAGATGGCATAGGCAGTTTTGAGCCTTGAGTTCTGAAGAATGCACAGAAAGCTCTCTCATGCTGGTAAATTAGAGCTGGCATCAAGGCATGGTGCAGAGCAGTGGTAGGGCTTCTCCTTTTCCAATGCTTTGAGAGGCAGAGGTACCAAATCTCTTTAAAGTAAAATGATAAAAAGAGGGCAAGGTTTGGAAGGGATATATAACACTTGGAAATCACAGCAATGGTGTGTTTTTCTTTGAATGTTGTTCTAAATTGTACCTTCTTTTCAGTTGCTTAAGAGTCCTTGTGTTCAAAAGGAATACAGCTTCAATAATCTTGCTTTTGGGGAGGGGCAAATATATGGACTGCACACTTGGTTTAGGCTGAGCAGTTATAACTAGGAAAAGTATCATATTTTCTTAAATTTAAGACTTCATTGATTCTCAGATGCACCATATTATGTTAATAGATCACTGAGAGAATAAAATGCTAGCCTTCTGTAGCTTTGACTTGTGTCTTGCCTTTTTGATAGTTTTGGGAATTCCTCCTGCTTCTATTTTATTCCTTGGCACTTGGGAGTCACAGCCTTTTGCCCGTGTACCAATAACAGAATAACACAGTTTAATCTACGTCTTGGTTTTATCTCCATCCAAAGAATATGTTTGTTGTCTAATAAGATGTTGACTAAAAAGATACACAACATGAGAGTTGTGAGTTAAGTTTTATTTGGGGCAAAATGAGGACTGCAGCTGGGGAGACAGCACCTCAGGTAGCTTTGAGGGACTGCTCCAAAGAGGCAGTGGGGGAAGGTCGATATTACAAGATTTTGGGGAAGAAGGAGTTCAATGCAGTCAAGCACTTACTTGACAAAATGTTTTCCGCTAGTCATGAGGAGCTGATGTCACCATGAAGGGATTTAGTTTTTCTAAATATGAAGAGATGCAAATATAGGGGTCATGAAATCAGTTCCTGAAAAATCTGAAGACCTAGTCCAGCAGTTTCCTTGGAGCACACCATGCCTCACTTTCCACCCTGAATTCCCATCAGGGCATTCTGGAAGTCAGCAGCTGCAGCTCAGGATTCAGTTTCCTCAGAGGCAGATGATGGATGTTCTTGTTGTCGCTCAGTCACTAGAAAATGCTCTTTGCAAGGGCCAATTTGTAGTTGACATAAGAAAATGGGGAGTTTCAATCGTTACTCAGGTGGTAAAGAATCTGTCTGCAGTGCAAGAGACCCAAATTCAATTCCTGGATCAGGAAGATCCCCTGGAGAAGGTAATGGCTACCAACCTCAGGATTCTTGCCTGGACAATTCCATGAACAGAGGAGCCTGGTGGGCTACAGTCTAGGGATCACAAAGAGTCAGACTCGACTGAGTGACTAGCATTTTCACTTTAACAAGAAATATTTGCTTCCCAAGTAATACTAAATTTCCATGCTATGGCTCATTTCAACAAAATGATTCTGTTTCAACAGTAAACAACTTAGTCTAGTCTTTTTGAAGACAGGCAAGTTATGCCATTTGATTTGTCATTACTGCCACTGGCCAACAATGATGCTAAAACAATATCCCAAATTTGGAAAAGTTAAAAATGTGAAAAAAAAACCCAAAAACCCTGTGACTTAGAATTGATGAATTATGAGAGCTCATTGCCTAAACAGCCAAGAGGAGAGAAGACCATCCAGCTATGGGAATTTCAGTCCCATTGACAAGAAAGAATTGAAGCAGTGAGCTGGTAAACAAGAAGACCTTACTATTCCTCTCAGCTTGATTAAACTTTACATAGATTTCTTCATGACTTTAGGCCCTGACTTCCTTTTTCTTAGTGCATGTACTACAGAAAATTGCAACTACAAATTCTTTCTCTGATCCTTTGAGATGCACATTTTCTACAACTCATCAATGTCTTCTTAAGGACAGTCTGTTTGAAATGTAATCCTTGAAAGAGACAACACCCCTATCTCTGTGTCTCTCTGAGAGGGTGGGAGCCTAAATTCTATAGGTGCCAGTTAGCAAACACAGATGGCCTAACTATGTGGACCAATCTCTCTGCCTAGTACTCCAGTATGTTTCCATTAGCTCATCCCAGATCTTAAAAATAACCAGAGTTGTTTCTTCTTGCTGCTGTATGCAGTAGTCTTGAATAAAGGCTGCTTTGTAGATGGTGACTGCAGCCATGAAATTAAAAGACGCTTGCTCCTTGGGAAAAAAGCTATGACCCACCTAGACAGTATAATAAAAGGCAGAGACTTTACTTTGCTGATAAGGTCTATCTAGTCAAAGCTGTGGTTTTTCCAGTAAAAGCTGAGCACTGAAGAATTGATGCTTTTGGCTGTGGTATTGGAGAAGACTCTTGAGTGTCTCTTGGACTGCAAGGAGATCCAACCAGTCCATCCTAAAAGAAATCAGTCCTGAATATTAATTGGGAGGATCAACGCTGAAGCTGAAACTCCAATAGTTTGGCCACCTGATGCAAAGAACTGACTCATCTGAAAAGACCCTGATGCTGGGAAAGACTGAAAGCAGGAGGAGAAGGGGATGACAGAGGATGAGATGGCTGGATGGCATCACCAACTCAATGGACATGAGTTTGGGTAAACTCTGGGAGTTGGTAATGGACAGGGAAGCCTGGCGTGCTGCAGTCCATGGGGTTTCAAAGAGTCGGACACGACTGAGTGACTCAACTGAACTGAACTGTTTAACTGAGCCAGTGCAGTTTTTCTTTTATACTAGAATCCTGGTTCTAAAAAATGGGCAGCATTAAAAGGATCCTTTATGCATACTTAGAAAGTCATAATTCAAAGTAGAAAATGCCTTTTCTAAAAAAAATAAAGCACGTTTTTGGTCTCCCACATAGCTTGTATAACTTGTTTTTTGAGAGTAAAATCCCTGTGATATACTTGCCCCCTGTAGTATTCTCTTTCATTTCTTTTTAAATTAAATTAATTTATTTTTAATTGAAGAACAATCACTTTACAGTATTGTCTTGGTTTCTGCCAGACATCAACATGAGTCAACCATAGGTATACATACCTATGTCTCCTTCCCTCTTGAACCTCCCTCCTACTTCCGTCCCCATCCCACCCCTCTAGGTTGTTACAGAGCCCCAGTTTGAGTTCCCTGAGGCATAAAGCAAATTCCCATTGCATATCTATTTTGCATATAGTAATATACATTTCTATGTTGCTCTCTCCATACATGCCACCCTCTCCTTCCTCCAGCCCCTTCCCTGAGTCTATCAGTCTGTTCTCAATATCTGTGTCTCCATTGCTGCCCTGCAAATAGGTTCATCAGTACTGTCTTTCTAGAGTCCATATATGTGCATTAGTATACTATATTTGGTTTTCTCTTTCTGAATTATTTCACTCTGTATATAGGTTCATCCACCCGATTAGGATTGACTCAAAAGCATTCCTCTTCATGACTGAGTAATAGTCCATTATAGTATACCATTTCCTCTTTATCCACTCATCTGTTGATGAACATCTAGATTGCTTCCATGTCCTAGCTGTTGTAAATAATGCTGCAGGAAACGTTGGGGCGCATGTGTCTTTTTCAGTTTTGGCTTCCTCAGGGTATATTGATAGTAGTGGGATTGCTGGGTCACATGGTGATTTTGTCCCTAGTTTTTGAAGGAATCTCCATATTAGTTTCCGTAGTATGTGTATCAATTTACATTCCCACGAATAGTGCAAGAGGATTCCCTTTTCTCCACATCCTCTCCAGCATTTATTATTTATAGATTTTTTCGTGATGGCCATTCTGACTGGTGTGAGGTAGTTTCTTATTGTAGTCTCATTGTAGTTTTGATTTGCATTTCTCTAATTATGAGTGATGTTGAACATCTTTTCATGAGCTTATTAGCCATCTATATTTGCAGCTGTGAAATTAAAAGATGCTTACTCCTTGGAAGGAAAGTTATGACCAACCTAGACAGCATATTAAAAAGCACAGACATTACTTTGTCAACAAAGGTCCGTCTAGTCAAGGCTATCATTTTTCCAGTAGTCTTGTAAGGATGTAAGAGTTGGACTATAAAGAAGGCTGAGAGCAGAAGAATTGATGCTTTTGAACTGTGGTGTTAGAGAAGACTCTTGAGAGTCCCTTGGACTGCAAGGAGAGCAAATCAGTCAATCCTAAAGGAGATCAGTCCTGGGTGTTCATTGGAAGGACTGATGTTGAAGCTGAAACTCCAATACTTTGGCCACCTGATGTGAAGAACTGACGTTTGAAAAGACCCTGATGCTGGGAAAGATTGGGGGCAGGAGGAGAGGGGACGACAGAGGATGAGATGGTCGGATGACATCACCGACTCAATGGACATGAGTTTGGGTGAACTCTGGGAGTTGGTGATGGACAGGGAGGCCTGGTGTGCTGCAGTTCATGGGGGTCACAAAGAATCAGACATGACTGAGCAACTGAACTGATGCTTTTTGGGAGAAATGTCTATTTAGGTCTTTTCCCCACTTTTCGATTGGGCTGTTTTGCTGGTATTTTTTTGCATGAGCTGCAGGTATATTTTTGAAATTAATCCATTGTCAGTTGTTTCATTAGCTCTTATTTTCTCCTATTCTGAGGGTCATCTTTTTTTTTTTCCTTGATTTCTTTTTTTTTTTGTTTCCTTTTTTTTAATTTTATTTTTTTTTAATTTTAAAATCTTTAATTCTTACATGTGTTCCCAAACATGACCCCCCCTCCCACCTCCCTCCCCACAACAACTCTCTGGGTCATCCCCATGCACCAGCCCCAAGCATGCTGCACCCTATGTCAGACATGGACTGGCGATTCAATTCTTACATGATAGTTTACATGTTAGAATTCCCATTCTCCCAAATCATCCCACCCTGTCCCTCTCCCTCTGAGTCCAAAAGTCCGTTATACACATCTGTGTCTTTTTTCCTGTCTTGCATACAGGGTCGTCATTGCCATCTTCCTAAATTCCATATATATGTGTTAGTATACTGTATTGGTGTTTTTCTTTCTGGCTTACTTCACTCTGTATAATTGGCTCCAGTTTCATCCATCTCATCAGAACTGATTCAAATGAATTCTTTTTAACAGCTGAGTAATACTCCATTGTGTATATGTACCACAGCTTTCTTATCCATTCATCTGCTGATGGACATCTAGGTTGTTTCCATGTCCTGGCTATTATAAACAGTGCTGCGATGAACATTGGGGTACATGCGTCTCTTTCAATTCTGGTTTCCTCGGTGTGTATGCCCAGCAGTGGGATTGCTGGGTCATAAGGTAGTTCTATTTGCAATCTTTTAAGGAATCTCCACACTGTTCTCCATAGTGGCTGTACTAGTTTGCATTCCCACCAACAGTGTAGGAGGGTTCCCTTTTCTCCACACCCTCTCCAGCATTTATTGCTTGCAGATTTTTGGATCGCAGCCATTCTGACTGGTGTGAAGTGGTACCTCATTGTGGTTTTGATTTGCATTTCTCTAATAATGAGTGATGTTGAGCATCTTTTCATGTGTTTGTTAGCCATCCGTATGTCTTCTTTGGAGAAATGTCTATTTAGTTCTTTGGCCCATTTTTTTGATTGGGTCGTTTATTTTCTGGAATTGAGCTGCATAAGTTGCTTGTATATTTTTGAGATGAGTTGTTTGTCAGTTGCTTCATTTGCTATTATTTTCTCCCATTCCGAAGGCTGTCTTTTCACTTTGCTTATATTTTCCTTTGTTGTGCAAAAGCTTTTAATTTTAATTAGATCCCATTTGTTTATTTTTGCTTTTATTTCCAGAATTCTGGGAGGTGGATCATAGAGGATCCTGCTGTGATTTATGTCTGAGAGTGTTTTGCCTATGTTCTCCTCTAGGAGTTTTATAGTTTCTGATCTTACATTTAGATCTTTAATCCATTTTGAGTTTATTTTTGTGTACGGTGTTAGAAAGTGATCTAGTTTCATTCTTTTACAAGTGGTTGCCCAGTTTTCCCAGCACCACTTGTTAAAGAGATTGTCTTTACTCCATTGTATATTCTAGCCTCCTTTGTCAAAGATAAGGTGTCCATATGTGTGTGGATTTATCTCTGGGCTTTCTATTTTGTTCCATTGATCTATGTGTCTGTCTTTGTGCCAGTACCATACTGTCTTGATGACTGTGGCTTTGTAGTAGAGCCTGAAGTCAGGCAAGTTGATTCCTCCAGTTCCATTCTTCTTTCTCAAGATTGCTTTGGCAATTCGAGATTTTTGTATTTCCATACAAATCTTGAAATTATTTGTTCTAGTTCTGTGAAAAATGTGGCTGGTAGCTTGATAGGGATTGCATTGAATTTGTAAATTGCTTTGGGTAGTATACTCATTTTCACTATATTGATTCTTCCGATCCATGAACATGGTATATTTCTCCATCTATTAGTGTCCTCTTTGATTTCTTTCATCAGTGTTTTATAGTTTTCTATATATAGGTCTTTAGTTTCTTTAGGTAGATATATTCCTAAGTATTTTATTCTTTTCGTTGCAATGGTGAATGGAATTGTTTCCTTAATTTCTTTTTCTACTTTCTCATTATTCGTGTATAGGAATGCCAGGGATTTCTGTGTGTTGATTTTATATCCTGCAACTTTACTATATTCATTGATGAGCTCTAGTAATTTTCTGGTGGAGTCTTTAGGGTTTTCCATGTAGAGGATCATGTCATCTGCAAACAGTGAGAGTTTTACTTCTTCTTTTCCAATTTGGATTCCTTTTATTTCTTTTTCTGCTCTGATTGCTGTGGCCAAAACTTCCAGAACTATGTTGAATAGTAGCGGTGAAAGTGGACACCCTTGTCTTGTTCCTGACTTTAGGGGACATGCTTTCAATTTTTCACCATTGAGGATAATGTTTGCTGTGGGTTTGTCATAGATAGCTTTGATTATGTTGAGGTATGTTCCTTCTATTCCTGCTTTCTGGAGAGTTTTTATCATAAATGGATGTTGAATTTTGTCAAAGGCCTTCTCTGCATCTATTGAGATAATCATATGGTTTTTATTTTTCAATTTGTTAATGTGGTGAATTACATTGATTGATTTGCGGATATTGAAGAATCCTTGCATCCCTGGGGTAAAGCCCACTTGGTCATGGTGTATGATCTTTTTAATGTGTTGTTGGATTCTGAGTGCTAGAATTTTGTTGAGGATTTTTGCATCTATGTTCATCAGTGATATTGGCCTGTAGTTTTCTTTTTTTGTGACATCTTTGTCAGGTTTTGGTATTAGGGTGATGGTGGCCTCATAGAATGAGTTTGGAAGTTTACCTTCCTCTGCAATTTTCTGGAAGAGTTTGAGGAGGATAGGTGTTAGCTCTTCTCGAAATTTTTGGTAGAATTCAGCTGTGAAGCCATCTGGACCTGGGCTTTTGTTTGCTGGAAGATTTCTGATTACAGTTTCAATTTCCGTGCTTGTGATGGGTCTGTTAAGATTTTCTATTTCTTCCTGGTTCAGTTTTGGAAAATTGTACTTTTCTAAGAATTTGTCCATTTCTTCCACGTTGTCCATTTTATTGGTATACAACTGCTGATAGTAGTCTCTTATGATCCTTTGTATTTCTGTGTTGTCTGTTGTGATCTCTCAATTTTCATTTCTAATTTATTGATTTGATTTTTCTCTCTTTGCTTCTTGATGAGTCTGGCTAATGGTTTGTCAATTTTATTTATCCTTTCAAAGAACCAGCTTTTGGCTTTGTTGATTTTTGCTATGGTCTCTTTTGTTTCTTTTGCATTTATTTCTGCCCTAATTTTTAAGATTTCTTTCCTTCTACTAACTCTGGGGTTCTCCAACTCTTCCTTTTCTAGTTGCTTTAGTTGTAGAGTTAGGTTATTTATTTGACTTTTTTCTTGTTTCTTGAGGTATGCCTGTATTGCTATGAACTTTCCTCTTAGCACTGCTTTTATAGTGTCCCACAGGTTTTGGGTTGTTGTGTTTTCATTTTCATTAGTTTCTATGCATATTTTGATTTCTTTTTGATTTCTTCTGTGATTTGTTGGTTATTCAGAAGTGTGTTGTTCAACCTCCATATGTTGGAATTTTTAATAGTTTTTCTCCTGTAATTGAGATCTAATCTTAATGCATTATGGTCAGAAAAGATGCTTGGAATGATTTCAATTTTTTTGAATTTATCAAGTTTAGATTTATGGCCCAGGATGTGATCTATCCTGGAGAAGGTTCCATGAGCACTTGAAAAAAGGTGAAATTCATTGTTTTGGGGTGAAATGTCCTGTAGATATCAATTAGGTCTAACTGATCTAATGTATAGTTTAAAGTTTGCGTTTCTTTGTTAATTTTCTGTTTAGTTGATCTGTCCATAGGTGTGAGTGGGGTATTAATGTCTCCCACTATTATTGTGTTATTGTTGATTTCCCCTTTCATACTTGTTAGCATTTGTCTTACATATTGCGGTGCTCCTATATTGGGTGCATATATATTTATAATTGTTATATCTTCTTCTTGGATTGTTCCTTTGATCATTATGTAGTGGCCTTCTTTGTCTCTTTTCACAGCCTTTGTTTTAAAGTCTATTTTATCGGATATGAGTATTGCCACTCCTGCTTTCTTTTGGTCTCCATTTGTGTGGTATATCTTTTTCCAGCCCTTCACTTTCAGTCTGTATGTGTCCCTTGTTTTGAGGTGGGTCTCTTGTAAGCAGCATATAGAGGGGTCTTGTTTTTGTATCCATTCGGTCAGTCTTTGTCTTTTGGTTGGGGCGTTCAACCCATTTACGTTTAAGGTAATTATTGATAAGTATGATCCCGTTACCATTTACTTTATTGTGTTGGGTTCGGGTTTATACACCCTTTTTTGTGTTTCCTGTCTAGAGAATATCCTTTAGAATTTGTTGGAGAGCTGGTTTGGTGGTGCTGAATTCTCTCAGCTTTTGCTTGTCTGTAAAGCTTTTGATTTCTCCTTCGTATTTGAATGAGATCCTTGCTGGGTACAGTAATCTGGGCTGTAGGTTATTGTCTTTCATCACTTTAAGTATGTCTTGCCATTCCCTCCTGGCCTGAAGAGTTTCTATTGAAAGATCAGCTGTTATCCTTATGGGAATCCCCTTGTGTGTTATTTGTTGTTTTTCCCTTGCTGCTTTTAATATTTGTTCTTTGTGTTTGATCTTTGTTAATTTGATTAATATGTGTCTTGGGGTGTTTCGCCTTGGGTTTATCCTATTTGGAACTCTCTGTGTTTCTTGGACTTGGGTGATTATTTCCTTCCCCATTTTAGGGAAGTTTTCAACTATTATCTCCTCAAGGATTTTCTCATGATCTTTCTTTCTGTCTTCTTCTTCTGGGACTCCTATAATTCGAATGTTGGAGCGTTTCATATTGTCCTGGAGGTCTCTGAGATTGTCCTCATTTCTTTTAATTCGTTTTTCTTGTTTCCTCTCTGATTCATTTATTTCTACCATTCTATCTTCTATTTCACTAATCCTATCTTCTGCCTCCGTTATTCTACTAATTGTTGCCTCCAGAGTGTTTCTGATCTCATTTATTGCGTTATTCATTATATTTTGACTCTTTTTTATTTCTTCTAGGTCCTTGTTAAACCTTTCTTGCATCTTCTCAATCTTTGTCTCTAGCCTATTTATCTGTGATTCCGTTTTGATTTCAAGATTTTGGATCATTTTCACTATCAATATTCAGAATTCCTTCTCCGGTAGATTCCCTACTTCTTCCTCTTTTGTTTGGTTTGGTGGGCAGCTCTCCTGTTCCTTTACCTGCTGTGTATTCCTCTGTCTCTTCATCTTGGTTATATTGCTGTGTTTGGGGTGGCCTTTTTATATTCTGGTAATTTGTGGAGTTCTCTTTATTATGGAGCTTCCTCACTTTGGGTGGGGTTCTATCAGTGGCTTGTCAAGGTTTCCTGGTTAGGGAGGCTTGTGTTGGAGTTTTGGTGGGTGGAGCTGGGTTTCTTCTCTCTGCAGTGCAGTGGAGTAACCCATAATGGGTTACAAGACATCAAAGGTTTTGGGATAATTTTGAGCTGCCTGTATATTGAAGCTCAGGGGAGTGTTCCTGTGTTGCTGGAGAATTTGCGTGGTATGTCTTGTTTTGGAACTTGTTGGCCCTTGGGTGGAGCTTGGTTTCGGTGTAGGTATGAAGGCATTAGATGGGCTCCTATTGCTTAATGTTCCCTGAATTCAAGAGTTCTCTAATGTTTTCAGGCTTTGGATTTAAGCCTCCTGCTTCTGGTTTTCAGTTTTTTTTTAACAGTAGCCTCTAGACTTCTCCATCTATACAGCACCGATGATAAAACATCTAGGTTAAAGATGAAAAGTTTCTCCACATTGAGGGACACTCAGAGAGGTTCACTGGGTTATAAGAAGAAGAGAAGATGGAGGAGGTAGTTAGAGGTTACTGGAATGAGATGCTGTGAGATCAAAAGAGAAGAGAAGCAAGCTAGCCAGTAGTCACTTCCTTATGTGCGCTCTATAGTCTGGACCGCTCACAGGTATTTACAGAGTTATACGGGGAAGAGGAGAGGGAGGAAGTAGACAGAGGTGACCAGGAGGATCAGAGAGAGGAATGAGTAGGAGAGAGACAAATCCTGCCAGTAACCTGTTCCTTAGGTGTTCCCCACCGTCTGGAACACACAGAGATTCACAGAGTTGGATAGAGGAGAGATGGGGGGAGGGGGAAGAGACAGAGGCCACCTGGTGGAGAAAAAGGAGAGGCCAGAGGAGGAGAGAGTGGTCAAGCCAGTAATCTCGCTCTCAGGTAAACTTGGGTAGTGAAGTTTGGGTTTTTAAAAGTACAAAATTGGCAATAAACACCTAAGAGCAAAGATTAAAAATCTAGAGTAGAGGTTGGATTTTCAAAGATACAATATTAAAAAGAAGCAGAAGGAAAAAGGAAGAAAGAAAAAAAAAGAAAGAAAAAGAATTATTAAAAAACAAACAAACAGGCAAACAATCAAAAAAAAACCAAAAAACAAAAAACCATCAACAACCATCCAAAGACTATATATGGTGTTTGCCTTAAAAAAAAAAAAGTCTTAAAAAAATAGTAATAATAGGTTATAGAAATAAAAATTAGAGGAAAAATAGAAGACTTAACAATTAAAAAAAAAGTTAGAAAAAAAAAGCAAAAAAAAAAAAAAAGGAATGCTTTTAAAAATATTAAAAATATATATCTGGCCCTTCCTGGTGTTATGGGCCATGTGGGATCACTTCCAAGGTGGTTCCCTCTGTTTAACTTCTTCTGTTTGCTGGTTTTTTAGGCTCACTAGTTCAGTCGCGCTGTGGGGAGGGGGGATGCTGCAAACAAATAGCACTGTCGTGTGCACACAGTATCTCTGCCCCGCTTGACCTGTCCTTTCTCGCGGCGCACAAACCGCTCCGGTTCTAGGATGCTCAGCCGGGAACAGTCTGGGGCCGGCCCTAGGCTGCATGCACTTCCCCGGTCCAAGCCGCTCAGGTTCGGCCCTCAGGCAGCCCTCAGAGGCACAGATTTGGCTGGAGCTGCGCTTTGTGCCCTTCCCAGGTCCGAGTAGCTCAGGAGTTTGGCGAGCGCGATCGCCGCGGCTTGTCACCTTTTCTGCCGCTGCTGCTCAGCTTTCTGGGTGGACTGCTGGCGCACCCCGTGAGGCAGATTGTGACTGTCCAGCACCCCCAGAAGTCTTAGCAAAGGAGCCTGCTTGCAGTTAGGTAAGTAAAGTCTCTCCAGGTCTGCAATTACCCCTTTCCAGTCCTTACGGCTCTGGCTGCCTGTCCCCGGCGGGGGATGGTCTGCAGCCGGCTTTTTCCGCTCCGTCCTTTGTTCTGTGCTCGGTCCAGGCGGTGTCTTATGTTCGAGCTTTTCGCGTGGTAGCTATCCCACAGTCTGGTTTGCTAGCCCAAGTTAGATCGTTCTGGTTGCGCGTGGGGCGTTCCTGCCCGATTCTTGCAAAGCTCTGCAGCCCGCGCCTCCCGCGCGTCCCTGCCCTGCCCCCACTTCCCCGTGGCAGATGCAGGCGTCTGTGCTGCTTTTCCGCTGGGGGAGTTACTGGTGGGCTTGTAATCTGTTGGTTTTAATTATTTATCTATTTTTCCTTCCTGTTATGTTGCCCTCTGTGTTTCCAAGGCTCGCCACAGACTCGGCAGGGAGAGTGTTTCCTGGTGTTTGGAAACCTCTCTTCTTAAAATTCCCTTCCCGGGACGGGCTTCCCTTCCCGGGACGGAGCTCCCTCCCCACCTCCTTTGTCTCCTTTTTCGTCTTTTATATTTTATCCTACCTGTTTTTGAAGACAATGGTCTGCTTTTCTGGTTGCCTGATGTCCTCTGCCAGCCTACAGAAGTTGTTTTGTGAAGTTTGCTCGGCGTTGAAATGTTCTTTTGAGGAATTTGTGAGGGAGAAAGTGGTCTTCCCATCCTATTCCTCCGCCATCTTTTTCTGATCCCTGAGGGTCATCTTTTTATCTTGTTTATAGTTTCATTATCTACGCAAAAGTTTTAAAGTTTAATTAGGCCCCCATTTTTTGTTTCTGTTTTTATTTCCATTACTCTAGGAGGTGCGTCATAGAGGCTCTTACTGTGATTTATGTCATAGTGTGTTTTGCCTATGTTTTCCTGTAAGAGTTTTATAGTTTCTGGTCTTACAGTTAGGTCTTTAATCTATTTTGAGTTTATCTTTGTATATGGTATTAGGAAGTATTCTAATTTCACTCTTTTACATGTTGCTATCCAGCTGGATGGCATCACTGACTCGATGGACGTGAGTCTGAGTGAACTCCGGGAGTTGGTGATGGACAGGGAGGCCTGGCGTGCTGCGATTCATGGAGTCGCAAAGAGTTGGACACAACTGAGCGACTGAACTGAACTGAACTGATCCAGTTTTCACAGCAGCATTTATTGAAGAGACTTTGCGCTATTGTATATTCTTGCCTCCTTTGTGAAAAATAAGATATACCCATAGGTGCATGGGTTTATCTGGGCTTTCTGTCTTGTTCTAATTGGTCTATATTTTTGTTTTTGTGCCAGTACCATACTGTCTTGATGACTGTAGCATTGTAGTATAGCTTGAAGTCAGGAATTTTGATTCCTTCAGCTCCATTCTTTCTCAAGATTGCTTTGGCTATTTGTTCCCCTTTAGTATTTTATTACTGGAAATGCTTGAGTGCAAATGTATTGAGGATTAAAATTCATTTTTAGAACTGTTCATCTTCATTTTTTAATCATAGGTATCATAGGAGTGAAAAAATATTCTTTCTGATCCAAATATCTAATTTTTCAGGCTAATATTCCATAGCCCAGAAATACTGCTTCTCTTAAGATCACATAGCTAGTTAATGGTCAACCAAAAACAATCCAGTGTTATTTCCAGTTGGCCAATGATCCCCCACACTGAGCTGAACATTAAACACCTGTGGAGTCTGAAAAAATGCTGATGTAGTTTTACAAATCAGGATCAACTGATTCACAATCTCGGGTTTGGGTCTAGGCATTTGTGGTTTTTAAAAAGCTCACTGGGTGTTTTCAAAGTGCATCTAAAAAACCAGGTCTGAGAACTACCAGAATATGCTTTCTCCTTTTAGGTAATATACTAAAACCAAGCAAGATTCTAATTGCTAGTTATGTCCTGCACAGAGGAGCAGAGGCTAAGTTTTAAACACTTTTTAGCATTTCTTTTCAGTCACAAATTCTCATTCTTAAAGCATCCAGTACTTCTTAGTTATTCCATTGCTTTCTTGCTCTTCAGTTCAGTCACTCAGTCGTGTCCGACTCTCCGCGACTCCATGAATTGCAGCACGCCAGGCCTCCCTGTCCATCACCATCTCCCGGAGTTCACTCAGACTCACGTCCATAGAGTCCGTGATGCCATCCAGCCATCTCATCCTCGGTCGTCCCCTTCTCCTCCTGCCCCGAATCCCTCCCAGCATCAGAGTCTTTTCCAATGAGTCAACTCTTCACATGAGGTGGCCAAAGTACTGGACTTTCAGCTTTAGCATCATTCCTTCCAAAGAAATACCAGCGTTGATCTCCTTCAGAATGGACTGGTTGGATCTCCTTGCCGTCCAAGGGACTCTCAAGAGTTTTCTCCAACACCACAGTTCAAAAGCATCAATTCTTCGGCTCTCAGCTTTCTTTATAGTCCCACTCACATCCATACATGATTACTGAAAAACCATAGCCTTGACTAGATGGACCTTAGTTGGCAAAGTAATGTCTCTGCTCTTGAATAGGCTATCTAGGTTGGTCATAACTTCCCTTCCAAGGAGTAAGCGTCTTTTAATTTCATGGCTGCAATCACCATCTGCAGTGATTTTGGAGCCCAAAAAAATAAAGTCTGACACTGTTTCCATTATTTCCCCATCTATTTCCCATGAAGTGATGGGACCGGATGCCATGATCTTCGTTTTCTGAATGTTGAGCTTTAAGCCAACTTTTTCAATCTCCTCTTTCACTTTCATCAAGAGGCTTTCTAGTTCCTCTTCACTTTCTTGCCCTAGAAGTATGTAAGTTTGCATGTAGTACAACTGCTTGACTGGTTATGGTAGCTCACAGAACCTGGGGAGGTGGCCTTTTTGTGAAAGCAGATAGCACTTAACGTATCTTTGAAGCTGGTCTGTTTGCAGATTGGGCTGTTAGGCACACAAGGAAAGAGTTTTCCATGAACATTTCGATAATGTTACAAGTCTACCAGACTGCTGGCTCATAAGTCTGTACAGGTGATAGGATATTTTTTTGCAGGTGAGATATGCTTCATTGAAATGCACTCCTAGGAAGAAAGGAATTGTATAAATGCAAATGATTGTTTTTATTATACAAATAATACAGTAATAATTGCAATTAAAGAGAAAGCCAGGTCCCAGTGCCCTAGAGAGCAACATCTTTGTAAGGAAATCTAATGAACCTTTTATAACTATTATTACATGCCTTAACTGCAAGATTTTGAGTAAGAACCAAACTTTTAGGTGGGTGTTGGCTTTTTTTTTTTTAATCCATTAGACATAAATTAAACCAAACCAGGAGATTGAAGTGTTTCCTCCCTCTTCCTCCTACACCACTGTGGGCTTAACCACAATTTGCTGATGTTGGCAGTATTTGTACAAGCACTGCTATCTTCTAGAGCAAAAGCAATGCTACTGTGATGAGTCAAGGAAAGAATTAGAAACTATATATTTTAAAATCTTTCCTTTTATGAGCAATTTAAATTGGCAGGAAAAACACAATTAAGCAATTTCAAAGGTGTAATTTTATGGAGATTTAAACACTACATCTCTAAACACTGTTTTTAAGAAAGACATCAGTAATTAAGTTTTTCTATTATTTATAGTTCTAATCTTGGGGAGACAGTGGTGAATAAAATTGCCAAGAATGTAATTTTTCACAAAGTACAGTTTGAAAATTCCCAGCCTAAAATGTCAAAACAGAAAAAGGTGACAGAGCCTAGAGGTTTCAGATGTAGGAAAGAGCAGAGATGTCCTTCTGGCATCACCCTTGATCGTTAACCTAGGGGGTCCTGCAGACTCCATGCCTCAGCTGGTGATGGGAAAATGTCTTACCTGGAAGTAAGAGAGAGCTTGCTGGAGATACTATTGAGAGAACTGGAAATTGCCAGATGCCTTTAACCCTTCCATTTACACACCCTATCTTTATAACCTTCCAATATTACATTTCGCTTTATAGGTACCTCTGGCAGCATCAAGATCTCTAGTTACCCAGAATACTGGCAACTCCTAGTTTTTGAATCAGTTCCATTGCCCAGCTTTGCCATGTTTTTAATGTCTTAGTGAAAATCCGATTCCATAGTTGTTTTCCCCTGAAGTTGCCCTCTTTATAAGTCTGTGTGACATCAGATTAGAGCTGAAATCTGCCACAGTGAGATTATTCAGAAGAAAAGGGAATCTATAAATTCAGTTCAGTCGCTCAGTCCTGTCCAACTCTTGGCAACCACATGGACTGCAGCATGCCAGGCTTCCCTGTCCATCACCAACTCCTGGAGCTTGCTCAAACTCATGTCCATCAAGTCGGTGATGCCATTCAACCATCTCATCCTTTGTCATCCCCTTCTCCTCCTGCCTTCAGTCTTTCCCAGCATCAGGGTCTTTTCAAATGAGTCAGTTCTTTGGATCAGGTGGCCAAAGTATTGGAGTTTTTTCAGCTTCAGCATCAGTCCTTCCAATGAATATTTAGGATTGATTTCCTTTAGGATTGACTGGTTTGATTTCCTTGCAGTCCAAGGGACTCTCAAGAGTCTTCTCTAACACCACGGTTGAAACATGTATAATATCATATAAGAAACGAATCGCCAGTCTAGGTTCGATGCAGGATACAGGATGCTTGGGGCTGGTGCACTGGGATGACCCAAAGAGATGGTATGGGGAGGGAGGTGGGAGGGGGCTTCAGGATTGGGAACACGTGTACACCCGTGGCAGATTCATGTTGATGTACGGCAAAACCAATACAGTATTGTAAAGTAAAATAAAATAAAATCTGAAAACAAACAAAAAAACAAAAGCATCAGTTCTTCGGCACTCAGCTTTCTTTATGGTCCAACTCTCACATCCATAAATGACTACTGGAAAAACCATAACTTTGACTAGATGGACCTCTGTTGGCAAAATAATGTCTCTGCTTCTTAATATGCTCTCTAGGTTTGTCATAGCTTTTCTTCCAAGGAGCAAGCATCTTTTAATTTCATGGCTGCAGTCACCATCTGCAGTGATTTTGGAGCCCCCAAAAGTAAAGTCTCTCATAGTTTCCATTGTTTCTCCATCTATTTTCCATAAAGTTATGGGACCGGATACCATGATCTTAGTTTTCGAATGTTGAGTTTTAAGCCAAGTTTTTCACTCTCCTTTTTCGCTTTTATCAGAAGCTCTTTAGTTCTTCTTCGCTTTCTGCCATAAGGGTGGTGTCATCTGCATATCTGATGTCATTGATATTTCTCCCGGCAATCTTGATTCCAGCTTGTGCTTCATCCAGCCTGGCATTTCACATGATGTACTCTGCATATAAGTTAAATAAGCAGGGTGAAAATGTACAGCCTTGACATACTCCTTTTCCTATTTGGGACATGTCTGTTGTTCCGTGTCCAGTTCTAACTGTTGCTTCTGATGTGCATACAGATTTTTCAGGAGACAGGTAAGGTGATCTGGTATTTACATCTCCTGGAGAATTTTCCACAATTTGTTGTGATCTACACAGTCAAAATCTTTGGCATAGTCAGTAAAGCAGAAATAGATGTTTTCTGGAACTCTCTAGCTTTTTTGGTGATCCAATGGATGTTGGCAATTTGATCTCTGGTTCCTCTGCCTTTTCTAAATCCAGCTTGAATATCTGAAAGTTCATGGTTCACGTATTGCTGAAGCCTGGCTTGAAGAATTTTGAGCATTACTTTGCTAGTGTGTGAGATGAGTGCAATTGTGGGGAAATGAGCATTCTTTTGGGAGAAGGCAATGGCAACCCACTCCAATACTCGTGCCTGGAAAATCCCATGGGCAGAGGAGCCTGGGTCAGAGACAACTGAGTGACTTCACTTTCACTTTTCACTTTCATGCATTGGAGAAGGAAATGGCAACCCACTCCAGTGTTCTTGCCTGGAGAATCCCAGGGACGGGGGAGCCTGATGGGCTGCTGTCTATGGGGTCACACAGAGTCGGACACGACTGAAGCGATAGCAGCAGCAGAGCATTCTTTGGCATTGCCTTTCTTTGGGATTGGAATGAAAACTGACCTTTTCCAGTCCTGTGTCCACTGCTGAGTTTTCCAGATTTGCTGGCATATTGAGTGCAGCACTTTCACAGCATCATCTTTTAGGATTTGAAAGAGCTCAACTGGAATTCCATCACCTCCACTAGCTTTGTTTGGAGTGATGCCTCCTAAGGCCCATTTGACTTCACACTCCAGGATGTCTGGCTCTAGGTGAGTGATCACACCGCTGTGGTTATCTGGGTCACGAAGATCTTTTTTTGTGTAGTTCTTCTGTGTATTCTTGCCTTTTTAATATCTTCTGCTTCTGTTATGTCCATACCATTTCTGTCCTTTTTTGTTCCCATCTTTACATGAAATGTTCACTTGGTATCACTAATTTTCTTGAAGAAATCTCTGGTCTTTCCCATTCTATTGTTTTCCTCTGTTTCTTTTCATTGAGCAGTGAGGAAGGGTGTCCTATGTGTCTGTTTCTTATCTTTTTTATCTCACTGTAGAAGGCACTGGCAAACCACTTCAGTATTCTTGCTTTGAGAAGCCCATGAACAGTATGAAAAGGGAATCGATAAAGGGTACTGTTAATCAGGGAATCTTGGGGCAGCTGGTTGTCATGTCTTTGCTGGCACACCACTGTCTCTGGAACTAGCTGATAAATCTGCTTCCCCATCTCTGCAATGGCCTTTCAAACACATGAAGCTTTCTCTCCTGCCCCCCTTTTGTTTTTTTCCAAATGTTTCTTAAATTTGTGCATTTCTGATTAGACACCAGGGCTAGGTGTATATTTTATTTCCAACTTTAAATTGAATACAATAGCTTGTGAGGACACTTGGTGGATTATTGGATTGGGGACCTCAAAGCCTGTTTTTCCTTTTTCTTACAAAGAGAGCTCTTCTTCTGTTAAGGCTGTTTTTAGTTGTGTCCTACTCTTTGAGACTCCATGGACTGTAGCCTGCCAGGCTCCTCTGTCCACAGGATTTCCCAGGCAAGAATACTGGAGTGGTCTGCCATTTCCTTCTCCAGGGGATCTTCCTGACCCAGGGGTTGAACCTGCATCTCCAAGAGCTCTAATTCATTTGAGAATACTGCTTCAACTTACCCTCTCATCCTGACAGCATAATCTCTGATCGGAAAAGTGCATAGATTTCCTATACTGTTCTTCTTGGTATGATTTTCTGTCTCTCAGGCCCTATAACCCACTGGGTCTTCTGTCCACAATTCCCTGCCTCTCCTCACCTAGAGTCCTTAAGATGTGTGACATTCTCAGTACCAGAAGAGGAACCCAGCTGTGGTTGGTGACATGCTAAAATGGCCTTCAATTTTCCCTCTTCCTGGTGTCTATGTGCTATACAGTCCTCTTATTTTGACTGTGGATATGACTGAATATGATGGGATAGTACTCCTAGGATGAGCTTATGTCATATGGCATGTTGAGTTTAAGAAAGGGAGATTGCCTTTTGTGAATATGCCATAATTTGATGACTCCTTTAAAGGGACTGGAAGTAACTAAAAATGGAGCTACCAAACGGGCTTCCCAGGTGGCGCTAGTGGTAAAGTGCCAGTGCAGGAGACTTAAGAGATGTAGGTTAGATCCCTGGGTCTGGAAGATCCCCTGGAGAAGGAAATGGCAACCCACTCCATTATTCTTGTTTGGAGAATTCCATGGACGCAGGAACCTGGCTGTCTACAGTCCATAGGATCACCCGGAGTTAGACATGGCTTAAGTAACTTAGCACATAGCACATATGGTCTTGAAACCCCACTCCTGGACATACCTCTGAAGAAAACTATAATTCAAAAAGATACATGCGTCTCAGTGTTTGTTGCAGTACTGTTTACAATAGCTAAGACAGGGAAGCAATCTAAATGTCCATTGACAGATGAATAGATAGAGAAAATGTGGTATATTTACACAATGGAATATTATTCAACCATAAAGAATGGAATAATGCCATTTGCAGTAACTTGGATAGACCTAGAGATTATCGTAATAAGTGAAGAATGTCAAACAGAGAATGACAAATATCACTTACATGTGGAATCTAAAATTTAAAAAGATAGAGATGAACTTATTTCAAAACAGAAGTCGACCCACAAACATAGGAAACAAACTTATGGGTTACCAAAGGGGAAAAACAGGGAGGGATAAATTAGGTTGCGATTAATGTATACATGCTAATATAAGTAAAGTAGATAACTAACAAGGACTGATTTTGTGGCACAGGAACTAATGGTAGTTTGTAATAGTGCATAAGCGAAAAGCATCTGAAGAGTGTGTGTGTATAATCACTGTGTTGCACACCTGTAACCAACACAACATTGTGAATCTACTATGCTTCAATTTAAATACACTGAATTAGGAAAAAAAGGGACTGGGCCCTTCCTGATGTCTGAGGTGTGAAGCAGGAGATGGATCCCATGGGAGAGAGATGGTTTGTTGCTTGGCTTTAAATTAGACAAAGTTGACTGGTAAGGATCTGAGGCCAGTGGCCAGCCAGAAAATGGGAACTCCAGCACACAGCCTCAAGGAAACGAATTCTGTCAACAACCTGAATGAGCTCGAAAGTGGGTTTTTCTCCCAGAGCTTCTTAATAGGAAACTCAACCCATCTCACACCTTGAGTGAGAGACCCTGAATAAAGAAACCCCGCTTAGTCAGGATGGACTTCTGACTTAGAGTGTAATAATAAACAGCTGTTGTTTAAAGCTGCAAAGTCAGTGGTAATTTGGTACGTAACGATAGAAAACTAACACACCAACTCTCGTGTGTTCTCATAGTATTCTCTTCGGTGGAAACAGCTCCCATCCTGTCACCTTATTGGCAGGTTCTCATCAGCCATGGGTGTCTTCTTCCGGATTGTTCTTTCTTCCCTAATGTTCTCCCGGAAATGGGTATCGAATGACGGCATTTTGCCAGTGTTCTGGCCAACTCTGGTTCAGTGCCTATTCCCTTGCACAGGTAAAACATAAGCTAAAGTGACCCAAAACGCAGTACGTGTACTTTGAAAAAGTGTAAATCTTTTCTGAAGCAGAGCAGGATAGAAATAATCAAATAAAAAGGCTCTGGCTAAAGATTAGGCCCATCTCTCTACCACGGCATTCTCGGCACCATCTTGTGATGATTATCGCTTTGGTCTCATGTATGAGCTTGAGAGCGAGGGTCTGTGATCTGTTTATCTTTAAACGCTAAGTATAGGACTCGGTATATATTGGGTGCTCAATAAGTATCTTCCACATTTACCTCAATCGGAAGCATTCGCAAATGACCGGATTTACAGCTCGCTGAGATTCACTGAATTTTTCCTCCAAAGTTGAAAAGCAACAAAGAGAACTATCTGCTCAGAAAAACAGGAAGGGGCTGAGGTGTGTACTGGAGAGTAAATGTTTTCACAGAATCAGAAAGCAATTTTTCTGAAGCAGGAGGTGTTGGGTGAGCTCTTTCTGGGTGGGAGATAAAGCATAGAAAAAAATCAAAATGAGACACCTTAGGTTTTGCCATCGAGCAAACGAGACAGGAGGTGATAACACAGCGTCGAGAGCAGCTCTGAAAGTGTGTTTTCTCTCGTCGGGGAAGGGCACTTTTTCTCCTTTGAGAGAGACTAGGTTATACACACAGATGTAGCTGGGGGATTTGTCCATGGTAAAACAGCTAAACTAATATTAAGGGAAGAAAATCCACTCACAGCTGAAAGATGAGTGGAACAAAGAGATAGAGACTAAAGTGCTGCAGGCAAGTCCAGGCTCCCCTACAGGGAACTCAGTTAGTACTTTCCTAACTCGGGCTGCCAGTTTCCCGGAGCATAATCTGGGGACTATCCCACGGCAGCAGACAGTTGTGGAATAACAACAAGCAAAAGCGAAACTGACGTTGCTCTTTGCAGTCTCTCTGCTGTGTGCATATGTGTCAGGTCACTGACAGTCTCAGCAGCTGGGGAAACTGAGGCTCACGGGGTCAGTGACCTGCTGAAGGCTGCAGAGCAGATAACTGATACGGAGGACTGCAACTGAGGCTGGGAGTTTGATGTCCGTCTGTGATCTTCCAGAACATCAAATTGTCTCTCCGAGGAGGAAGCGGGAATAGAAAAATATTTATGCATTTGAAATTAACACCCAGACTCCTCAGGCTATGTGAGAATCAGGTGGAAGAGTTATGTTCTTCAAAAAGTCATTTGATTTATCTGAAAAAAAGAATCCTGTAATCCATTCAACTCTCGTAATCTTTGACTGCCTGACTCTAGCAATTTATTGGTACCTAAAATGAGTAATGTGCCAGGCCTGAGACACTATAGGAAATATAGAAATACAGACTCTCTGTGCCTGCATGTCACTTATTTAACAGACATCCATTAAAAGGCTTCTTTGGGCCAAGCAGGTACTTGGAAATGCTATGTTAGATTCTGGGCCATTCTTCTTTAACCAACTATGCACAGATTTTTGTGGAAATTTGGCTTGTAAATTCCCATCTTTGATGTTGGTTCTACATTAGTGATGTTCCTACTAACAAATCAAAAGATATTATGTCTTTTATAAGTTTCCTTTTAAAATCAGGAAATGTTAATGTTAAAAATGTCATGTTTAACTTGAAAGTAAAAATTCTACTTGTGTTTTTTTTTCCAATAGCTATAGATCATAAACCACTGACTACCTCTTTTTATTACAGAGAAGACCAATTTAGGATAATTGTTTTTTATTTTATAAAATATTTTGGAAAATGAAAAATGTATAATTTATCTTTAAGGTCTATTACTTTAAAAAAACAAACTTTGCCACTACACAATAAATATCTGTGTAGAACAAAGTTATGATTACTTATTGTCTCATTACAAAGTATTTCATTGCTTCTATCAATTGATATGATATAATCTTCAAATCCATTTATTGAGGCATAAATGAAGTGTAAAACAGTCCATTAAAAGTGAGCAAATGAGGATGTTACCCACAAGTTCCCTGCTTGTGGTAGAACTTCCAGGATAGTTGGCTTGCTGTAAGTGGTAAGCATTTCTCTAACATAAGGACAAGAAGTCCTTATATATAAATCAAAGTTCTCATATTTTCTCTCATTACCTGATACATCAACTTGTACCATTTTATACCAGTACAGTCATCACTGCTTCCCTGACGTTGTCCTCCTGCCCTCCTCCCAGATGACTGGAGCTCAGTTTGGAGAGCATTGTTTAAAGGTGGCTCAGCGGTAAAGAACCTGCCTGCAGTGCAGGAGATGCAGGAGACATGAGTTCAATCCCTGGGTAAGGAAGATCCCCTGGAGGAGGAAACGGCAACCCACTCCAGTATTCTTGCCTGGGAAAGCCCATGGACGGGGGGCTTGGCGGGCTGCAGTCCATGGGGTCACAAAAGAGTTGGACACAGCTTAGCAACTGAGTGCATAATACGTACATCATACATTTAAATAATACATGTTGACGGCAGAGAAACTGAACAACACTTGGATGTGTAGGGAAGAAACTTGGCAGAACTCCTAATCCAGCACTTCAAAACAAAGATATTTGACACAACTAAAAGTTTTGTGTTTGAGGTGATGCGTTTATATGTGTGTGCACAGCCTTTAATAATTTTATTGTCATATATCAGTACTTCATAACAATTTTTAATGAAATTCTTATTAATATAAATGAAATAATTTTTAATATGTTTTATCTAACCATTTTACTAAACCCTCGTTACTTTTTTATTGGAGTTTAAATTTT